>NC_137208.1:20661580-21081788 GCF_960531495.2 Zeus faber | reverse complement strand
ACTTCGAGGGCCTTTTGTAGAAACAAACAAACAAACAAATAAAAGAACAGAAAAAGAACAAAAAAAAACTCAAGAAGAAAGACACGGACGCAGGATGGTGGGACAAAACCGTCAAATGAACAAAAAATTAATTAAAAGATTTCAAAAAAAAAAAAGCACAGCGGCCGCTCTTACCTCCATCCGACCTCTGTAAACCTTGGTCTCGAATCAAGTCCTGAAAGCGAGAGGTGAAAAGACTTTTGAAAAAAATAAACATTTTGAAAGAAATAAAATAAAATAAAAATCACTTCTGAAAAACACAAAAAAACATTAATGGTTATGTAGGCTACAACAAAAAACATTATACTAATTTCACATACTTTTTTTGAAGGCATAGCTGTAACATTTTCAGTCCAAAATATAATAATGTAAAACATATAAAAATAATATGCTTTTACTTTTTTTTTTACGTTCATTAAATACGCAGGAATAAAAATGAGGAAATGGCCGGTATTTTTTTATTATCTGTCAACAAACTGTAACCCTTCCGGGAACATTGACCGGTAACTAAAAATCCAAGTGACAAATGACCAAAACAAACGGGATAGCTATAATAAGCTGTCTGTAATATATGTAAATACAAAGCATAAGTTGAAGTTTTGGGTCCTGGTCACACCTCCAGGGAATTAGTAGCGTGAAATAGTCACTATCGATGCTAAAGCTAAAATAAATGTAAAAAATGAATAAAAGCTTGCCAAATACAAAACAGTGAAACAAACAGAAGGACAGTTAATTACACTTTACTTCCTCACTTTACTAACAACTTGTTACCATTTGTCGTCTGGCGATTCAAGGCCGCTCGAATATTAGCTTGCTCCGTTTTCGACTCTGACAGACCCCTTCAAAGAACTCTAGGTGCAGCAATTTCCCGTGCCACCGGAAGCAAACGCATACGTTTCAATTCATTGGGAACGAAATACCATACTCACAAAATATCTAACTGAACATTAAACTCTTATTTCTGAATAACGACGGTGGCCGACCGCTTCTCCGCCTGCACTCAGGTCCCCCCGCGGCACGACGCCTACATGCTAATGCTAACCTTGGCTAGCGGCGACATCTTGTGACACTACATAGAAACTACAATGGAAGACTTGTGGATATGTCCAATAGGTTGGTATTAAGTATTGTTTGAATAGTTCACAATGTTGCAGTGTGAGCTACGTTGTTGTGCACTGTTTCTCTTCACGGAAGCTCTTAACCTAGGCATACTAGTTCTGAAATAATTTCAAATCAATATTCCGTCTCAAAGTATTATTTTATTTAGGAAGTAGCCGTGTAAAAAGCAGCAAGTTTAAGGACCGGCCAGCCGGTCATTATCGTAAAATAACCTGTCGGGGGCGAATGGGTTACTTATTTACCCCAACGCAAACACACGTTGGCCACTTACGTCGATGTTGACAGGCTCGATGGTGTTGATATGCACGTTGGGCGCGGACGAGGAGCGGTCCCGCTGCCCAAACTGGTTGCGGTGGTCCTCCTCGCTGCTGGGCCGGAAACTCTGCGGGATGGGGATGGACTTGGACGGGGACACAGTGGCATGGCAGAAGGACCTAGCGAGGGGGGATGGAAGGTAGATTCATTATAAGCAAGGATTTCTGAAGGCTGGCTGTTGTCAACATGGTTTGGAAAGGGAGGAATATCGCCAAAGAATCTGTCCATGGTGACACTGAGCAGCACTGTACGTTTCCATGCAGTTTTACATCCAAAATAATTTAATACAGACAGCCAGAAATTATTTCTCCCCAAATATTAGATGAATTAATGACTAAATGACAGAGACTGTTCGATCAGATTTTCTTTACACTTTACTGCATAGATTTGACCAAATTTGTGATCAGAATAAACAAATATATATATATATAAAAAAAGAAAAGAAAATAAAAAAACATTATGCTTTTTCATTTATCTATTGAGCAAAAGGATCCAACATCAAATGTCTTTGTTGGAAAAGTTGTGAACCTTTGCTTTATATACTGTATAACACAAGTACAATGTTTTTTGTTGTTATTTGTTTAATTGGGTTCTCTTTATATATGTTTAGGAATTTTTAGGACTTTAGGAGTAAATACTAGTTTAGTACTGTAGTTTAAAACTACAGTAATCGGAACTTAAATTGAATCTTAGATTAGGAAGTCTAGGATGAATGAATTAACACCATCTTTGAATGGAGATTTCAACAAGGACGCCAGGCAAGTCTACTGTCAACAAGGAGGTTTCACGTGGATCCGGATCGATCTAAATGTGCTGCCAATAAAAATTAAAATAAACATAAATTCTAAATGGTTACCACACATTAACCGCTGTAAAGGCTGCTCATGTGTGTGACGGAGGGGATCTGAAAGCGGTCCTCCTACCCGGTGGAGTCCGACGGGGGCAGTGACGGACAGGCCTCAGACACGGGGGTCGTGCCCTCCAATGACACCTCCTCCTGGGTGAGGGGGTGGTGCTCGAAGAACTTGGACACCAGCAGCAGGCTGCAACGGAGCACAGTGCAAAATAAGGCTGGCATACATACGCGTGTCTTTACAGCAACATCATCTCTGGCACTGAAGTTAAAGCATCTGGAACGCGGCTTTGGAAGTTTGGTTGAGGCAGACATGTGACCAAGTCCCTCTAATCCAAGTCAGGTCCCAAGTCAGGTCCCAAGTCAAGTCACTTCCTTCCCCCCCAAGACACTGCAGTCTTACCTGCAGCATCCAGTCTTTATAAAGAGAAAAGACTATTATTGGACAATCTATCTAACCTGTTCAAAAATGATGACAATGAACTGAATTTGTATTATAAAGAGGGATTTTCAGTGAAATAAGTGTAATCAATAAATAAACAAAAGACTTTACAAAAGCTTATTTATTTCTTAATTTCTTCTCAATCAAAAAATATATTGCTTGTTTGACTACTGATCAAATTTTATCTTTAATTTAGACTTTTTAATGGAGAATTGTTTTAAAAAGCTGTCTCAAGGGGTGGCAAAGGGTGGTATCGGGCAATATGACTGCCCCCCCAATATGATTACCCCCCCCACCCACCCCAACACCATTGGGCTAGAAGCAGAGGTTCCTAACCACCGCAACTTTACATTAGACCAGCTCCGCGGGCAGCGGACCAGCTCCCCAGCAGACCAGCTCAAGTAAAAACAGTCAGGACCAGTCAGCCCCCCCTGACTGGTTCCTGGTCCAACCTGTGCCACGTTTTAAAAAACCTGGAACTGCCTCTGCCAATGATGGCAATGCCATTCCCATTGTGCGCTCACATACCGGGTAACGTCACACTGGCACTTGCAATTTTCTTGGCCGATTCCGATTTCCGATTTTCACAAGTCTGACCGGCCAATTCAGATTTTGGCCAATTCAGATTTTCATCCAATTGTATGTTAATAATAAAACATTGTTTATTCAATTACTTTTACACTGTCGTCCGATCATTTTGAGTTTATATGCGTGATTGGAGAAACCAAATTTTCTTATCATCTGGTCGCACTGCAGCTGCAACTTTAATTTACCACAATAGTGAGATTGCTGATTTTGACACCGTGTGTTTATTATTGTTCATTATTCACGATGGAACAATAATAGAACATGGAACCGTCACTAAGTTCCAATAAAATAGAATATGGGATTGTCACCAAGTTTCAGTATAATTCAACCTGTAACTCTCACTGACTTTTAGTCGGACACAACATATAACTAACATGAAAATCTTCAAATGAAAGTCTTTCACTTTTAAGTGCAAATTTACCTATTATATTCAAATGGTACTTGTCATTCCAAAATAAATAGCAATCATAGCAAAAAAAAAGTTATAATGATAAATGGCCGACTCTTCTCACTCTCGTTCACTGGAACAATAATAGAACATGGAACCGTCACTAAGTTCCAATAAAATAGAATATGGGATTGTCACCAAGTTTCAGTATAATTCAACCTGTAACTCTCACTGACTTTTAGTCGGACACAACATATAACTAACATGAAAATCTTCAAATGAAAGTCTTTCACTTTTAAGTGCAAATTTACCTATTATATTCAAATGGTACTTGTCATTCCAAAATAAATAGCAATCATAGCAAAAAAAAAGTTATAATGATAAATGGCCGACTCTTCTCACTCTCGTTCACTGGAACTCACCGTGCATTAAACCAACAGAATCAAATTGAGCGACTCATTTTACTGAGTGACCCGTCAAGAACTGAGTCTCAAAAAAAAGTCGAACCTTTCATCATAAGCAGCTTGTACACTAAGAACAACCAGAGCAGACGCTCTGCTGTAGTGACAGCTATAGATACGCAGTCTGCACAATTTTGGAATATTGTCAGGGGACGGATAAATAATTGATCTAATCTTCTTCGTTTACCTTGAAGTACCTCGAAACAGCCGTCATTTTCTTTCTTTTACTCTCTTTTTTGAGCGTCAAGTACTCAACTACGCTACATTACGTTGTATCAGGTTTGAGTATTGGCGCATTTTTACGAGTAGAGTACAGTACATGAAAACAGTATTAGGCGGGTAAATTAGACCAGCACAGAATCTGAAAATATATCCGACACTGATCGGCCGGTGAAAACCGACCAATTCCGGCCACTGGCCGATCAATCGGTGCGTCTCAGGTTTCATATGTTAACATTACGATCACATTTTTGTGCTTTATAATAACTCTCCAACTTCTCATTTTACCTCAGCAATGCAGCTTTACACCTCCGTGTATAATAAAGTACCACTGCGTATCAGTGGATGTTGAGTGAGGAGAGAGGGAGGGGAGGGCTTACGGAACCATAGGAGTCTGCATCTGGTCCAATCCGAGGGATGTAGATTAAATACCCAATAAATGTACAGTACTGTTTTGTATTGATTCATTGATTGATTTCCGTCATAAAATTACAATAAAATCCTATTGCATTCATTCACTGATGGCAGTGGCCGATGATTTTCCAGTGTTTCCCACACATACTTTACTTGGGCGGGCCGCCCATATATACTCACAGCCGCCAAAGTATATTTGGCGACCCATTTTAGCATTTTGTAGGGGAACTCAAAAAACTGTAAGTGATGGTGCATTCAGAGGAACTCGGAAAACATGGGTATCGACATCGACTTAATTGTAATTTTAAACTATTTCCAAACAAATTAACTAATAAAAAAAATAAAAAGGCCAAATATACAAAATACAGGATATACAAAAAAATATTCTATGCACAGACCTCAGAGTATGGTTATGGGTATAAATTAATTAAAATATAAATATAGGTAGATATACCATATAGGATGAAAATGAAATAATGAAACGTTATAATGTATTATTAAGTATTTAAATAGATTGCGCAGAATGACTAAATACGTAAAATAAAAACGTATTTAGGTTTTTTAGGTAATTCTTTCACGCTGTATGTAGTTGGGAGGTTTAAATACATGAAACAACATGACTTTGCAAGTAAGTTTACCATATTTGTGTACTACACATTGTTACTCATTTGTGCAGTACTTAAGTCCCGAGGAAATCCTATAACTTACATGAGAGCTTCAAATTGGCAATATACTGCAAAAAAAGAAAGAACCTCCCAAAAAAACAACTTGACTCTCAGCCAATGTGTTTCCTTTGGGGCTGGAGCAGGTCTAAATTGCTATCTTAAGCCTGAAATGTACTTCACAATGTCCACATGACGACATGAATGGATGTGGCAAATAATTTCTGGGAACGTCGACTTACTCTAACTGGTCGTAGTTGACACACATGAGGGGAACCTCCGTGCTGCAACGCTGGTGGAACTTGTAGCCACATGTCTGACAGCGGAAGCCCTGAAACAGGAGCTTCCGGCAGAAGTCGCAGAAGGCCAGCGTGAAGAAAGTTTTCCTCACCTGCCGCAACACACGCACGCACGCGCGCACACACACACACACACACACACACACACACACACACACACAAAGTGAGCGATAACAGTAATTAAGATGTAGTTCTCTATAGAGCTGGGCTTTTAAAATAGCTTATCTTCAATCAATTTTTCCAGTGTTACTCTCATCATGATTCGGACGATTCGTTCGCTGCAAACAAATCTTTGAAATGACTCGAAGGTCGGGAGTCACTCGGGCAAAACGGTGAATGAAACTTAAAATAATTTGGCTGACAACTAAATTCCAGTCCAAGGCAAATAAAGTATTGTGACCTTTGGCATAAGTCGCCAAAGTAAATAATTTGGACAGAACTGAATGATTCTGGTGGGAATCTGATTCACAATTCAGAGCCAACCCGACTCGTCTGAGTTATCGTTCATCGTTCACCGGAAGTCCTCGCTCACCCACCGTGTGCTACACCAAATGAATCAAACGAAGGAAGAGTCGAAAAATCCAACGACTCGTTTTTAACCGGTGAGTCATCAAGAACAGATTCTCAAATTTCATTACGGATATATACAGGGTATATACACTACTCACAAAAAGTTCGGGATATTTGGCTTTCGGGTGAAATTTATGGAAAATGTAAAAAGTTCACGCTACAGTGATATTATATCCTAAAAATAGGGCATTTAAGTAGAAGCATGCAATGGTGATTTCCTCATCTCAAACAATTTATTGAAACAAAAGCCAACAGCAGTGGTGGGTTTACCACAACAAAAAATGTCAATGTCTCAATAACTTGTCATGTGCCCTTGAGCATCAATTACAGCTTGACAAGGACTTCTCATGCTGTTCACAAGTCGACTTGTTGTCTGCTGAGGCCTGGCCCCCCACTCTTCTTGAAGGGCGGCCCTCAGGTCATTGAGGTTCTGGGGTACAGAGTTACGAGCCTCTACACGGCGACTCAGCTGATCCCATAGGTTTTCTATGGGATTCAGGTCTGGAGAAAGTGCCGGCCACTCCATTTGAGGTACAACAGTCTCCAGCAGCCGTTCCCTAATGATGCAACCTCCATGAGCTGGAGCATTGTCGTCCATGAAGATGAAATGAGGCCTGTGTTGTTCATGCAGGGGCAAAACCACTGGATGAATGATGTTATTCAGGTAGTGTGGGCTTGTCACTGTACCTTTCACAAAGTGTAGGGCAGTTCTGTATTGACTAGACACACCTGCCCACACTGTAACACCACCACCACCAAAGGCTCGTCTGGTGACAACAGTGGCTGATGCATAGCGCTCTCCTTGACGTCTCCAACATCGGTGGCGGCCATCATTTCTGCTCAGCGTGAATTGACTTTCATCAGAGAACAGCATTGAGGCCACTGGTCCCTCGTCCAGCGTAGATGCTCCCTGGGCCATGCAAGACGATGATGCCTGCGCCTGGTGGTGTGGTCAGGTACCCTTGCAGGTCGTCTAGCACGCAGACCACGCTGATGTCAACGGTTTCGAATGGTCTGACGTGACACTTGGGTGCCTCTCACCTCCCTTAAATGTGCCTGGAGTTGAGTGGCATCATCAACCGGTTCCGCAGGGCACTGTTCACAATGAAGCGCTCATCAGTGTGGGATGTGGCCAAAGGACGTCCACTTCTATGTCTTTCTGTGACTCTTCCAGTCTCTCTGTTGCAACCTGCTGATGACACTGTGACACTCTAAGCTCAGTGGCCACTTCCCTCTGAGAACATCCTGTTTGAAGCCTCGCAATGGCGAGGTACTGTTGATCAGTTGTTAGGTGTTGTCTTGGTCTCATGATGTCAAAATGTGAACAGCATGATGAAGAGGACTGTTTAAATACCAATTCTAATTGAACCAGGAAATGTATTGGTCGATTCATGGATCAAACACCTGTTGTGAATTTTTCCGTTCAGCTCCTTGTTAGAGAACAGCAAAAAGTACTGAAACATTGAACAGTTGGACATGTGCATTCAAAAGTTTAGAGAAGGTCAAATTAAGTTCACCTGTAAAGGTTATAGTGCATTTTAGGTTCATCCTGGAATTTCACCCGAAAGCCGAATATCTCTAACTTTTTGTGAGTAGCGTATCTCCTTGTGAACATTTTGGCGATCAATGATCCAATATTGGCCAGCTATAGTGAAAAAGTTGTTATAATGGGGTCATTTTGGACCGCATAATAACTTGGATATGAAAAAACGCGATGCAAACGAACCGACATGAGCGAAACACATGGCTCCAGCCGTTACTTGTGACCCCACAGTGAAGAGCGGACTCACAAAGTTATGCGTGGTCAAGGGCACGTTCTCCAGCACTTCCACGTGGAGCTCCTCCCCCGTGAGCCAGGAGATGTCCGTGTCCCAGCCGATGGGCTTCTTCTCTCTGAAACGGGAGGCATCCAGTTTGAGGTAGCGGGTTGGAACTCCACATTAGGAGCCCTATCAACCCAACAAGACTCGACTGCGGTGTCACCTTTTCTACTGTAGTTTTGTACTGTTCCATTTTCTTTTCCAGCTTTTACACAAACATGATGATGCACTTTTCTTTATGTAAGGCTGTTTACATTTTATTTTACCAAATTAAAACTTTTGCTGCACTTCAGACTGAAATTGCAGTTGTCAATTGTCTATTTGTCTTGCTCTGGATAAGTTCAGTCATCCAGAGAGGCACGTTTTCGGAAAATTCTCACAAATACTACTGATTTGGGAGTGATGAGAGCATTGGCGAAAAAATAGGAAAATCCCAAAATCTGTCTATCACTCATCTACAATTTTAGATTAACTTTGCGATGCTGGTCTTTTATTTTGGGGGAAAAAAAAATAAAAAAAGTTTGAAACTGCAACATATTGCTGTCATGACCTCACATCAAAAACCAATCGTTGTGAGCTAAGTCAAATCCTACTATTTAAATAGTACCAGTCCCACTATAATTCCCATTAGTTAGCATAGTGCTGCTTCATGTTAACGCGTGTAGATAGGTGTAAATTTGGTTATTTCTTATCTCACTGAATTTGTATCCCTTTCTCGACCGCATCCTTTTTTTTGCTGTAACGCCTGAATTTCCCTGAGGGGATTTATAAAGGGTTATTTTTTTCTTATCTTATCAAATCAAAGTAAATCTTATGAGACTGTCACTCGCTACTACACTCAACCTTTCCACTTCATTTATATACACCACACACACACACACACACACACACACACACACACACACACACACACACACACACACACACACACACACACACACACACACACACACACACACACACACACACACACACCTGGATATCCTTTAATTAACCAGGTAGAAAAATCTATTGAGATTAAAATCTCTTTTTGAAGAGTGACCTGGCCAAGAGAGCAGCATAAACAATTGTTGCAAAATTTACTTGAATTTCCCCAAAGTAATCAGTTCATTTTACATTCAGTATTATCAGTACGTTATTACAGGAAGAAGGGGCAGCGTATTTAAAAGCTTTTTTGCCGAATTCTGTTCTAACTCCGGGGACCAACATCTGCAGAATACTGTGACAGTGCAGGTTGTATTGATTTTGGCTTTTACACATGTTTGTACACAGGTAGGCAGGAACCAGCCCAAGGAGAGATGTATATATAAAAGCCAACCAATGCAAAAGAAAATGAGATGTTAACGCTTTGCCATTTGAAAATAGCATGAGTTTGGATTTGTCTGCATTTAACAGCAACTTAATGTGAGTTAAATGGGACTGAACAACATCATGGGCAGACTGCAGGAGTTCAAGGGTTTGTACTACTGATAACTGTATCATCTGCATAAAAATGGAATATAGCGTTTGATTACTTATGACAAAGATTATTCAGATATATGGAGAACAGAAGGGGTCCTAGTATGCAACCTTGGGGCACGCCTTTTCATACAGGGAGAAAGGAAGAGGAAGACCCGGCAAACAGGCCACATTGTGTTCTAGTTGACATGTCATTTGAAGACCAACTTACATCAAAAGCATTGTGGATTACCCTACTGTTCATTTTGAATAGTCTTGAATAATCCTCTTACCCATCCTGTATCCTGTAGACCGCACAGCATTCTGGGATGAGGCCGCGCATCATCAGAGCTTTCTTAAGCGAGTCCCGCACGATCATCCCACAGCGGGCAGGGACCTGGGGTAAGAGAAGTGAGGGAAAACATTAGTAAAATACAACCTTTTTCCTGCCACGGAACTTTGTGGAGCAAAATAATCAGACAGCACGCCACTATCCTGTTAACCACTAAAGACATCAGAAACATGTAGAACTGTCCTTATTATGATGGCCTCCTTGTAGTCAGTCATGCAAACCTCGCGAACGATCCATTCGAAGTTGGGAGCCACCCCTTCCAAGGCGAAAAAGGCATTTTGCACAATGTGTATCGAATGTGACCGATTTACTTTTTGCATTAGACCGATAAGAAATTATTTTGACAGAATTAAAATGGTTCTTGGGAGAGCTCCGAGCCAACTGACCCTTCCGACTCTCATTCGCTGGAAGCCCTCCCCCGCTCACCAACCGAGGCAAACGAACGAGTCAGAAAACTGAACGGCTCTTTTTTACAGAGTCACTTGTCAAGAACCAAATCTCAAAAGAGAGTCGACCCTTGCATTGCTACGAATAGCCCTCACTTTCAGAGAGGAACTTGTTCTTCTGGAGCTGCCATTCTATCTGGAACTGAGGAATTTGATTAATTAGTGCGGCCTTGCAATTTTGATCTTGCAACACGAGCGCCGATTTCCATGCTTTATTGGAATGTGAAAATCTGTCACAGGCAGCCAGCGGCTAAAAATGTAATAATGAATTGGCCAAATTGTTGCCGCTGCCAAATCTATCGACTCATTTTGGGGTGGGTTCATTTCAGGTTTTCTGCCTGCAATCCAACATAGCTATACCCAGCGCTGCGCCGCTAATCAGAGTAAAAAGGGGGTCACCTACATTCCGTCAGTTCTTTCAGTCTCAGTCCATTCGGTGCCACATTTGTTTTTAGAGAAGAAAAGAAAACATAGGTGTACAGAGCGGAGGAAAAAAACCGACCTTGTTTGAATTACAGGGAAAACTCCAGGGAAAACACATTTTGTTTGGTGTTACCTCACATTGGGCATTGGGGAAATGAATGCATGGGTAATTTGATGGGCTGTGATGGACCTAAATCATCGCTGTTGCGAGTCACGTCTTCCCTGTTGGCCCCAAGATACAAGTTAAAAGAACAAGGTTAAGAAAATTGATCCAACGTTTTAACTCCTATGACTACAATTTGGACCAAATTTGCATCAATCTCTGAATTTTTGGGCAGTTGGGACCGATTTTCCTACTCTGAGATGCTTGAGAAAAAACAGGTCCTCTTTGAGACTAATATAAGGCAACCCTCAAGATCTCATCTACTGTAACTGAATAAATAACGAAAAAAATAATACAAAAGAGAGACCTACCACCGTTCTCTGTTTGTTCGGCAGGAACACCCTGACAATGGGCTTCTGCGGCGAGCGGGGGTTAGCCAGGGTGGTGTCCACGGGGGTCTGCAGGACCGCCAAGGTGTTGGGGGCCGAGGGGAAGGCCTGCGCGGCGCCGGCGCAGACCCCCGTCCCCCCGCAGCCCCCCACCTTGACGTCAAGCAGGAGCGGAGGGGCCGGCGGTGTTGGCGACGGGCAGGAGAGGTCGGGGCTGTTGCCCATGGCCTCCAGGAGCTGCTGCTCGCGCTGCTGCAGGGCGTCCAGCTTGCTGGTGTACTCCTCGTAGGCCTGGAAGGCAAACCGCAAGGAGGAGGATTGAATGACACTCGTAGAGGATTTTTTTTTTTTTTTTTTTTGCAGACAAAGTAAAAACAACCCGCGACCCCCTTACCTCGAGATATATGGATGGAGGGTTGTGTTCGCCTCCGAACTTTTCCAGAAGGGCCTCCAAGTGCTCCTGCGTCAGCTTTATCATCTGCTTGATGTTCCAGATCTGCCGGGAGAACATTGCAGAAACGAAGAAAGAAACGATCGTCACCTCTTCACAATCTCTCCACAAAGTGCCGAAGCGTGTCAAATTAGCAGAGCACTTTCTGAACGGCACGGGGGAGCGAGGGGAAGCGTACTACGGCAAAACATGATATGTTGCTATGGTGATGTACAAAGACCCCAATAAAATATATTTAACTAAATAATTTTGTGTGTTATTATATATCCAAATTTGAGTAATGTGTGCAGATATAAAAATGCAGTTTATTATTAATATTTTTTTGCAAACTTAAATTTATATTTATAGATTCCCTCCAAAACTTATTTTCATTCATAGTTGGTTAACTTTACACAAGTCAGCTATAAAGCATCATATTCAACTCTGAGAAGATTTGACAATGGATGATCTTGCATTACGGATATATTTATGGATATAGTTATGTGGCTTCGAGAGAGCGTGCATCTCTAAAGATCTGTTTCCTGGTCGTGAGCAATGATCTGTTAACTGGGAGTGGTCAATGCTTGATCACCTGGGTTCCACTGGCAATAGATACTGTTCTTTTATTATGAACTATTCTTATTTTATTATAATATTATATAAGTAATAATTCGGAGCCGCAACTTAACCGGACCAACCGCGTCACCACCATGTCCAAACCCTCCGTCTGCTTCCTCGCTTCAAGTACCAAACAGTATGGAATTATAAATACGAAAAAAAATACCTTTATATCAATCCACGGTTTTTATTTAAGCGATTTAAGTGAGATATTCCAGAGAAAACGGCAGCAACTGAGTCCCACTCCAAAACTCCGGGTCCCCGGCAGCCGCGGTAGACATGCACAGTAGCATGCCTACAAAACATCCGGATGCAATTTCATTGCGAAGGATGGCAAAAAGTTTAAATATTTGAACTTTGCATGGCAATCGTGTACCATTGCCATTGCCGTGTTCTCTGCTGGTCTGCCGTCATGCTCTCGTCCACTAAGATGACTTCTGGTTTGCTGTCTCTCATCTGCCGCGTTCCATGTGAATGCAGCATTAGCGGTATATTTTGGAGAAATGCTGATTGTGTGATACAAACGAAAACTTTTCCTCCTCAGTTAAAGCTACTTGTTGATTGGTAGCCACTTAATAACAAATGTTCACTAAATCAAAATAGAATTAATTTTTTAAATGAATGAATAATTCTTAAGAGTATCAAAACATTTTGGCGGCAAATAAAATGCAAAGCCAGCAATGGCAGATTCTTGCAATGCTTGGCCTCCCCCGTTTTATATACACAGATGATTTATGCGCTTTAAAGGGAATTGTTTGGTGCGTCTTATCTGTCGTCATCTTCCTGCAATGTATGCTACTTTCATACTTCATATCTGGGCCATACAGAGAACTAATTATGCCTGACAAATCTGTCTTTCTCACCCCGTCCACGCAAAAAGTTAAATTTGAACTTTTCCACTGACAATCCATATAATGTAATAGGGAATTCCGAGTGTGCCTCTTACTGAATCATCAAACATACCGCAGGTGTCACACAGCTTTTCTTCTAAACCATTGGAACTGGGACTGATCAGTTGGGTTTTTCCCCTGTCGTTTACATCATCCGGTGACCCCCGCGATAATCGAACAACCGTAGAAAGAAAATGTTAAAATTGAGTCTTAAGTTGTCCATCTACTCTCCCTTGGACGACAGATCGAAGAGGTTAGAAGATTTGTCACGGTCTTACTTAAAACAGTGTAACCCAATGATTTTCCCCCCTAGGGGAGCCAAATGGGGGGGCCGAGGCTTTGTCGAGGGGGCATATGAAGTCATAAAATCATTACATTTAATTTAAAAACAACAATAACACAAAATCTTGAGTTTAGCCAAGAAAATGCAGTTTAGGTGACTAATAAAATGTAGAAACAAGTCCAGGTGAATTTACCAATAAGTTTAGGGGCAAGATAATTAAGATTATGGCTTAGTTCAATGTGATGAACCTCAGCTGGATTCTTCAGTGTGGGGATTTTAAATTCATAAGCAAGTGTGCTGATACATATCAATATTGTACAAATATCTTTCATATTCTCCCCTAGACACAGGATTTGTATTCGAGACGTTCAGATAAGTAGTTTTCACGCAGGCACTTTCTTATCCTTCAGCTTCCCTATACTGTGGAGGAACCTGTGTGGAGGCCTACTGCAGATCCAACAACAAGGACCAGTATTTGGCAGCTACAGGCAAACTGAGGGTGCGGGGCCAGAGGCATTGCACAATAATCATCCTACCAATACTAGCAATGCACAGATGCCACTCCTTCACCGCCGACACCATTTCCTCCAAAGCACTTCACTTTTAAGTACGGAAAGCCGATCTGATTCATTAGTTTGACTGAACAGCATGGGGCTTACATACACAGTATGTTTGAGGCGACTTGGCAGCGGAATTTTGAATGGGGTCATATTTTCCTCATAGCCTAAATTGACCAATATCCGATACAGGACTAATAGCCGATACCCGTATCAATATACGGGACTTCCTGTCAAATCAATTTCAACAGGTGAGATGTCTACGTCTTCAGGTGAGATGTCTTAAAAACTTTAGGTAAATATGACAGAGGGGAAGGCAGAAGACCGACTCACACTCTTAGATCGTTCTATCTGATAATACAACAATTGGGTCTTTTGGGACGGTATTAGGTCACACTACAATTTCTGACGCACAACATGGACCTTCAATGAGGAGTGAAATGGACATTTGGAATCTGGTGTCCTGTCCCCGCGTGCACCGGTTTTCACCATAAACCAGGCCTGTGCGGACCGAGCGCAGGAAGGAGGGATGTTCAGCCGGTCAGTGCTGTTTGGTGGTCAGCGTACGGGAGCATTGCTGTAGAGAAGGACACCGGGTGACTGTGTGGTGTCCAGTGCGCAATATATGCCTCGTAATGGCACCTGCACCGTGGATGTAAAGCCAGCGCCGAGGCAGCTCTGGAGCTAAAACACAGAACGCACGACTCCACTTTAGCCCCCCCCCCCCATCCCCAACACCACCATCCCCTTGGAGACGACACTCGGGTCTATGGATCCCTATTGATGATCGGGAGGGGTGGGAGGGGTGGGAGGTGGCTGGGGAGAGAAAGGAGGGAGGATCGATCCAAATTGGTGTATGGGTAGTGTGTCAACACAGCGTTAGCCTAGCCCCAGAGCCGAGCCGAGCCGAGCCGTGCAGCCAGGCTGGAGCAGGGAGCAGCCCCGGCCGGCTGCAGCTGCAGTGAAGCCCCGCAGAAATAAAGCGTGGAGCCGCCGTTGGAGGAAAAAAGCAGGCCCGGGATAGCAATAATAATAACAATAATAATGACAACAATAATGATAATGATGATGATGATGATACAATTTAAGAATGAATTTACTCGGTGCTCGTCGGTGCTTTTCCATTGAAAATTAACAAACAAAAATAAACACGTAAACGGGCGACGTTTGATTTTAGAGAGAGAGAGAGAGAGAGAGAGTGTGTGTGTGTGTGTGTGTGTTCGTGTGTGTGTGTGTGTGTGTGTGTGTGTGTGTAGTCTGCGCCCCCCCGCGATGCAACGCGTCCCCCCTCCCCAGCTAAACACCACCTATGGGCCGGATCACAGCCCGGTGTTTCCTGGACATTTTACATCCAGTTTCTACCCCCACGGTCTCTCCGTGATCCGCTCCCTCTATGTCCACCACTCCCCCCCCCCCCCCCCCCCCCGCTCCTCCTCCTCCTCCTCCTCCACCTCCACCACCACCACCACCACCACCACAACCCCCTCCTCCTCCTCCTCCTCCTCCTCCTCCTCCACCCCCCGTGCGGTGCTGTGCGGTGCTGTGCGGCGGCGGCGGCGGCGGCGGCGGCCCCCCCCCCCGAGTACCTCCTCGTCCTGCGGACATCCAGGGAGATCCACCGCGGGGCAGGTGGGGTCGAGGCCGGCGCCCAGCTCGCCCGGTCCCCGCTGCCTGCTCTCCTCGTCCTCCGGCTCGCGGTCCATGGCGTCTCCGTTGAAGACGGACGGTGGAGACTCGGCGCTGCTCAACGCCGCCATTTTACTGCGAGAAAAACGGAGTGGGGAGAGGGAAAAAAAAAAAATAATAAAGAGAGGGAAGGAGGGACGTGAGAGGCGGCCGTACGGGAGGGGGAGACAGAGACGCACAAGCGGTGTTCGGGGGTGGGGGGCGTTGAATGACGGTCACAGGTTTGGTTTAGGTGTAAAGATATTATTATTATTATTATTATTATTATTATCTGTTACAACAAACCGCTTGCATTTATTTAAGGAGGGAAATGTTTTTTATATAATTCATGCATAAATAAAAACAATATATTGTGAAAGTATTGCTATCACTGCTGTCCTTGTTATTGTCACATTACTACTGTTTTTTTCTCATCTTTAGGTTCATATTTCTGGTTTACTGTTTAGGCTTACTGTCATTTCTTTAGTTGTTGTATATATATATATATATACCAAATGTATTTTAAGTTTCTTTTTTTTTGGGTCATTTTTATTTATATATTTGACTTTAGTGTATATTGCTATATTTTATTGTTTTATTGTTACATTGTTCCATATATTGCAATAATTTGTGCTTATTTTTTCTGTGAGCTGTTGTGTCACTATATCATCTATTTACATGACCATGTGCTACATTGTGCATTGGTTATTTTATATTTTACATTTCATTGAAATACAAAATAAAAGCTGTTTATTGCTTATTAGAATTTCTACATGTATATTTAATTTATTTAGTATATATATTCTTACTTCTGTACAACTTAATGTTCACCTTTGAGCTGCTCTAACACCCAAATATCCTCTGAATTTTCAGAATTGAATAGTATCATTTTGCAGTATCTGATAAAACAGCACTGCATCTTGTATGACTATCTATTCTGTACACCTCTGGGAGTGATAAGCATTAGCGCCCAGACGCCTCAAATAATGCAAAATAAATAAAGATCATTTTAAAGTAGATCTTAGAGTTGTCAGAAATAATATAGCGGCACTGAATTCTGTCTGATGATATCATGCACTATTGACTTTAAACATTGGCTATTATGTTCGGTTTAGTAACTATTGTGAATAATCTCTGGGTGCGTTGCGAAGACATTTCACTGCATATATACTACTCACAAAAAGTAAGGGATATTCGGTTTTCGGGTGGAATTTCAGGATGAACCTAAAATGCACCATAACCGTAAACAGGTGAACTTAATTTGACCTTCTCTAAACTTTTGAATGCACATGTCCAACTGTTCAATGTTTCAGTACTTTTTGCACAACTTGCTGTTCTCTAACAAGGAGCTGAACGGAAAAATTCACAACAGGTGTTTGATCCATGAATCGACCAATACATTTCCTGGTTCAATTAGAATTGGTATTTAAACAGTCCTCTTCATCATGCTGTTCACATTTTGACATCATGAGACCAAGACAACACCTAACAATTGATCAACAGTACCTCACCATTGCGAGGCTTCAAACAGAATGTTCTCAGAGGGAAGTGGCCACGGCCACTGAGCTTAGAGTGTCACAGAGTGTCATCAGCAGGTTGCAACAGAGAGACTGGAAGAGTCACAGAAAGGCATAGAAGTGGACGTCCTTTGGCCACATCCCACACTGAGCGCTTCATCGTGAACAGTGCCCTGCGGAACCGGATGATGATGCCATTCAACTCCAGGCACATTTAAGGGAGGTGAGAGGCACCCAAGTGTCACGTCAGACCATTTGAAACCATTTCCATCAGCGTGGTCTGCGTGCTAGACGACCTGCAAGGGTACCTGACCACACCACCAGGCACAGGCATCATCGTCTTGCATGGCCCAGGGAGCATTTACGCTGGACGAGGGACCAGTGGCCTCAGTGCTGTTCTCTGATGAAAGTCCATTCACGTTGAGCAGAAATGATGGCCGCCAACGATGTTGGAGACGTCAAGGAGAGCGCTATGCATCAGCCACTGTTGTCACCAGACGAGCCTTTGGTGGTGGTGGTGTTACAGTGTGGGCAGGTGTGTCTAGTCAATACAGAACTGCCCTACACTTTGAATGGTACAGTGACAAGGCCACACTACCTGAATAACATCATTAATCCAGTCGTTGTGCCCCTGCATGAACAACACAGGCCTAATTTAATCTTCATGGACGACAATGCTCCAGCTCATGGAGGTTGCATCATTAGGGAACGGCTGCTGGAGACTGTTGTACCTCAAATGGAGTGGCCGGCACTTTCTCCAGACCTGAAACCCATAGAAAATCTACGAGATCAGCTGAGTCGCCGTGTAGAGGCTCATAACTCTGTGCCCCAGAACCTCAATGACCCGAGGACCGCCCTTCAAGAAGAGTGGGGGGCCATGCCTCAGCAGACAACAAGTCGACTTGTGAACAGCATGAGAAGTCCTTGTCAAGCTGTAATTGATGCTCAAGGGCACATGACAAGTTGAGACATTGACATTTTTTGTTGTGGTAAACCCACCACTGCTGTTGGCTTTTGTTTCAATAAATTGTTTGAGATGAGGAAATCACCATTGCATGCTTCTACTTAAATGCCCTACTTTCATGATATAATATCACTGTAGCGTGAACTTTTTACATTTTCCATAAATTTCACCTGAAAGCCAAATATCCCGAACTTTTTGTGAGTAGTGTATGTATGAATGTATGTATATGTTTGAGACGAATAAACCTCTTGAATCTTGGATTGTTTCATAAAGGACACTCGTCTTGCATTATGTGTTTACAGACACGAAATTTCTAATTTATTTCAGAATTTGATATCAGACAGAACCATATGAGGGTATATTTATCTTATTGAATATATGGTTATGCCTCTGTAACATAGAATAAAATCACCAAATTTCTCTATTTACACTTTTCATGCACATTTGACAGCTCGGATATCATGGGAAAGGGGCGTCGTCTTCTCCCCAGAAACACTGTTCGAATAGCCAGTCTTAGAGACAACAAAGTCAAAGTATCATCCGGTGTGTGAAAAAATCTCGAGGATCCAGAGACCCAGACGCCGTCCGGATCACTTCTTCTTGCCCGCTCGCTTCCCCTCGCCCTTCTTCGGTTTCCCCTTGCCTCGCAGCTTCCTCAAGCGACGCATCTCCTCTTTGAAGTCTTCATGCTCGTCTCTGCAGAGAAAGAGAGAAGGGGGGGAAAAAGGATAAAGTTGGGGTCTATTTTCTATACTATGCAAAATTGTTTATTGTACAGTACATTTTACAAATTTTCCCATATATTGCCATTTTCTTTTTTTATATTGTTATTGTCTTGCTTCATTATAATGTTGCCTAGTGTGTTGATGTAAGCTGCTGGGAGATTGCAATTTCCCTTGGGTGATGAATAAAGTATCGATCTAAAATTGCTAAACAGCTAGAATATGAATTTGTTACTACAGAGGTGTGTGTTTAATGTTTATTGCGTAAGTCTTTTGGTCTAATATTTTTTTTGTGTCATTTTTAAGGCTTATAGTTATTGTTTGTCAAAAATGTCATTAGGTTTATTGTACATTACCATTTTTTCTAAATCTTGATCTAGGTTCATTTCATTAGTTATTGTATATGACCCAATTCTTTTTAGGTCATTCAAAATTGTTTATCTATATTTGTTGTTTATCATTAGGTTTGTATATTGCCATATTTTATTGTGTACAGTTAAATGCTGGACTTGTTTTATGTTTTCGCATCTTTCCATATATTACCGTTTTCTTTTTTATATTTATTATTAAACTTCTTTATTATTATTGCCTATTTTTTAATGTTAACTGCTGTGGCACTGCATTTTCCTTCTCGGAATACTATCTGTGCATCCATCTGTATATTGTTCGTGGAGTTATCCAGTCTTTAAGTAACATGAATAATGAAGTATAATGAAAAGCAAAATCCCACATACTGAATTTGTAATAAATAAAATAAAATGAAATGCAAGATCAATCTCACTGAGGAATAATGTTGTTATGACAAATATGACCGCATAATTTTGGATTAAATGGGAATCACGATTTTCTGGATTAGAGATCCCGATACCCTAACGATTTTCAGGACCATGTATACATACCAGAGATGTGCAAACTCATATATTTGATGGCCGAATAATCAGTGGGTGGTATGACGCACGCCACTCAAAATTAGAGGTCTTCACGGTCTGAACGAATAATCAAATATTCTGACCCATCCCGACTACATAGAGCGTTGCACATAATTAAATATGTTCATTAAACGACTGTCAGTGAGGAGAGCTTTGCATTGAGGAGTGAATCAGTGGCTTTTGGAAGAGATATTTTGACATTTATTTCAATACGTAGAAAAGTTTTAGATTAGAATACGATTTATCGTACATCCACAATTTACCGCATTCAGCAAGCATGTGGCGCAGCTCCACACTGAAAAATGAAATCATTAAAAGTGCAATAATTTGTTGAAACTATATATTTTTAGGTGTTCTCAACTTGAAATTGAGAAAATAATACGCACATTTTGGGTTGAGGGAACATAACAAATGAAGGTTTCATAAAGAGCCGATGACTCCAATCAAATGTTTTTGTTTTTATTTTGCCCCCCCCCCCCAGTGTAGATAGTCATTACTGTAGGTGAGGGTTGAATGGTTGTATTGTCACCTGAAGAGTCCCATGAACCTCAGCTTCTGGGTCATGGCGTAGTAGATCTTGTGCTGCGGGTACCAGTTGTACACTTCCTTCCTCTGGGCCATGGGCGGCTCCCGGAACAGCTCGACCACCTTCATGGACTTGGAGTCGGTCGGGCGCACGACGTCCCCAAAGATGCGCGCGCTCAGACGCGCCATGCGCACAGCGTAGGTGGACAGCGTGGCCATTCCTGGGGGAAACGAGAATAAACGTTACTTCGATGATTACTTTTCATGTGACGATCCAAAAATGTAGACAAAGGAGGAATACTTGGTCGAATTACTATGACATGGGCCAACAAGTGGACTTAAATATATATATATATACATTGAATGTTCTGTACAGGATGAATACATATGGCTAACCTTCAAGTCGTCCAGCTACTGTACCTGTACCTGTGCCTTTTACCTCCACCAGCCAGGAGAAGACGTAACTACGTCACGGTAGGACGTCTGATTGGTGCGCTAACAGGAAGTAGCGTCGGTCAAAAACGTTTTTTCGTGTTCTTTTCGGTCATTTCATTTGCTAAAATTGCTAATGTCACGCACGCAACTTAAAAGTCGTAGCTGCATTTCATTTGCCGGCATCGATGAACACATTAGCAAAAATCACTTAAATATAACGAGCGACGCCTCACCCCGCTTCTCATTGACCTTATTGGCGTCAACCGGAGGGTCCGTCTCTTTAAAGGTTCCGACCTGAAAACGGTCTGCGCGTAAACGTTCCGCTTACCTCTCGCCCGGTTGAACCCACTCAGAAGAGTTGGGATGTTTCTTTCTGGGAAAGCTGTTGTTTGTAGGTATATTTCATCGTTTGAAAAAAAAAAAAAAACCAAAAACGTGGCAGGCACGTAAGGAATTTTCACGTGTGAGAATAATCGGGGATAACAGTTTCTTTTTTTGGAAGACGTGACTTGCATTACACGCCTTTCGAACCCCCCCCCCGAAAAGCAACACAAGAGGGCGCCCGATACGAAGACGCGGTCTGCTCGAGCGCGTACGCTTTCTAGTTCAAAAAAAACAAACCAAACTTGGAAGGAAATGTTAATTTTACTGAATGTACACAAGGTGGTGTGAGGACACTTGGTTTTTAGGAGTGACGCGTAAGGATTTATTTATTTTTGTTGTTGTTGTATCAACTTAATTATAATATATTTAAACACTTTCTGTCAAACTTAAGTATTTAATCTGCTTTTATGCGCTGCTAGTTTCCAACACCCTAATACCGAGAGGTGTGTAGGAGTGTGGGAGGTGTGTCTGACGATTACAATTAAATAAATAAACTCTAAATTCACTGGATGAAACATACTGAAGTATAATTATTTCCTTCTCGAGAAGGGGTTCCCAAACTGGGGTCAGCAGCAAAATTATTAATATGTGATACATTTATTTTGTTTATTATATTGTATTACATACTTGAATATATTCTCTTTCAAAACATATATACCCAATGCACTAGTTGTGATTTTTTATTGTAAGATTTGCCAATTTTTGTGTGTTTGTTTTAATTAGAATTTAGGCAGTTTGCTATAGGCAGATAAAGCGTCTGCTAAATTATGTAAAGTAATGCAGATAAAGTGCATTCAACCGTTTTTTTCCTTTATTTGAGGCGGGAAAGAGTTTGGGAACCTATTTCCAGAGTGAGTCCACCAAAACTGCTTGCTATTCACTTTTAATAGAAATGGCTAATTAGTTGCAGTGAAATGTTTGCGAGGCCACATAACAAGTCTGAGGAGGCAGTTATCTAAAAATATGATAAATTATGTTCAATAAAATTCCTGCTGTTCTAATGCTGCTGCCGCTGCTGCTTGAAAGTCTAGCAATGGTGTGTTTCTCATTACCTGGTGTTTTTTTTCAGTTTTTGGGACTGTAGCTGTAGGAATCGATGTCGCGGAGAAACAAATAATTTGTATTATGTTTATAGGTGCAACCATTTTAAATGTATTTTATATGTATTTCTATATGTATGATGCGGGCTGCACCCTTTTTGTATTATTTTTCTCCTTGGCATTTTTTCCGGCTGAAAGTGTCTTGCACACAGTAACCGCCGAACCCACAGACATGAATGAAGTGTCGTTGGATTTGGGGCAGTCCAGACATTTTATGGTCCGAGTTTGATCCACATCGATCTATATTTGAAGCAGTAATTAGTGAAAAACCGTTGCAAATTTATCGGCAGTTGAAGAACGTTGGCGTACCTTGATTAGTTTGGGGAGCGGGGTGCTTTGTGACATCATGAGTCGATGTTATATAAGTCCAGGCTTCGTCTCTGGGTGCTGATTCACGTTCAGATAGTTGTGCTGTGTAGACCTGGTTGCTTCACGTAGTATTTACACTTGTTCAGACGACAGACGGAGCTGATGCAAACTCAGAAAATTGCAACTCATGCTGCGTTTCACAGAACCTGGAAAACTGTAATACGTACCAAATGCGGTTAAACTGGACCCCGCGTATTGCTGCCCGTTTATGGACTGGAACCCTATTGTTTTGGATTGGATTTTCACTATTAAGTAAAAACGTCTTGGCATTTTTTGGGTAAAAGTACCCGAAACAGGGCAACCGCAGTATGCACAGACATGGTTGAGGTCTGGTTAGAACCGGGACATTTCAGACGTCTTGTTGTGCGAGTTTGATCAATATCGATTTACATTTGGAGCCTACATTTGGGAAAAACTATTGCAAATGTACCGTAAGTTGAATAATGTTCGCTCGACTTGATTTGGCGCTTTGTAACATCATCTTCCGAAATGATAAAAGTCCAAGCTTCTTCTCTCGGAGGTGATGCACATCCAGCCACTTGAGCCTTGTGGACTGCATAGTGTTTGCTACACGTAGACAGACAACTTGAGCTGATGCTGCGCTTAAAGAAACCTCGGAAAACTGTTACTCATACTGCGTTTTACAAAAACCCGAAGACTATAATTGGTCACAGAAGGCATTTTGGCACCGCAGAAAGTTCTTCGAACTTTTGAAGGAACCGTTTCTTTCTTTTGTGTCCGCATTGCATGACCCAGGAATGATCGAAATTGTAAAAACACCGTTATCGAGCGACATTTAAATTAAACGACAGAAGAGGAACATTTAGTTACAAACGTCCACGGTGATTGGTCCAGACGTAAGTCCAGATCGTGCTTGAACACATGAGCATGAGAAATACTCATGTGAAAAAACCTGGAAAAAAAGGACACCTCATTTTAAGTAAAATGTCATTTTCCACTCCACTCTATTTTGCAAAAAAATATATACGCTGGATTCAAATATGTTGAACTGGTCTTATATTTAAGATAGAAGAATTGAGAAATTTGGAATTGTGGTCGATAAAAAAAACGACGTGTTTTAGGGAACCTCGAAAACCTGTACGGCTCACCTGGACCCCGTGTATTGCCGCCTGCAGCTGTATTTATTATTAGTATTCGTACTACATTACACAGTCCCCCCTTGAAATACACCACGTCTGTGGAGCCCCCTCAACAACCTTATAAATGTTCTGTCAGTATCTGACAGGCTGCCACGTCATAACTTATTCAAACCCACGACCAGGCAGCGGCTGGCAGGAGGTGACTGAGAATCTTCCAGACGCTGGTAATAAACACTTTTGCATTTCCCATCATTCGCTTTGCGTTTCGCAATCCGCTGACGAACTGCGTGCCCGGTGCGGCCGATCGGAGGTATGCGCAAATAAGACTAAAATGCCATTTGAAAGGACGATTTAGGGCCACATCTGCTTAAATGCCTATGCAAATTGTTTTCCCATAACCTACAAAAACATAATAATAATAATAATAATAATAATAATAATAATAATGATAATAATAATAATAATAATAACCTTGACATGCAGCATCCATTGACCAGCATGCACTGTGGTAGGTAGGTTAACCTATGAATGCAATGCCATGTAGGATAGGATGTAGGATGTAGGATGTAGGGTGTAGTTTACGCCTTGAAGCGTGTAACTGTTTGACGGATTAACTATCCTGTTTTGCATAAATGTGTGTGTGTGTGTGTGTGTGTGTGTGTGTGTGTGTGTGTGTGTGTGTGTCTGTTTGTGTGTGTCGCTCCGCACCATCCAGACGGCAGCGTGAGACAGGGCTGAGATAAGCATCTTTTCTTTTTCCCCATCCACCGTCGAGGATCCGCGGCTCCAACCTCCACCCTCCACCCGGACTCCGCGGCTCCGACGCGGACAGTTGCTCCACCAGCAGCAGCAGCAGCAGCAGCAGCAGCAGCAGCAGCAGCAGCACTTCCACATCCAACCCCCCTCCACCCCCAACACAGATAATGGCATTGGCACCGATCTCACCCAGGAGGGGGGGCGGTGTGATGTGAAGCCGTGCTCCGTCTCTCGGAGAGGGCTAGAGTCGAGGAGCTGTCCGCGGTGCTGCTGGTGCTGATGCGGCTCTGACCGGCAAAGCGGAGCCATGGCCGCCGGGAAGCTGCTGCTGTACGCCGGTCTGTCCCTGTCGCTGTGCGCCCTGGGCATGCTGGCCGTGGCCGTCTGCTCCGACCACTGGTACGAGACGGACGCCCGGCGCTACAGGGAGCGGTGCCGGAGCTTCTCCAGCCGCCGGAAGGACCCGGGCTTCATCTACATCCCCAACAACAGCCTGCCGCTGCGGGCGGGCCGGACCCGCGGCGGGTCCGGCCGGGCCGCCGGCTTAGACCGCTGGGAGGAGAAGCTGCTGCTCGCCCGCAACCGGCGGCAGCTGTTCGCCATGAGCGCCGCGGACGAGTGCAGCAGGCAGTACAACTCCACCAACATGGGGCTGTGGAGCAAGTGCCACCGGCTGGGCTTCGACCAGGACGTCGAGAACCTCATCCGGAAAGGTAAGGGTACTCCGGACAGCTGAGAATGAACCTACACACAAAAATGATAATACTACCCGAATTAAAAGGGGTAGTATTATAATTCGTGTGTGGATTACATTACACAGCTGGCTCCTTTGCTTTTTTACATTTTATGGTCAAGCATCCCCCCAAAATATACAAAATATACAAAAATATACAGAGTACAGCAAATTTATTCGATCCATAGGGCCAAGTGTCAGTATGGTCGCTAGTATTGGCTCTGGGTATAAACAGAAATATAGATGGGATATTCTGATGAATAAATATGTATTTAATAATACAGGAATGGATAGACACGCATGAGAAGGTCTCATTTATGATGTTTTTACTAAATTATGACAATCTCTAAAGTTATTACAATGGTATTACAACCCTATTACAATGTATTTGTACAGAGGAATGTGTGGATATTTCACTCGGATACACAGCCTGCCTGCAGCTGTGCAGGCGTCTTGTTGTCATGCTGTTTTTGATGGAGGGGAGATTAGGGGTGGGGATGGATCGGGACGGGATGGGGATCCAACGCTAAATAGCCATGCGAGTATTGTTATTATTATTTTTTGTTATGTTTTGAAGTACGAGTGAAAGTCATGTAAAGCTTTCAGTGATGGGACGCCCAGAGCATATACAGCAAACAATTGTTTTGGGGTTTCCAGGGCTTGCCAAAAAAAAAAAGCAGCAAGAGATAAAGAGACCTGGCCCGTGTAATCTATTGTAACCTGATTTCAATTTGAGTGTTTGCTCAATATCCACTGGAAGGCCTGTATCTGTATTTGTACTGGCGTTGATATTTACTGCTGTGGTCACCAAATCTTCGTGGCCTTGCATGGATTAGAAATGCTGTCCAGGCTTGTTATGCACAATGTGGCCTCTGATGGAGAGAGGCTGCTGAGGAGCGTTGGTCCCTCTTCCAATGTAGAGAGGAGATGGTTTGAGTCATCTCTCTCTTTCTCTCTCTCTCTCTCTCTCTCTCTCTCTCTCTCTCTCTCCCGCTCTCTCTTTGCGTGGCAAGTGCAGCTGTGCTTCCCCTTTGAGGATGCCTCAATGGCCTTGATTGCGAACCAGTCTGCAGTAATGGGGAGCCACACACAGTCCACTCATTCCCTCACTCACTCACTTACTCCCTCACTCACTCACTCACTCACTCACTCACTCACTCACTCACTCACTCACTCGGTTCCCAAGGCCGTCCCAAGGCCCCAAGCTCCATCAGGATGCAAGATGCCTTGGGCAAACGTTGATCCGTCAACAACAGGACATCCGTTCACATGGTCATCATGTGTAGCACATGAATCCTATGTCAGCAGCCACACGGTGGACAACATGGCACGTGAAAACCACATGCGGCCACCTACTGTACACTCGGGATCGCAAGGTTGTGAAATCACCAGAAGTCGCTGATATTTCAGTGGAGACCTTGCCCCTGGTGTGCGGCGAAACGTGGCTATTCTTTCTAAACAACACAATTAGGCCCTGGATGATGATTCGCCATCCATTTACACCCCAGTGCTATTACAGTTTGTCAAGGGTTTGTCGAGTGTTTGATTGCAGACAAGGATGTTGTTGTTTTTTGGCGCCAATACTAAAGTAAACGTAGCAGTTTTGGATATTGACTCTCCCGGAGCTGAGAATCCCCTGGCTCACCCGACGGGAATTTGTCTCAGACGCTATTCTGCTAGGTTCTGAGCAATCGCAACCCCCACTGGTTCTGGTTTGCATGTCTCACTGAAGAAGTTCTGAGAGGTTTCAAGGGCTTGGGGAGGGGGGACGGGGGAGAAGTAAATGTGCAGGAGGAGAAAATCAATGGCCTGTTGGAATGTTGAAATAATTCTCTTATTACCCCCTTCAATCCAAGAAGGGATTTGATAAAACATACATTAGATATTACCCTCTGAAAATTTCTAGGTCTACGCACATTGGAACCACTGCAGGTCTCATCTAAAGTAGTTCTGCTTTACTACATCATAACTTCAAACTCTGCTTATATGCACAGTGTCTGTATGGGGTATGCTGCTCTTCCAGTTATATCATACGTTCCCGGTAGCTCATTCAAAATGGCTCCTTGATAGGTAATTTGAATGTTAAGTGCCTCGTACTAATATCACATCACCTCATACCAATTTCAAATATCATATACTTAAAACCAACATTATATTCTCGCGTGATTTCAAGCATTTTTTTGTTATCTTCACCTATCTCCCGCCATTGTGTGTAATTATGCTTCGGCTGATAGTGTTCGACCAGATCATGAGGACACCTCCATCCAGCTTTTGGTTTTCAGGTCTTCACACCGTTTTGGAGTATTTCTAACCAATCCAACTCTGGTATTGATAATGCGTTGTAATTTGGATATTGTTCATAAAAGGTTGCCCCATGTTGTACACAAGTATAAGGCCTATGTCCTTTCTTTTGAATGTGTGGAATTAGGGTTGCTAAGCCTTTCAAGCATTCAGAAGGACTCTTTTCAGGAGTATTATCAGTCATTGAGGACCAATCTTCAATATAACCTCCACCTCTAGCTTCTATGTCATGTATGCATCAATGTGTTTTTATCGGCCATAGAGGTGAAGGGGTGGGGGTGGGCGCTGGGGTGGGGGCTAATATCCGGTCTGTCAGCTTCTTATTTGCTCGGATTCCACTCGCGTGACTTGGCCACGGTACTGAGCCTACACTGGAGGAGTAGCCTCTTGGCTCTCAACCTGTCTGTAGCAAAACGAGAAGGAGTGAGAGAGATAGAGAGAGAGAGAGAGAGAGAGAGAGAGAGGGAAGGGCAGACAGGATAAATAAAAAGGCAATAAAAAAAAGACAAGTAGTCAGAAGTAGTCAGTAGACAGAAAGGACTCAAGCACAGAGAGGCAGGGAGTTGTTGGTGGCGGGGTCTTTTAAAGTGGTAGAGAGGAGAGAGAAAGGTATTGGGACAGAGAGGGATTACATCAAAGAGGAGAAAAGAGCCAGGGGCCTCTCCTTCGATGGCCATCTGTCACCACCCGCCCCCCACCCGCCCACCCCCACAAAAAAATAATATGTGGGGGTCTCGACAGCTCCCGATCAAGATGTTAGCAGCTCAGTCATAATTTAGACAGGGAGTGCAAGTAAAATAAGCCCCCTCCCTACCCAGACAGCCAGGGGGCCCACGATTGGATTACAATTCCTCCCTAGAGACACCCCCCCCCCCCATATCTTCACGACTCAGGGGGGAATATACTACTACCCGAGGCTTAAGGTACTTCATCAGACTCCTGGGGACCGCTCCTAATGGAGTCAACCCTTACCCAATATCCGATGGTGGGGGGCGGGGGCCGGGTGGGGTGGGGTGGGTGGTTTAGTGGGGGTCCATTTCAGTCATTAGTGTGCTGTCGGCTGAGCGGAAGACCGCAAAACCTGCCCCCACTGAGTTGAAGTAGGTCAGCTGTGGTTGAAAGTCTTGTGTTGCGGCCTCGTTTGTACGATTAGATATACTGTAAGATGGGTTGTTTTTTTTCGTTGGGGGTTGTTTGTTGTTGTTGTGGTCCCCGAACACCGCTGAAGCACTCGCACGCTATCACACATGCAATCATCACTATTTCATGGCCAATATGTGAACTGGTTTTATTTGGTGTTGTTTTTTTATTTGTTTGTTTGTTTGTTTGTTTGTTTGTTTGTTTATTTATTTATTTATTTATTTATTTATTTATTTATCTTACTGCTGTAGTGGATGCGAGCCAGCGCTTGTGGTATCGGGGCTGGGGAAACAGTTAAATTATTTATGAACATCTGCCGTCCTGGGGGCGGGAGTCCTGGCTCATTAGTGCCCCCGTTGTCCTGCGTCGTGTCCCAACGATCCTCGTGGCCTGTCTGCTCGCGACTCTCCCTTCTCCTCGGCCGTGGGCGCTTCGCGGACACACAGTTTTCTTTTCCGAGGGAAAAAATCATTTCTGATGTGAAATGAAGCGCAGGTAGCGCTTAAAAGAAACCTGAAAGGCGTTTTTTGGGGTTTTTTTTTACGAAATCCCGGGGAGAATCAGCTTTGGTCCAAACAAGAGCGGTTGATTGGGTTTCTTGCCATTTCTATCGCAATCATCAAGTGAGTTTAGTTCTTCGCTATAGGTGTCGTACCATTCAGGATGAGACGATATTTTTCTTTTACGTGAGTTTTTACACGTGCAGATGTTTATATTTCCACCGCTAAATCATGTCTGGGCTGGCGTCAATATAAATTATGGATCATCGATGGTCCATCTTCCATATCCAACCAAGAGCGCAGTACCTACCTGTTGGAGCGTTCCCAAATGTCAGCTTGCTATGGAATCATGCATTCCAATGATTTCTGAATTTCCTATCTAAAAGATTTCAAGCTAAAAGAAGCAGCTGAAGGTAGAGGCTAGCCTTACTTTGTGTATTTACAATGAAATACAGGCTACTTGTGTGGACCACGCTTAAGAATACCTTCAAACATGGAAACCATGAGAGTAGCTACAGTGTCACACAAGGCCGTTTCACAAGAGGTCAGAGGAAGACGAGCAGCCATGTCCGTAGAGACTCCCCTGCATTTAAGGTGTAGTTCTGATTTGTTTGAAGTTTATCCCTGATGTATACCCCTCGTGTAGTATGTAGGTAAGTTACGCTCCTGCAGCGGCACCATCTGCAGTTCAAGGCAAGTAATGGGGGACAAATCTACAATTGCTGCCTTCAGTTCAAAAACGCACTCTACATTTCGGGTAAAGCTGGCATGATAACACAGCAGTCTGACTTTCGAGGAGTTATTTTCAACAAATATGTTTAGTTTTACCGCTAAAATCCCTGTTTGCTGCCGCTATTGTGTTACACCCAACCGGGCGAGTGTGGATTTGCCCCCCATTACTTGCCTTGAACTCCTGGTGGGGGTATGCAGTATGGAGGAATTCACCGAGATGCCTTCATGTAGCAATGCTCAACACTCAAAGTACAAAAACTTAAACCCACTGGGTATATAAAGCACTCCACAAAATAAATGGATTTCGACCAAGCTAACTTGCTCTGGAACACACAGCTCTGGGACCAAAGGTTGCCTATTTCGCAAGGAATCTCACACTGCAAATCACTGTTGTGACCTGGACCTTACTCTTACTTACCTGGATCATCATGACGCCTGACAACTATATGAGCTGGTAGAGAGAAGGATGGACAGAGAGAGAGAGAGAGAGAGAGAGAGAGAGAGAGAGAGAGAGAGAGAGAGAGAGAGAGAGAGAGAGAGAGAGAGAGAGAGAGAGAGAACAAGAGAAATATGGTGTGAAACAGCCTGTTGTCTCTCCACCAATGCCCCTACCAGCACCAGCACCACCACGCAAATCCCAAGGTGTTGCTTCAGAGGGTCTCAGAGGGAATTTGTGTGCAAAACATGACTAGAGGCAAAATATTTTTGTCATTTATTTTATTATTTTCATTTTTATCATTATTCTTTTCTGTAGACTTATGTGAACATTACATTCATGGTACAGCATCTTGAAAAAAACAGCCACAAAAAAAAACAAAACACAAAAAATAATGCACTGGACAATATTCTATTTCAACACAACAAGTCAACAATGACATCCTCTAAGAATTTTAAAAATCTTTTCGCAGCCACCATTTGTATGTGTTCAATGATGCGTCGCTTGCGGAGCTAGTTCTGTCAGACAACTTGACGGTGCCACATGATTCCACGCCCATAATGGGGCGGCCTATTTAAGCAGCTATCCCCTCCTGCTTTGCTTGCTGTGTTGCTGCGTTCCCTCCACCTCCCATGCATCCACCCGTTGGGCTCTACTCTTCCAGCCAATGGGGGGAATCAAGCTCATCACTCCAATATTTCTAGCTCATTTAGCATGCCTATGTTTTCTGTACAGCTCAGCGGGAGTGATGAGCAGGAGGCGCCCAAACTCAAACGATGCAAAATAAATAGATCCTTTTAAAGTAAATATAAGCGTTGTCTGTCAGAAATATGTTTTATGTGTGAAATTTCTTCCACCTCAAGACCATTGGTGTGTTTTGCTTTGTAAAGAAAAAATCAATTGAAAATTTGCATAATTAATGGAAATACTTCTTAATTTGGTTATTCAAGATTCAAGATTCAAGAGGTTTATTTGTCACAGGCATATACATAGGTTCATACATTTATGCAGTGAAATGTTTTTGCAACGCACCCGGAGATTTTGCACAATAGTTACTAAACCGAACATAATATCTAACCTAATTCCTACCTAGCTAACCAACTGAAACTAACTGATTCCTAAAACGTAATGCAGTTAGTGAATAGAATAATGTAAATAAAATAAAATAAAAGTTAAACCAGACTCAAAAAGATAATACAAAGCGGGGGTACAAAATAGAAGGGAATAGAGTTATGTATATGGGCCATTTGTATATACAGATATGTGCAGTAAAAGTATTTACAGTATAGTATACAACAGTACGGCACAGAAATACAGTAACACTGAACAGAACAGCGATACAGCGCAGTATGCAGTAACCCAGAAAAGTGATACCGTAACTTGCAGTACAGTATACTACATACAGTACAGTAAGGCAGTGGGGCCTATATGAGTGTCTCAGTGCTTTTTGTTAGGACCCCTGGTGAGGTCAGCATTGACAGTTCTTATGGCTTGCGGGGAAAAAACTCCGTCTCAGTCTCTCTGCTCTCGCTGTGTGGCTGCGGAGGCGCTTGCCCGACCGCAGCAGCTGGAACAGTATAACGTAATCAGTATAGTATAGTAAGTATAGCTAATAGTATAGCATAAATAAATCTAATACTGTACATCTACTGTATTTATATACAAATCTATTTATTTATCTTTTGGCTTTCCTGTCCGTTTTGGCTTTCCTTTCTACGGGCCAGGTTTGCAGCAGGCAGGGAACATTTGTTTTTTCCCCGTGTCTCTTCGGGGGCCTCAGTTACCTCTCTCTCTCTCTCTCTCTTTCTCTCTCTCTCTCTCTCTAATTTCTCATGAATATCGTTGGCGGCGTGTTTATTTACACTAATGACCTATTATATGCACGCTCTTCCCATTCAAGTTTGCACCTTTGTATTTATGAAGGCACCTTCGCGAAGCAAAGCACCCTGAATCTGGGGTGAGGTTTTTTTTTGAGGATGGAAATATTCGCACAATTACACAAGAAAGGTACGAACATGAGTGTAGCGATGGAGGGAGGGAGGGCGGGAGGGAGACAAGCAGAGGTGGGCGGCTGGCACAAAGAGCACATCACGCCTCAGGAGAAGGAGTGTTTAGCTGAAGTGTGCACCAACAACAACACGCACACACACTTTCATGTCCTCACACACACGCTCACACACCACACACACGCGCGTGCGCATGGTCATGTTAGCACAAGATATACGGTCTGGAAAAAACAGCATTTAACGACGAATATACTGTACACAGCAATATGAATGTACTTTTCCAGCAATAGATCTACTCTCGCATTCATCTTCATGACGCCGGCATGCAAATTGACTAACAGTAGCAAACACATTTTTCAGACGGATTTTTCTCTCCAACTCAAACTGAAATCTAAACCTAGAATCTAATAAACTATGAGGAATGACCAAAATGTGACTGTGTCTAATATTCATTGTAACAAAGGGCTAAAGACTGAAACTAAATCTCAATGAGCTGCTCAATGCGCCTTGGCCTGCAAAAGTAGCTGAAAAAACATGAGTCCAGTACAGTATTGCTGAAGATCTGCATAGCAACTGAATAGCACCGTAAAAGTATAAAAAGTAAATCTTTGGTGTAAAAGTGACATTTGCTTGGTAGCATGGCACCACTTTAGCGTCTCCAGAGCCATGATTGGACCACGCTGTGTTTTCTACCAATGGCCCGTGCTAAATAATGCACAATGACACACATGTTGTGGTATTGGGTGGAGGTAGGGATGTCCACCGATAATCATCTGTCACAGATACTTGGCCCAGTGAGATCCAATTGCCCTAAATGTTGATTTCCGGATATGCGTGGGACACTTGAAACTGTCAGAGATCTAGAGTAGTAGTGTTTTCAAATGTTCTTACATTGTACCCGGGCATGTAGACAAAGCCAGTTGCAGACATAAACTGGTACTTACTAAATATAAGGATACGTGACCGAATATTGATTTGGAACGATTTCATAGCTAATACGCCTAATACCTAGGCTTGCTTGACTTTCTTATAACCTTTGCTCTTTACGTGACTAGCTTCAATTCAGATCAGAATCGAGTATTCCGCAGAGGGGTGTAATCAATATAGTATAAATATGCTTTGACACAAATTTCACAACATGCCAGGAAGCAGTGTCGCAGCGTTAAAATCATTTTGTCTTCCCCGGGCGGAGCAGAGCCACGTGTGGCCCCGTGACCGACGACTGCAACTCATCAGAGAGAGAGAGAGAGAGAGAGAGAGAGAGAGAGAGAGAGAGAGAGAGAGAGAGAGATGGATGCCACCCTACGGGCCAATTACAAGGGATTGCAGAGGGGCGACAAAGGCAGGGCTACTTGGCCTCAGCTGCTCGGAGGTGACAAGAAAAAAATTCCGCCTTCACCATTTTCACCCCGCTTGCCCCCCGCCTGACTCATCGTTTCCCTACGCCGATCTCCCCCGCACCTCTTGCACACTTCTTCTCTGACAAACCGCCACGCAGGCAGAAACGTCAACGCGGGGAATTAACGAGATATCGAGATAATCAGAAATTAAAGGCGCGGGCGACTTGGAGCGAAAGGCGGCATATTCCGAGCGACTCTCAGCCAGCGTCACGCAAGATGTCTTCATGGTGACTGAAGGTGTGCCGCTTTTATACCGATGGGCTGGGGGCGGGTTAGAAGCCAAGGAAGGGTGGGTGCGGGACGCAGAGATGGCTTCACGCTTCACCGCACGTCGGTCTTGTCCCGTCCGGCCTGACAGCACGAACAAGTTGAAGATGCGGTGCATTGCGTCTCCAACCGAATCGAACGCTTCCCCAGTGCGTTCAACGACCGCGGTTCCAGGACGGGACGGACACGGGAGGAGGCGCAAACCCCTGCTTTGAAACCCCTGCCTAGGAGACTTTTCTTCTGTTATTCACATAAAAAAACATCTAATATCCACCGCTAGAAACATTTAGGACAGCGTACAAACAAACAGGACAAAAAAGAGCCGCCATACTAAGGTTCTAAATCAGGGTTCCCAACGTGGACCGCATGCCTTTGATTTTGGATGAATGGGGTCGTTTCTTTCGTAAGGCGTCGCCGCCCCGCCTTGGGCCCTCGGCTTCTTCCTGCTCGGACCGCTCCGTCGGCGGTCCGTCAGGAAGAGGCCGTCAATTAGATCCTTATTCGTTTGTGTGTGAAGTCCTGACCGGAGCTACTTGTGGGGAGGCGACGGGGAGGCATAGATGGAGCCCTGTGGCCGCAGCTGCACCATCCCCCGGAAGAAAGAAGGTCCCCTCAGCCGCCCGCCCGTCTGGCGGACAATACAGGAATTATACCTTCATGAAGGGACTATTATGGAAGGCGATGAAGGGAGGGAAAAAAAAGAAAAAGAAGTGAGTGAAAGGGCTTTGGTTTATCCTAGCTTTGAGCTCTCTCTCTATCTCTCTCTCTCTCTCTTTCGCCTGCTCCGCCTCTTAATATAGTCTCAAACTCGACGGAGGAGAGATGGCTCCCGCCGCTCGCAGCGGGCCGTGGAATTAGGAAATAAATAAATAACAGCGAGGGAGGGGGAGAGAGGGGGGGAGGGAGAGAGGGCGAGGGAGTGAGGCGGAGAGAGGGAGGGGGGAGAGAGGCAGACATCGGGAGGGGGAGAGATTGAGGGAGGAGATGGGGAGGGGGGGAGGGAGAGAGGCAGAGAGAGGGAGGGGGATGAGGTGGGGATAGAGGGAGAGAAGAGAAGTGGAGGGGTGACGTCATAATCTGCAGCGTCATGGATAGCGAGAGGGAGAGGGAGAGAGAGAGAGAGCAGAAAAACGTCCAGCTCATCTGCACTACAGCATTAGTGTCGTCATGGAAACGTGGAGTTACTGTGCTTGGCAGGTGTCTTTCGGGGGAAGATTGGGGCGGCAACTTTAGCCCCCTCCACCAAACGCACGCGCACACACACACACACACACACACACAAACACACACACACACACACACACACACACACACACACACACACACACACACACACACACACACACACACACACACACACAAACATTTTGAAATCCCAACTCCCAAATCTGAAAATCCCAAGACTATCTGGTCCCCTCAGACAGGAAACGTCAGTCATTTAGAAATACAATCTGATCGACCGGCTCCGCTTTGTTGATTATGAAATCCAATTAAATTGGCATGAACTATTAGGAGAAAGCGGATGGGTGTGTGTGTGGGTGTGTGTGTGTGTTGGGGGTTCTGTCTGATTTGCAAGGTCCCTATGTAGGAGTCAGTTTTAGAAAGAAAAAAAAAACAATCTTGGGAAATCTGAGCAAGGCAACATACTGTACATCCTGGTTTAGATCCCTGGATTTGGTCAAATTCTAGGATATTTCCCATGAGCCCGTGCGACAACAGCAAAGTCAAATATACGACCCCCCTGTACGACCCTTGTTTTACTGGTGGGCGGATTCAAGGCTGCCAGACTTTATCTGAGGCTTTCCATTTCCAGACTTGGTCAAGACTTCCACAAGTCTTTAAAGCGTAAAACACGACAGTCTGCTTTCGAAGGATTCTGGACGGAGTCGCTCCGTCCTGCTTCACCAGAGCGCGCGATAAGCTTGATTTGGGTTGCCGTGGGCAACCTGAGGAGCGCTGGGATCATTCAAAGTCAAACGACGCTAACCCGGCTTTACAGAGGCGGGTAATTCCGTGTTTGGAAAGTCAAAAGTCCTAATGCTTTTTTTTCTCCAGCAACAGAAGCAACTGATTTCACTCAGTCGTCGAAGCCTCTGGATTGATGCTGATTAGCAACACCGCAATGGTTGACTCAAAGTCCCGGAGTGGAATTTTACTTCCTGAACTGGGCTTTTGAACATCTGCTGTTGACTTGCTTTGACTAATTCCAAACAAGATAGATAGATAGATAGATAGATAGACAGACAGACAGACAGACAGACAGACAGATAGATAGATAGATAGATAGATAGATAGATAGACAGATAGATAGATAGATAGATAGATAGATAGATAGACAGACAGACAGATAGATAGATAGATAGATAGACAGACAGACAGACAGACAGATAGATAGATAGATAGATAGATAGATAGATAGATAGATAGATAGATAGATAGATAGATAGATAGATAGATAGATAGATAGATAGATAGATAGATAGATAGATAGATAGATAGCAGTAAACATCTTCACAGCCTGACATGTGCACGTGCTCTAGGTGCGCATTAAGGCGTGACATGAGGTGCTAGATTCATGCGCGAGATGGTTTTAATTAGTGACCCTGACATGCAGTGCGGGGGTTGGGGCTGGGGGGTGGCGCCAGGGCGACTTTGACATTTCAATGCCTTTCCTTCTGGATAATTGCTCGAGCCACCGGGACAACCCCAAAGGGGGGCGATAAAAGGTGCGTCAGTCGCCCCACCGTCCACCACCACCACCACTGCCACACATCAGGGCCGAGCCTTCCTTTTACTGTATGTGGCCCTAAACGGCGTTGCGGCGGAGTTTCCTCAATTAGGAAACTGAGGAAGATAAATACATGATCTAAAATAAAAACAGGGTTTTTTTTTGTTTTGTTTGGAGAAACGGGGAAATTTGGAGAAGCGCCGCAAACTGGCGGTGGCGGAGAGGAGGCAGAAAGTCACACTCATGGTGTGGCCCCTATGCTGATCGCGGCGGACCGGGGGCCTCCGCCTTTTCTCCGGAAAACCTGCCTCACAATGTGCTGCACGATGCGCTCACCGCACCCCACGCACAAATCAGGAATCCCTCTCCGGGCGGCTCATATGGCCGCCTTCTTTGTTTTCCGTGTGTCATCAATGGTTTGGGAGCGGGGGTGGGGGCCGAGGTTACAGCTTTTCAAAGGAGCATAAAACCTGCAAGTTCGCGAAGGATATTCGGAGGGCGAATTCAGAGTCGAGCGAGCGCTGAAAGATGATTGGAATGAACAAAGAGGCGAACAAAGGACGGAGCGGGTTAAGCTAACGCCAGGGCGAATAGAGCACACGATGCTCTGAAGGTGCTCGCTCTCCATGAGGAGAAGACCTTCCAAAAATCCTTCACAAGGGCCAAATGAAGAACCGATTTAAAGCCAAAGATATAAAAAAAAAATTTGCCCACCCTGATCCGCTGAAGCAGGTCTATCGTCTATTTCTCTGCATAATTGTTGGATATTTTAACGCTTTGTGTCAAGGCCAAAACGGACGTCAGTTGTTGTTTTAGGCGGGTGTTCCCTTTTACTGTTTGGCTGACATGACCGGAATCTGTCCCTAGATATCAGCTGCGATCGCAACTTCCTGAATGTCCTCTCCCGTTATTTAGAAACAACCAACGGAAATCGGGCGATGAGTGCGCGGTGGAACACAAAACGTGGCAGGGCTTTGGCTTTCCGAACCTGGAGTTGTCAACTCGTTTTGAGTGGTGGAGGAGTTCAACAATTTAGGAGGTATCTATGTCCCGTAGGTATGTTCAGTCTTAGGAACCACCCCCTTGTAACTTCAACTACTTCATAGTGGTTGAAGTTGCAATGTTTGTTTGACTTTGTTCCATTTGGCTGTAAATTACTGTCCATCGTTTTATAATGTGTCATCAATAGACGTTGTGTTGTGTATCAATGTGCGGAACTCTGACAGCAGACATTGCAAAGGCAATTGCAAAGTATCTGATATGAATAAATGTGATTTTGGTTTGATTTACATCACCTCTTACGCAATACACTTTGTCAGTGTACTCAACTCGCAATCCAATTCGGGAACATACTGTACCGCAAAAGAAGGCTTAACTATGCTGCTGGGCCCATCGCCCATGACGCAACTGAACCTTTTCAACCGAACTTTGCAACCAAGACAGGGGAAGTGAAAAGGTTGAAGAGTTCACGACGAGGTCTTTCTGTTCAAAAAAAATTGCGTTCATCTTTGAGTATACTGGCTCTTTAAGCCCCCAGACAGGCACGAAACCTACTCCCAAAATACCGCAACTGGAGAAAGGAAGAAACCTCGACAAGGCATGGCAAAGACAGACCACCGTCACAACGGCAGAACTGAATCTCAAGTGTGGACGGTCGAGTGAGGACTTCCAAGTTCGCACTTCGGAAGCGAGAAAGATCCTGAGTCACAAGGGGTGAAACGTTATCGAAGTCGACCAAATCGACACGTTTTGAGGCGCTCAAACTGCCATCAATTGCCAGACAAGCTCTGCTATCACCCCCAACAGCAGGTTTTCGAAGAGCCTTGCATCTGGCACATTAATCATTACATGCCCCCTCACCGGGAGAAATGCTCGGTGGAGCCTTTAAAGAAAAATATGAAGGACGTGCGATCAAATGTGACCTTTTCTCTTTTTTCTTTTTTTTTAAATTCATCCACGCCTCTCATCCATTTATGCAGTCTTACGCGGTCCAACTACTGTCAGAATAGATTGACGGAAGGAGGCACAGGGTTTCAGTACAGTGTGTAGAAGGCTCTAGTCTTCTGGACCGCACTGCCCCCAACACACATACTAACACACACACGGAAACTCTGATTATCGTCACTTCTGAGATGCCTTTGGCTGGCAGCTCAAGATAAAGAGAGCCATGAATGCCACGCATTGCATTGCATCAGGCCAATGAACGAGGGAAATGATCGCAGCCTTATTGCCAAGGATTATTTGGATCGTCCCGCATAAAAAAAAGACATAAGCTTGATGTCATTTTTGCATTTATGTGTACTGTAGGCTCAATCCCCAGCCAATCAACAATCTGAAATCTCAGACTGTACCATTTTGAGTCGACATGATAGAAGACATAATAGTGCGACTTATTCAGCAAACGTAGATGCTGCTGCTAATGTTTTAGGTACAGGAATAACCACTTTTCTTCAAATTGATTGCCACATGTAAAGTTTTCAATGTGAAATGTCACTCTGTTGAAGTTTTAATGGAATGCCAAAACCCACAAAAATCCAACTATGCCAGAAACTGCTTTCTCAATCATGATCCCTCTGCTTTACTCCTCCGTAATCTGACAGTTTGAGATGGCAAATCCAACATTTTGCTGTGAAAACACTAAATGCTGAAGTTTCTTTGGGAGCTTGGCAAAATCTGGCTGCCAAAATTCCGGTTACCACGGCAACTCATACAAGAACCTCCAACATCTCTGATATAACCGCGGGTTTGCCCCAGCGCCCTGTTTGCCCCTACGTCAGACTCCGACAAAAATGTTGACAGAGTAAGAGTCTGGGGAGGTTCACCGCAAAAGTACCATTTTCCACCTCCTTGCACTTCACGATCAATCCTGAATCAGGAGTGGGGCGATCAATATTCACTGTCTTCAATCCCGTAATTTTTGTGTTTTATGTCACTTCCCCGAGTTCTTTTCGTGTTAATATCTCTCCCAATAGACACGGGTCAGAAATTTGTATTTTATCAAAGTGATTTTTTTTGAGGATATTCAAAGGGGGCGTGGTCGGGCCTGGGGATGGGTCAGTTGACAGTTCTCATTGGCGGCCTACCTATCAGTGGGCGTACCGTGGGGGTTACCATGGAACCGCTGCCCCACCCCTCGCGCGCAGGTTTCAATTTGCTTTCCAATGGATACGACCAGGTCGCGATGTGTTTTGGTGCCTTGAAAACAGCTTTTTGCATGTGAATGGGGTGGTGTGGTCCAAGTCGGCAGAGGTCTTTAGGCTCTCACAGCATGGCCTTTAGTCAACTTTGACAAATTTGTAGCATCTATCAGTTGCGAAACTGCTTTGGATGCGATGACGTCTGAAGTGGCCGTCCATTGGAGAACCCAAAGGCAGGACTAGACGGTTATGTTTCCTTTATTTGTGTTTTACTGTTCAGGCTTGGCGAGTTAGCTGGATTCCTAACCAACTACGAGGAACTTGTACAGCCTGTACAAATTTTGCACTGTGAATTATTTGTTTCAGCAGGAGCTTTTCTTTCTTCCCGCCTGCTCCAACTCTGTTGATACAAGACTTACATGAACCGAAGGAGCCCAGCCTGGAGAACTTCATCTAATAGCCCTGTGAACACTACAACCGTCCGTGTGATTCCATCAAAAGGATCATCTTCAACCACTGGGCTCCTCTTTCAAGTGACACTGCCCTTTACTCGATTATCAGTCAAAGCCAGTCATAGAGTGTCTTGAGAATGGACTAGACTGGTTTTATTTCATAGGGTACAATCTCATTGACAGATGTATTCATTCATCCATATATCTTGATGTTTGGTATATTTATGTGCCGTTTTGCGTGTCCTCCCTTGTGTCTCTGTGTGAAAAAGCCCAAATCGTAGTTAAGCCCAACTCGTCATACAAGCCAAGGGGAAGTTGAGTTTGAGTTGAGTTGACGACAAAAAACGCTGGCTTGGCAACAAAATTCATCAAATGTTATCATTCGTGCATGAAGTATCGGGAGGCAAAACGGAAAGCTTCTCTCGCAGAGGAACATTTTATTTTTTTATTTTTTAATATTCATACTAATTGGGAATCCAGACGTTCTGTGTAGCGTGACGTTATCGCCGCGTCAGCGAAACTCGATGTGTCGCGCCGGGCTCATCTCCGCGTCCCTCACCCCAGTGGTTTTGTGATACGCCGTGCATGAAATCCAATCTGTTTACCTTTCTACGTGCTTTTTGCCTTTCATTTATTTTAACCACGTAGAGGCCCGTATGTGAATGACGACACAAAACCATATTTCAAGGATGGCAAACAAGGCTGTCATGTCAGGTCTCTCTCGCTCTTTCTCTCTCTCTCTCTCTCTCTCTGTATCTCTCTCCCTCTCTCTCGCTCTCTCTTTGTTTCTCCCTCTCTCTACGTTTTGATGAAACACAGATGTGGGGCGGAAACAGAACATTAATCTTTCGACGGATTTCAGCTTTATTGGGGAACGGTCCTTATAAAAGCCTTGTCATTGGCCCCCCGTTCGACCCTGACCTCCGCAGGAACTGGCTCAGCTGTAAATCTGTGACAGCCGTTGCGCACACACACACACACACGCACACACACACACACACACACACACACACACACACACACACACACACACACACACACACACACACACACACACACACACACACACACACACACACACACACACACACACACACACACACACACCACCGCGACGCGCGTTCGAGGACAAGGAGGTAAGGAGACGAAAGGGGAAAGAGGAATGAAAAATAAGGAAGAAGTGGCAGGCGACAAGATGAGATGGAGAGGGAAAGAGAGAGAGAGAGAGAGAGCAGGGGTTCTTGGATTAAAGATTGATGAAATGGAGAGATAGAGGGAGAGGCAGATGACAGAAGAGTGGGGTGGAGGTGGGGGGACTGCAGCCCCACTCTCTCTCTCCCGCTGGTTCTCTCTCTCTTTCTGACTCAGATCGTCATTTTTTTTTGGTCAATCTCCTTGCACTTCACTTTTGCTCTGTCTGCATAACGGTCCGTCATGCTCCGATACACATGCACACGTGCACACACACACACACACACACACACACACACACACACACACACACACACACACACACACACACACAGACGCGCGCGTGCCTACGCACATTTTGAAAACTGGCACCCCTGTAGTGGATTGTGCGGGAGTCAGAATCTGTTTCATCTGGGCCTAAATATGAAAATAGAGAGGTCAACTGAGCCAGAAAAGGTCCTGTTTTTTTTATATTTTTCAATTGACTTTAATTGAAAGCATTTTGGGGGATGACATTTATTGCCGGAAGAAAACATAGTGTAACCAAGACTTGATCTAGCCATGCTCATTTTTTTTTTTTTTGGTTTGTTTTTTTTGCAGATATTGATACATATATTGAAGCTCTGTTGATTTGCCCATGGTTATCATCATCATGGTCAAGTCTCCCAGCAACATGCGGCCCATGCCGTGACTTCTCATCGCCTTTCCTCGCAGTGTTCCTCCCAAAGAAAGACAGGGGGGCGGGCATTCACAAAGAATGGTTTGCCGCCGCTAATAGCACCATGAATTGGACATCATTTGCGGCCATTATCTGCGGCACATTATAGCCATTATAGCGTCACATTACACTAATGGTAAAGTTTTGCTGCTGAGTGTAATTTGCCCTTGCTTTGCATCAGATTGCTGATCCACGGATATGCACGGATTCAAAACTCTTAGATTAAAATGTACTTAGTATTTTTAGGTTTATGCGCTCTTCCCACACCGTCAATTTATTACTTGAATAAAATGTGTACATGTTAATATGTTTACTTTAGAAATTCTAGCTCTCACTGAATCTTAATATTACAGTGTAGAAATTATGACAGTTGATTTCATATATTTTACTCTCCCGCGAAGTGAATTTTTTCAGTGCGGGCCGAACGCCGCGGCCTTTCGGATGCAGCAGCCTGGCTCCAGGGCACTGCGGAGCTGTCTATGGTCTTATACTATGAGGTTCAAGGCCATCTGTGGTTCAATGCCAATTTTGACCACTTTATCGCTATTCTCTATATCTATTTTAGTCGTTTTTTCGATATCTGTTGAGTTCAATAGGAATTATAGAATCATTCTTGTCAACGTTTGTATCACTTTTTTATACAATAAATGATTAAAAGTTTCAACAAACTGCTTTTGGAGTGCGTACCTACAGATGCCGTAACAGTAATAAGAATTATGATAATAATGGCAAAATATTATTAACAGATCACTGGAGAGTCTGGGCGTGACACGCATTATAAATGTGCTTCAATTGCACCAGCTCTATGAAGACGACGCCGCAGTGGAGCCCTTTTTGTCGTATCGCGCATTTACCACTAGCTCTCTGCAGACGGTAATAACGTCACTCTAACTGCGTGTGGCGTGTGTTTGTGGATTGGACGTTTTTTGCAACAAGGCTCATTTGCATAGAAAGGGGCCAATTTGACGCCAAATGTATGAAAAATACTTAATTTAAATACGCGCAAATAGCACCGGCGCACCAAGACGCTATCTGCGTGCTTAGACGGGCTAATACATCTTTCATAGATGAATGGCGAACCCCTTTTCTCGCTTTGTTCTTCTTTTAGAACAAAAGCCCGAACACTTTCCCCTGTCCTGTGCATCCTGGGAGTCTGGGAAGTTCTGGGAACTTTGTCTTCCGCCGAGCGGTGTCAGTGTCCTGGTGTCAGGTCGGCTCCGGGGTCTTGTTACAGACACCTTAGTCCGTCGAAAAAAATTGTTCCGGGCTGCTCTGGCAGCGCTCTCCCGTCACCCACAGCCATGCCACGACAGGAACATGCCTGGAGGCAGACAGGCACAGGGTGTGACCTCACTGCAGCACATTCTCTTGTGGCAGGAACTGGCTCTGTCTGACAGTCTTCCTGTAGAATTGGTGAAAACGCTTTCAGTGTCCTGCGTGCTGTTACGTCTCTGGATTTTGAAACGCGACAAGAGGAGGCGACATGTTTAAGCATCGTCTGCAAGGAAATAAGCAGGAAAAGGTTTGTATTCATTTAGTTTGAGATGTAAGCCACAAAAAAAATGGTCATGGCTACGAGTTGGCAACTCAACAGATTACCCTGCATTGAGTGGAAATCATCTTGCAATAGATGAAAAATCTGTTCTGCCCTCCGCATGGCCAGTATGCCCAAGGCTAGAGACCATTATGCCCATTCTGCCTAAAGCTAGAGACAGTAAACAGACATGTGGCCAAGTGCCTCTAACCTAAGTCTCAAGCGAGTCCCAAGTCATTTCCTTGGGTAAGTCAAGTCAAGTCGAGTTAAGGCAAGTCAAGCCCCAAGTCAAGTCACTTTTTTTCCCCCAAGACACTGCTCTCTTACCTGCAGTATCTGGTCTTAAGAGGAAAGACAAGATATTAGTACCTGTCTAATAGGACAATGAACTGAATTTGTATTATAATTGTTGATTTTCATTTAAATGCATGTAAGCAAACAATAAACAAATCACATTTAATGAAAGCGTATTTATTTCTTAATTTCTTCTCAATCAACACATATTTGCCTTTAATTTGAACTTTTTATGGAGAATTGTTTTTAGAAGGTGTCTTAAGGGGTGGCACCCCTCCCTCCCCCGAAATATGATCCCCCCCCCCAAAGCCATTGGGCTAGAGCCGAGGTTCTTCATCACCACGATTACATTGGACCAGCTCCGCAGCGGACCAGCTCAAATCAAAACAGTCAGAACCAGTCAGGCCCCCCCTGACTGGTCCCTGGTCCACCCTGTGCCACCACATTAAAAAAATCCTGGAACTGCCTCTGCCAATCATGGCAATGCCATTCCCATTGTACACTCACATACCGTGTAACGTCACACCGACACGCTAGAGATGAACCTATTGCAATTTTCTTGGCCGATTATATTTTACGATTTTTCTTAGTCTGACCTGGCGATTCAGATTTTGGCTGATTCCGGTTGTCATTCAATTTTATGTACATAATAAAACATTGACTATTGATTTACTTTTACATTGTCGTCCGATCATTTTGAGTTTATACCTGTGATGGTAGAAACCAAACTTTCTCATCATCTGGTCGCATTGGGTATATCTACTGTACATCAATGAAAAATACGTCATGTGATCTGATGACACTCATGTGATAGGACAGCTGCACATACGGAACTGCAGCTGCAATTTTCACTTACCACAATAGTGAGATTGCTGATTTTGACACTGTGTTTATTATTGTTCATTATTCACTATGGAACGATAATAAAAGATGAAACTGTCCCTGAGTTCCAATAAAATAAAATACAACATGGAACTGTCACTGAGTTCCAATAAAATAAAATACAACATGGAACTGTCTCTGAGTTCCAATAAAATAAAATACAACATGGAACTGTCTCTGAGTTCCAATAAAATAAAATACAACATGGAACTGTCTCTGGGTTCCAATAAAATAAAATACAACATGGAACTGTCTCTGAGTTCCACTAAAATAAAATACAACATGGAACTGTCTCTGGGTTCCAATAAAATAAAATACAACATGGAACTGTCTCTGAGTTCCACTAAAATAGAATATGGGATTGTCACCAAGTTTCAGTATAATTCAACCTGTAACTCTCACTGACTTTTAGGAAAACGGAAACAACATATAACTAACATGGAAATGTCCAGTTCAAGCTTGAAATGAACATCACTTGCCCTTTAAGTGCAAATATACATATTTTATTTATATGGTGCATGCCATTACAAAATTAATTGCAATCATTGAAAGAAAAATCTTCCGACTCTTCTCACTCTCGTTCACTGGAACTCACTGTGAATTAAATAAACCAGCTGAATCAAATCGAACGACTTTTTACTGAGTGACTCGTCAAGAACCGAGTTTCAGAAATAGTCGAACCTTTCATCGTGAACGGAGCTCATGCACTAGGAACAACCAGAGCAGACGCTCTGCTGTAGTGACAGCTATAGATCGCAGTCTGCACAATTCTGGAATATTGTCAGGGGACGGATAAATAATTGATCTAATCTTCTTCGTTTGCCTTGAAGTACCTCGAAACAGCCGTCATTTTCTTTCTTTCACTCTCTTTTTGAGCGTCAAGTACTCAACTACGCTACATTACGTTGTACCGGGTTTGGGTATTGGAGCATTTCTACGAGTACATCAGCGCTGTATCGGGCGTGTAAATTTGACCGGCACAGAATCAAATATATACGACACTGATCGGCCTGCCTCCATCATGGCCAATTAAGCTGAAAACAGGCCCATTCCGATCTACTTCTCCGATCTCTACTTGCAGTGTGAACACTGACAACGTTGAACATTTTTCTAGTTTATATAATATTTAAACTGAAAACATAAAATGATCGCAAACAGGTCATTCGAGTCATCATGTCCCAAGTCAAGTCAAGTCACAAGTCTTTAACTTCCAAGTCCAAGTCGAGCCTCAAGTCGTTTCTTTTACGTCAAGTCAAGTTGCAAGTCATCAAAACAGTCATTCGAGTCAACTCGAATCCAAGTCACGATGACTTGAGTCCACAGCTCTGCAGTACACGCAGTCTGCCCAAAGCTAGGGACCAGTATGGCCAATATGCCCAAAGCTTTAACAGATAGGCCCATTGGTCGTGGTAGAACATTAATGTTGATTTGGAAATACATTTCTATACAGAAATGCTTAAGTGGAGATGGTTCAGTTTACATAATAGGTAAGAAGTGGCTCATGTATGGTAGGGATAGGTATGTTTTTTGTGTTTAAGTTCAGGATAGAGATCCGGGAGGCCATGTGGTCGAGTACAGAGGGACGCGTAAAGGTCAGTGTTAGACCTAGACAGGCAGGTGTGCGAAGCATAACGCAACAACCTTCTGTCCGGGAAATCCATAGAACAAGAGAAGGCTGACCATGTCGGAGTGCCACGGTACAGTGTATCCTCCTGACTCCGGGGCGCTTAGCTCCAAAAGTCATGGTGCCAGGGCAATCCCGGGCGCTCATCAGGCTCATCAGAGCAACCGCGGGGCGCTACAACAAGGAACCCGGTTATATTTTAAATTCATGTGATTCGGAAAACCGAAGGCAGGCCAGTCAACTCAGCTTCCTCCATGACGTCAGCAAAGGCCAGCTGCTCCTCCGGGACTGCTTGATATTCTCATCCACACCTACTCGCGCAGATCCACTGACAAGCGAGAGAGAGAGAAAGAGAAGGAGAGAGAGAGAGAGAGAGAGAGAGAGAGAAAGAGAAGGAGAGAGATAGGCGTGTTGAAGGCAACGCCGTGCACCGGTGACAGTGGCGGCCACCTCATAATTACCCCGTTGCGTGGCGCAATTTTGGAATAACAAACAGGTAATCAGCGAGGCATTTGGAAAGAGGTGGCAGAGGAGTCACCCACAACATGGCCGCCACTAAAAAGGCGGGGTGTTTGTGTGTGTGGGGAGGGCGGCAAATTCACGTAAAAAATCCAATCCGATTCAATCGAGGAGCGGCGCTCCGCTTCGGCTGCTGAATTATAATATCAAAACCCAACCTAACTACAACAGATGAATTAACAAACAGACCTCTGCCAGACCTCTATGTGCTTAAATCATTTAGAGAAATTCGGTATCAAAGACAAAAAGGGGGGGGGAGGGGCGAGCGATAGATCGATTATTCTGTCTTGGCCTGTCTCGAAAAATGTGTTCCTGAAACGAGATTATTATTTTTTTTTTCCGCCAAATAACATTCAGGTTATGACTGTGAAACTCCTTTGTTTTGAACGCTGCTATTACCGGAGGCAAGCGTTTAGACTCGTTTGAAAAGCTTCGACTGATTTGCTTTTGGTCTTTAGAGCGGTTTGACAAGCTAAGATTGATTCATTTTTGAGAATCGTACCTTTTACTCGTACTTATTCGGCAAGTGATGGTACTTGAGCTTCGCGTCCATTCCCGCCTCCCTAATCCTATGAACCGACAGAGGATTCCCGGCTTTCTCTTCTAAAAAAAAAACTAAATGAAGAACAACTCAGTCCAGCAGTTTTATAGAAACCCCTCTGCCTCCGTTGTCTCAGCTTTTGTCTGCCGTTTCCCCTCCATCAGTGAAATGTCAACCGCCGCCCGGCCGCGCCGCCGGACATTGAAATTTTAAGGAAGGATCACAGAAAAAAAAAATCTTTCGCGGATTTCTATCTCGCCCTCCTTTTCAATCTTTTTGTCATATTGTGGAAGGCTCTAGGCCCCGCTACCCCACCCCCAAGTTACCAGACGGAAGCTGGGATGTCCCTTGTTCCTGACAAAAAGCCCTGCAGTCGCATGATAAATTGTCTCTACAGCCTTTTTGAGACATTTTTTTGGCAGTTTTTTTTTTTTATTATAAAGAGAGACAGGAAACACATGCAGAGAACGACTGCAGGCTGAAATGGAATTGTATTGGAAAGAAATTGATTTTTAGACCAACGTCATGAACCACAGTTGGATTTATAAACAAGACGCTTTCGAATTAATGAGGAAATATCAGGATGAATATCAATAGTGTGTAGCGTTTCCTTGTAATTAGATACAGTTTATATATATATATATATATATATATATATATATATATATATATATATATATAAATTCAATATCTGCATGAAAAATAGACAAGGGGAGTTTATTTAAAATGCACATTTCGTGCATAAGGACAATTCAAAGTGCGCCATGTAAGATATAGATAGACAGACAGACAGACAGACAGGCAGGCAGGCAGATATATAGATGGATAGATAGATAGATAGATAGATAGATAGATAGATAGATAGATAGATAGATAGATAGATAGATAGATAGATAGATAGATAGATAGATTATTATATTAATATATCGTAATTAATATATAATATTAATAAACAGCAATCAGCAATCCTAAAATAAACAAATAAACCAGAAGAAATGTGTCAATATACCAAAGAAATACCAAATAAACCTACAATTTAACAATAAACAACAAAAATAAACCTAAAAATAAACAATAGACAAAAAGACAAATGACAATATACAATAAACCTCTGGTTGGACAATGGTTGACATTCATATTCACTCTCACCAGGGAGCCAACATGGAGTCATTAGCTGAGCAAAGAAGCAAAGAAGGGCGCTCGGCTTCCCCGTTTGAACTCAAAGCCCGAATCGGGTGGAACACTACGGGCTCCCTTGTTCCTAAAGAAGACGTATGACTTTGTCTCATGTCGTAATCAGCCCCATCTTGTACTTTTGCCCAATACAGTATGTTTTTACTTAGCCAGTCTCTAGATCAAGGCGCTCGCCCCGAGGAGAAAATCACATCAAGGGGCTGACCCACATGCAGGGCCGTCTGCCCCGGGTTTTATTTTAGAGCGCGCACGCTGGATCCGGACTCCGGGTTCGTCTCATAAGCACCGGGGATGGAGGGATGGAGGCATGGTAGGATGGAGGTATGGAAGCAGCTGGCCGCACTGCAGGTGTTCCGGCAGAAGCCTGGCCGCGGGCGCTCGCCTCAGCTGGAAGGAAAGAGCCCGGGCCGCCGAGAAAGCCGCGTCGGCCCGCACGGTTGAGATTCTGGTTTTACCAGACGCCGTTCTGGCTCCTCCTCCTCCGGCCGGCCTGACCTGGTCGATTTGGTGGTGGCTATTGTGAAATAATTATAAATAAATAAATAAATAAATTATTTAACCCGGAATGTGAATTGTTGATATTGTTAATATTCATTGTTTATCATTAGGTTAAATATAAGTCAATTTTTGTTCATATTTTATTTTTCTGGTTTATTGTTTATTTTTAGTTTTATCTTTATTGTTTATTGACAGTTTTTAGCTTTATTGAATATGCCAAATTGTTCAAATTTGTAGTACATTTTTAGACTTATTGTATACTGCCATTTTGTCCTATTTTTGTTCTTGTTACTTGATTATTATTGTTTATTTTTTGATGAGAGCTACTGTGACACTGAAGTATCAATCGCTCAATCATTCTATCTAACTATCTATCTATCTATCTGTCTGTCTGTCTGTCTGTCTGTCTGTCTGTCTGTCTGTCTGTCTGTCTATCTATCTATCTATCTATCTATCTATCTATCTGTCTGTCTGTCTGTCTGTCTGTCTGTCTGTCTGTCTGTCTGTCTGTCTGTCTGTCTGTCTGTCTGTCTGTCTATCTATCTATCTATCTATCTATCTGTCTGTCTGTCTGTCTGTCTGTCTGTCTGCCTGTCTGTCTGTCTGTCTATCTATCTATCTATCTATCTATCTATCTATCTATCTATCTATCTGTCTGTCTGTCTGTCTGTCTGTCTGTCTATCTATCTATCTATCTATCTATCTATCTATCTATCTACCTATCTATCTATCTATCTATCTATCTATCTATCTATCTATCTATCTACCTATCTATCTATCTATCTATCTATCTATCTATCTATCTATCTATCTATCTATCTATCTGTCTATCTGTCTGTCTGTCTGTCTGTCTGTCTGTCTGTCTGTCTATCTATCTATCTATCTATCTATCTATCTATCTATCTATCTATCTATCTATCTATCTATCTGTCTGTCTGTCTGTCTGTCTGTCTGTCTGTCTGTCTGTCTGTCTGTCTGTCTGTCTGTCGATCTTTCTTTTACAACTTTACCTCAGGCTCAAAATGTTCGATTTGTACTGCCTTGCATGTGTGCCCGAATAATGTTGAAATAATCATCATAACGACCATCGATTATTTGCGTTTGGCGGCTGTTTGTCATCACAGTGGCGGGCAGACAATTACGCAACTGGAAAACAAGAGTTACGGCCCAGCTCCCGGCCTCCACGAGGCGCTGAGGCGTGCGTAGTGCGGGGGCCGCCCACCGGGCCGGCCCACTCCCCCTGCCGCCACAGAAGGTGGAAAAAAAAGATGGCTCGGGTTATTCCTCACGTATTGATGGAATTGATTTTCCGAGGCCTGGAAAGGCCAAGTCCAATTACAGCGCGTGGAGAATCGACACGGGCCAACCATCACTTCCGGAGGAGTGGGTGGGGGTGGAAGTGAGTGGTGGAGGGAGGAGGGGGAGATGGCGAATTGGACACGAACGCGCATTCATCAGCGACCGACACTTTTGCCCTGGTTTCTCAGATAAGGCCCCGTTCTGTGTCATTGGCTCTGTTTTGATTGGATTCATTTTACTTTTTGGTGTGTGTGTGTGTGTGTGTGTGTGTGTGTGTGTGTGTGTGTGTGTGTGTGTGTGTGTGTGTGTGTGTGTGTGTGCATGCGTCTGTGTGCGTGTGAGAGTTTTTTCTTCCTCATTGCCGTCCTGAGACTGTCCTCGTCTAAGATTTGGAGTTCCATTCCGGCGAAATATGTGGGATCAGTTGGAGATATGAAATTTGCATCAAATTTTAATAATGATGACAGCGCTCCCCCGTACAGCACTGCAGGCTGCCCTCTCTCCCCCTCCGTCCCTCCGTCCCTCCCTCCCTCCCTCCCTCTGTCCCTCCCTCTCTCTCTCTCTCTCTCTCTCTCTGTCACTCTCTTTCTCCATCTTTGCCTGTAATGATGAGTGATGGGGCCTGGACCAGCCGTCAGTCTCAGCCTGAGCGGTAAACCCCCGTAATCCGGTAACCGTGCTCCTCCAAAAAAAGGAGAGGAAACATGGTGAAGGGCGTGCGCACCACCCTGGATCAGGGCATGCTGGGACATTTGGGCTGTCATTTTGTGTGACCCGTCACACGGTATCTAACTAAAACTACTGCTATGTTGGTGAAATGGTGGACTGTATATGAGGCAGTGGGCCATTCCCCCAAAAAATGTACTCTGATTTTTTATTCATGTTGTGTTTTTTTTTTTTTAACCACATATTTGGCTTTGAATGTCATAGAATAGTTCTGGTTAGACAATTAGCACTGGCATGTGATGCGGCCTGCCGTCACGCCATCGACGCAGCCGAACCCCCTTTGGCTCGGAACAGGAAGCCGCTTTGAAGCTCAACGCGACACGATTCCCTTTTACAGTAAAACTCCGCAAAAAAAATCGGATTTGCCGCGGCTGGCACGCCTGCAATGGCGTGGCAATATTAAAAAAACGCATCCCGGAATGCGAAATGCCGCCGCCGGAACAGCCGGTTAAAAAAAGACAAAAAAAAAACAGAAAAAAAAACAGAAGCGTCCAACTAATTGGTTTTGAATGGACAGGCCGTGTGTGGACCCTATGCGCGTAGCTTGGTCGGTGGTCTTCAGCGGAAATCTGCTTTGGACGCGCTTCATGAAATTTCGAGCCGTAAAAGTCCATTCTCTCACGGCTGGCTTCCTGGATAGCCGCCGCGGTATCTTTTCGCCGGCGCCGCTGTGATACGGACATTTGTATCTTTTTCCCGGCCCCCCCCCTCCCGCCCCCTTGACTTAAGGTTAGCCGTTCCTGAGGGCGAGTGCTGACATTTTATTTCATCTCAGCATAAAAAAATAAAAAAATAAAAAGCCGGCAAAGCGTCGGGCTCACGTGCCGTTCCCCTAATCCTACGGCGGTGGGGGGACCCCCGCTGCGATCAAAGCCTTCCTTCCACAACCGCTCTGAATTGTTTGGACACCGTATTTCTTTCTTTGTGCCACCTCTGTTTTTCCCGCCGGAAGTTAATGAAATCAATGGCTGTTTTCCTGCGGCCGCTGGATGAACGGGGACGTAAACGTGACCTCCCAGCGGATCCATCCCGCACAGTGGATGGATATTAGCTTTTCCGGTCGCATACGTCGGATTTCAGCCGGTTTCGATCGCGGGCTCTGATCTCGGACGTGAACGCCGCCTTGGCTTTGGCCGGGGGTCAATGTTTTTAAGGCTGTTGCAACAGATGCCAGCAATCATAATTATAAAATATATACGTAGGTTCCCGTGTTGCTCTCCATGGTGTTGAAAACGTTGAAATTACCCTTAAGTGGCCGCGTTTTGGTAAACTCAATTATTACAGAATTAGAAGCAATATTCGTTGCCTTCATGCTTTAGTTTAAAGAGCGTTTTGGAAGCCGCATGCCCAAGAGCTACTGAATAAATTACCATGTCTGCTTCGCTGTCGAAACAAAATCATTACCATATTTTAGAAACCGAAAATGAATGTGTATTATGTGAACTAAAATGGCTGGCGTAAGTACTTTGTAGATCCGTAGACTTCTTGATCGATCGTCTGGACCGGGCTCGTTTCTCCTCTCTGTCTATTCTGATCCATGTCATCGGAGTTAAGTTAAGGAGTTATGAGTCGTTCGATTTGTCCGACTCTTTCCTTTTCATTTCATCTGATTAATTGGGTGGGTAACGCGCGGTGAGCGAGGGAGGATGAGAGTTGGCTCCGGGTAATGAATGGAATTCTCACAGGAATCATTTTATTCTGTCGAAATCATTCATTTAGGGGCAAGGATGCAATCTGTGGACTCCAGAAAATCTTTTAGACATTGATTGATTCATTTTGGCAGAGGAATGCAGTGTAAGTGTAATTCCCAAAAATAATTTACTCAAAAACTATATTTACTAATATTTTGGTGGAATGCTGGAGTGTAAATCAGTCACATTCAATATGAATGATGTCTAGTGTGATGTCTAGTGTGATGTCTCGAGTGACTCCCGACTCATTTTTGGGAAGTCCTTTTGTTCGCTACGAACGAGTTGTTTGCGAATCCAGCATTACAATTGGAGACTTGTGTAATGATTGGTTCATCACATACCTCTCTTTAAAGGCCATAACTAACGAACTTGCCCAACGTTGTCTGGTTGGATATTCCTTTATTTGCATATGTACATCAAGGGATTTGTCATGTTAGAATGTAGAATGTAGAATGTTGTATCCTTGACATCCTTAGTCCTTAGTAGCCACTTTATTTGAGATAAAACTTTTCTTCTCTGGGAAGTGTTATGATATGTCTACAATATGAACACTTGGCAGCTTTGGCATAACTCATCTCGGGCTCGCTTGTTTTCCAATGGGTTTCAACTAAACATGCTGTACATTAATGGCCCCTTTCGTGGTGATGGGAGCTACCCTCAGCTCCCTCGGCTGATGATGCCGCCCTTCGCTGCCCTCCACGTTGTGACAGGAATACAAAAAAACAAATGCATTAGTGAAAAAAAGCAAAAAAAAAAAACCCTAACAAATGACTCAAATTAGACCATAATAATAATTAATATTATTATTATTATTATTATTATTATTATTACTATTATTATTATTATTATTATTATTATTATTATTATTATTATTATTATTATTATTATTAATAATAATAATAATAATAATAATAATAATAATAATAATTGTTATTATAATTATTTAAATTATTTATGAAGATATAGAATAATCATTTATTATTATTATATTATATTTTAGTTATTCTTTTTTTTATTAACAGGGGATACAAACCATGTTGACCAGGCCCATGCAGAGACGTTAAGACGGCAAAGTGCTCCTCCAGAGTGCAGATCACGGCAGATCACGCCACAGCGCGCATCGGGGGCCCCGTGATCTGTGCGAGCACTGCGCACCTTATTGGCCATTCACGCTTAAAAAAAAAAACGTTCCTGATAAAAAAGGGCGTCGTGGAAAGGGGCAGGTGCTCGCCCTTATGTTGACACATCCTAACAAAGATTATTTTTTAATAAAAGTAAATTCCACTGAATCCATACATGATGCCAAAAATAAACCGCTGACCTGTCGACCATATGTTCTGCTAATTGTCAGCCTCGTACATATCTGACGCTGCATAAAAAAAAGCGGATATGGGGATGGGCATTAAAACAGCCTCTTTAAATTTGGAGCCGAGCACGGCCCACAGCGACGGGCGCCGGCTGAGCGGAGGCTTTATCTCGTCACTCGGTGAGTTCAGAGGAAGGACATTATCACAAAGATGGCTCGGGTTATTTCTCACGAGCGGTGATGACCTCACGAAAGAATTACGAAAGAAGCGTAGTAAGCATATAGCATAAGCGTTACTTTTTACACATCCGCAATTGAAGAGCTAAGACTTCTTTGAACGACTTTCGAGCCTTGAGACATCCGCGGATAGAGTAAAAATTTGAGGACGCGGACCTGGCAGGGCTAGGGTTAGGGCCTGGTGAGTGTTGACAGGACCATGCTGCTTTGCATGCTGGGAACTATTTCAAACAGCTCACGCCTATGGACAACACTCCACAGGCCGTCTCCTCAGCAACCATCCCAAACACAAAATAAACAGAGATATATTAATATTTGCGTTTGTTTGACTTCTTGAAAGCGAGCTCTTGCCCAACGCCCAAGAGGTTTCTTCACGATGCCACAATGTGTTATTCAATTCCTCTTCCCGGGCGGTTGGCAGGAAGCGTCGGTGAAATTCGAAACCGGCAGACGGACGTGGACGCGCCCTCTCGCCCGGGGCTGTAAGCGACGTTTTCTAATGGCGGGTTCATTCATTACGAATTCACTGCTACGATGTCCGACGCTCGTAGCGCGAGCAGCTTCAGTTACGGCAAAATCGCTGACGTCCCCGTGCCGTCGGATTTTTCACGCTGTCTTGAGTTGTTTCCTGAGCTCCAGCAGCAAAATAGAAATGGAGCGCTTAGGTCGGCTCTTACGGAGACTCCCAGCCTCCCCCATCTGGCCCTGTGGATGCACTTCCAGCTGGGCACACACACACACACACACGCACGCGCACACACACACACACACACACACACACACACACACACACACACACACACACACACGCACACACACAGCGTGGCTTTGCTGCTGCCTGTCTGCCTGGATCTACTGCTCTTCTAATCCAGGATGGGGGAGTTGGGGGAGGGGAGGGCGAGAGTGTGATGAAGTGGGTCACTCTAAAAAAAAATCGAGGCCACGGCGGGCTTGAACCGCGGCAGGACCTCCCCCATCTGGCGCTGGGCCGTCCCGACCAAACCGCGCCCTCCCCACGCGGGCGGGGCGGGGCAGCTGTCCAGGCAAAGGTCTTTGCGGAAAAAAGGTCCCAAAATTCGGGACCCCAACATCAGTATTTTCTGGATCCAAACTGACCCCATAATTTAAATAGTTCCTAAAATGCAGTTTTTTTTTTCGAGCCTGATTTCTAGTCGGATGAAATGGAAAAGGCTCAGAATGATAGAAAGATCTGGACACGTAACCAGAGGCGTCCGCCATGTTTGTTTGTTTGTTTTTCCCATTTAAATCAGACTCTTGTCTTGTCCAACAGCCCTTACAAAAATCCTGGTTCGGTTTTTCAAAAGCGCAATTGCCGAACTTGAATTTGAACATGGACCCCGGGACCCGAGGCGATGGGATGCGACGCGGCCCAAACCCCAACTGGCCAGAATAAAATGTGACCCCGGAAGGCGGGTCTCCCTCCCGGGTCCAGCCTCGGGTGATCGGGTTGGTCTACGCGCCAAGTCGTGAAACCTACAGCCATCCCACACGCTTCAGCCTATGCTGAGCGGAACGGGACTGTGACACCTTGCTAAAGATTGGGCTGTCAAACAAATCAAATAATACATTTCCTTCATCTTAAAAGAAAAACCGAAATTGTGATTAACCATGATATCGCAGACACACCAACGCGATTAATCACAGTTCATGTATCGTGTGGTGGTTCATTTTCTGCCTTTTAACGGACCGCTGCCGTGTCAAATTGAGTTGAGTGGAGTTGACACGGGACCGGAGCCCGTTTTCTAGTCTGGCACAGACATTGCCCCCGACCCTTCTCCTGGCGATTGCTCACATCTTTTGATCAAACACCTGTTTGTATTTTCGAAAGTTGGAACGATATGTTGAGAAACCTACCGTACAATTATTTCCTCGTCCCGCTGACGATTAATAATTCCATGTGAAAGCATGGCGACTCCGATCCATCTATCTATCTATCTATCTATCTATCTATCTATCTATCTATCTATCTATCTATCTATCTATCTATCATCTATCTATCTATCTATCTATCTATCTATCTATCTATCTATCTATCTATCTATCTATCTATCTATCTATCTATCTATCTATCTATCTATCTATCTATCTGTCTGTCTGTCTGTCTGTCTGTCTATCTATCTATATCTTACATGGCGCACTTTGAATTGTCCTTATGCACGAAATGTGCTTTTTAAATAAACTCCGTCTGTCTGTCTGTCTGTCTGTCTGTCTGTCTGTCTGTCTATCCGTCTGTCTATCTGTCTATACATCCGTCTGTCTATCCGTCTATCTATCCGTCTGTCTATCCGTCTGTCTATCCGTCTGTCTATCCGTCTGTCTATCCGTCTGTCTATCCGTCTGTCTATCTATCTATCTATCTATCTATCTATCTATCAGTCTGTCTGTCTGTCTGTCTGTCTGTCTGTCTGTCTGTCTGTCTGTCTGTCTGTCTGTCTGTCTGTCTGTCTGTCTGTCTGTCTGTCTATCTATCTAGCTGTCTATCCGTCTATCAGTCTATCCGTCTATCTGTCTATCCGTCTGTCTATCTGTCTATACATCCGTCTGTCTATCCGTCTATCTATCTATCTATCTATCTATCTATCTATCTATCTATCTATCTATCTATCTATCTATCTATCTATCTATCTATCTATCTATCTATCTATCTATCTATCTATCTATCTATCTATCTATCTATCTATCTGTCTATCAGTCTATCAGTCTATCAGTCTATCCGTCAGTCTATCCGTCTGTCTATCTATCTATCTATCTATCTATCTATCTATCTATCTATCTATCTATCTATCTATCTATCTATCTATCTATCTATCTATCTATCTATCTATCTATCTATCTATCTATCTATCTATCTATCTATCTATCTATCTGTCTATCAGTCTATCAGTCTGTCTATCCGTCTGTCTATCTGTCTATCTGTCTATCTATCTATCTATCTATCTATCTATCTATCTATCTATCTATCTATCTATCTATCTATCTATCTATCTATCTATCTATCTATCTATCTATCTATCTATCTATCTATCTATCTATCTATCTATCTATCTATCTATCTATCTATCTATCTATCTATCTATCTATCTGTCTATCTATCAATCTATCTATCTATCTATCTATCTATCTATCTATCTATCTATCTATCTATCTATCTATCTATCTATCTATCTATCTATCTATCTATCTATCTATCTATCTATCTATATATCTGTCTATCTGTCTATCTATCTATCTATCTATCTATCTATCTATCTATCTATCTATCTATCTATCTATCTATCTATCTATCTATCTATCTATCTATCTATCTATCTATCTATCTATCTATCTATCTATCTATCTATCTATATATCTGTCTATCTATCTATCTATCTATCTATCTATCTATCTATCTATCTATCTATCTATCTATCTATCTATCTATCTATATATCTATCTATCTGTCTATCTATCTATCTATCTATCTATCTGTCTATCAGTCTGTCTATCCGTCTGTCTATCTATCTATCTATCTATCTATCTATCTATCTGTCTATCTATCTATCTATCTATCTATCTATCTATCTATCTATCTATCTATCTATCTATCTATCTATCTATCTATCTATCTATCTATCTATCTATCTATCTATCTATCTATCTATCTATCTATCTATCTATCTATCTATCTATCTATCTATCTATCTATCTATCTATCAGTCTGTCTGTCTGTCTGCCTGTCCGCCTGCCTGCCTTTCTGTCTGTCTGTCTATCTGTCTGTCTGTCTGTCTGTCTGTCTGTCTGTCTGTCTATCTATCTATCTATCTATCTATCTATCAGTCTGTCTGTCTGTCTGCCTGTCCGCCTGCCTGCCTTTCTGTCTGTCTGTCTATCTCTAATGTTTACGTACTGTGAACGTGTCAAATGGAGCCTTTTGAACAGCTCCTAACCCCCCTCCCCCATTAAGATGCAGGAAGCATCCATCTGTGACTGATAAAAGACGGAGAATTCATCCGCGCTTCCTCCGTGCGGGTGATTATTAATTTTTCCAGTTTCCTTTTGACCGCTGTAGGAAAATCAATGGACAATTTTGTGGCCATCACCGTGGAGCAAAAGAAAATAACAAAAAAAAAAGAGAACTGGCATCTGGGGCTTCTTGTCTTGGTTTGTCATCTTCTTCTTGGAAAGTAGAATAGAATAGAATGAAATAGAACAGAAGGGAATAGAATAGAATAGAATAGAATGGAAGAGAATAGAATGGAATGGAATGGAATAGAATAGAATAGAAATTATAATTATAGAATAGAATAGAATAGAATGAGAATAGAATCGAAAATAATGTAATATAATAGAATAGAATAGAAAGAAATAGAATAGAAACAAATAGAATAGAATAGAATGAAAGAGAATAGAATAGAAAATAATAGAATAGAATAGAATGGAATAGAAATAATTTAAAATGATAGAATAGAATAGAATAGAATTGCCTTCCTATAGGCAAGATATGCGGCCGCCTAGGAGGCCATCACAGGAGGGTGGAGAGGGAGCGATTGGGGCGCAGTTGTCTCCCTCTCTGACAGTACCGACGGTGTATGCGCCAGCGATGTGGCGCCCAAACATTATTGTTTTTATTTTACATGCAGGCTATTTTATTTTACGCCTCCTTGCTGAACGAAACATGTGGGTATGGAATGAAAGCGTGCATAATGGGAACACTTTCCCCGCGACTCCGCGATTGTCCCCTCTCCACCCGAAAATTATCTTAAGGAGTCTACGGAGAGGAGTCGGAGAGCCCCGGGCGATTCACACATATAAAAATATATTTATGATTCCCCTTATTTCAGATTCCCCATTGAAATGTGTGGCAGTTTCGCCGACCACACCCCACCCCAGCGGTGTTTTCGGGGCCGTCCAGCACAGAGACACAGATGACAAGTTGTAAACACCAGTTTATTGTCGAGCGTGGGCGAGCTGGAAATAGCCCAGGAGCAGACAGACATATGTCGTGACAGGGCTCCTCTACTGAGTGAGTGTGAGGATGGGGTTTTAACCTGTTGCTCTTTAGACCAACCAACGAGCAACAGGTATGCAGCCACCCTGACCCCAATCACCTAGATCCAGGTCAGGTGTGGCTGCTCAAACCAGAACGACCCCACACCACAAAATGTTATACATGTGCATTTTTAAAGCCACTTTCTGTTCTATGCTGTTATTGTAATGCACACTGACTGACAAAAAAACTCCCCAAAAAACGACTGCTCGACTTGAGGAATCTCAGTCGACTGACGTGTTCAGGGGGCAGCCCTAAATCATTTTATATGATTGAGTCGCGTATGGCTACCGACATTAGCGTAGCCCGCTAACTCGGTTTCCCACGATGAGCCGCTATCAGCGTCAGCGTAGCCTGCTAACACCGATAACCCGCAATGAGTGGCTATCGGTGTTAGCGTAGCCTGCTAGCGTCAATAGGCGCTCATTGCGGGTAATGGGGTCCACAAAAGGTTTCATTTCGCTCACATAAACAATTTTCGATTTTCTCTATCTCGTTATTTGTGACGGTCGTAAACGATTAGCTAGTATAAGGACGGTGCCCCTTGTTTTCTCTGTCTTATTAGAGCTCCAGAGGACCCTTCCCGGCCACGTTTCAAGGCCTTTTTTATTTTCATCCGAAGGACACCTCGCAGATGAAGACGTGCTCACAATTAGCCCGCGGAGCGGATGTCCATCACCGGCGCTCGAGGAGCAAATGAAAACGATCCCGTCTCGATGTAACGCGTACATTTGCCTCGGTCCGTCCAGCTCCGGAAACGCCGGTGCACATGTTGATGAAATACTTCCTGCTGCTGCCGCTGCCATCACGGCCGCGTGCGCGTAGCATCCGTTGAGACCGTTCCAGAAAAGCGTGGTGTCTATCTCCGTGTGTCGGCACTTTATATTCACAAGCTGATACGGGAGACAGGTGTTCCAGAACGTGCGGGCGGGCACAAAATCACACACACACACACAGACACACACACACACACACACACACAGACACACACACACACACACACACACGGACGCTATCCGTTTGCTACGGTTGCTTCCTGTAAATAAGTATAAGAGACGGCAAATGGTGCCTGGTTCTGAGCTGTTTGCAGAACGCTGAAGGGCAATTTGTCTTAAATGACTCAGTTAGGAATCCATTTCGGGCAGCAGCAGCAGTATGCCAGATATCAGAGCAGTGTGTGTGTGTGTGTGTGTGTGTGTGTGTGTGTGTGTGTGTGTGTGTGTGTGTGTGTGTGTGTGTGTGTGTGTGTGTGTGTGCGCCCCCCCCCCCTTGTAGGGTGGAGCCAGGGCGGAAAGCTTTGCTTTTACATGAATGTGTGGAGTACGCACCAGCTCGATATGTCGCGGTGGCACTTTTTATTTCACCAAAGACAATCAATGGCAAATCAAAAATATTAACTTGTGAATTCCATTCATATTAAAATATATATTTAAATATATTATAATATGCTGTATATTAATATCTGCCAGCCATATATATATATATATATATATTTCCCATAATATTACACAACACTATAGAATATTTAAGTATATAGTTATAATTTATATCTTATTCGGTCTATTTTTATTTTGTATTTTTTGTATTTCGGTATACTCTGTATATGTATATTTCGCATTTTTTTTCATGCCTGATTATCCACTGTAAATTCTCGTAGTTGAAAATGTTTTTGACGAAACAGAGAGTAAAGAACAAAAATAAAGAATATTGATATTGAGTGAATTTATACAGCGTTTACATCGCCTGTTGGCGCACTTAACGAAAGCGGAATACGATTGGCTGATACCAGGGAGCTGCTTTGAAGATTTAAGATAATGCGACTGGCGGAAGAAATCGGCTTCGCGGAGAGCAGCTCCCGGAGTGCAATTTTCGTGGCTGCAAACGTTTCCCAGAATGCAATAACCCCGGCAGCCAGATCGTTCGGTTGCCACTGAAGCTCGCTTCAACTGACGCCATAGGTTTTCCATGGACAGGCGGTGTTTACTCCATCCATCGGTCAATTTCTGTGGAGCCACTTAACGCGCCGCGTCTCAGGGTGATAAAAGAAAAACTAAACAACGGTAAAACACAAAACAAACCGACACAGCAACCGCTGGGATTACATCTCTTCCATCTCTCAAGGGGATGTGTGAGTGGAATGGCTTGACTGACGTTGCACTCCCAAGCAGGAGGAATCAGACAAGGGAAAGCGGGGCAACGCCGCATTTCCCATCCGGGGGCGGAGCGGGGCAGCGGCAGACGGTGATTGATGGGGAAAGATATGGAACCTAAAAACCCGAGGGCGCCCGGCGTCAGATTACTTCCGCGTACCTCGCTCGGTAGAGCCGCGCGGCGCGTACGCGCCCACACGCCGAGTGGATGCTGCCTCAGGGGGCCGGAATCACTGCGATTTCCTTATATCTACTCAGGGAGGTTTGATGTAGTTTTCAAAGCGTCGCTTCGCGGGGGCAATTGCGCCGTAGTAGGTGTGGCTGCTCACCCATGCCCGTAAGTCGAAGGGGAGTTCAACCGGGGTCGTACGACCTCCCCCCAAATGACAAAATATCCAAGCCTGCTGCTGCTAAACTTGCCTTGCCCCTACTAAGCTCGTTCTGTGGAATACTCAACTCTGATTGGTCGATAGCGCAGCATTAGAAACTGCAACTGAAGAGTTGAAGTGATGAGTCCAATTTCACACAGTAAATAGGTTAGTTACATGTTGGGACTATTGTTTTTTGTGGAAGCTCTTAAACGGGGCGTACTAGTTATAAAATAATTTCAAATGAACATTCCAACACATGTCAGTGTATCATTTTAGTATAAATATTATATACATATCGTATACTTCTTACCCTACAAGTACATATAGTATAAGTAGCCATATAATGATCGGGATAATGTGCGGCCAGCTGGTCATTATTGCAAGATAGAGCCCAACAGGGAGAGGTTAGGGGGGTTATTTTGCTATACATTATGCCTTACCAGTACTTGCATCCTGGAATTGTATTATTACATAATAAAATATTATTACATAATAAAATAAAAAAATTAAAATTAAAAAAATATGTATTTTATTTTAAATAAAAAATATAATTACATAATAAAATAATATTTTATTATTACCTTTATTACATTTCACTGCATATATGTATGAAAGTATGTACATGTATGTGACGAGTAAACCTCTTGAATCTGAATCTGAATATTCATCATGCATCTCTTACCGAGTCGTTTTACTCAACACAATCTCTTGACGTCATAGTCTAGAAACTAGTTGCGCACATACGTTCAGTCAAATCTCAGCCCGGTTGTTGGATCATTTCCCCAGTGGAGATCCATCACAGTGAGACTTATTACGACTTATACACTTATTGCATATTTTATTTATTATGAAACTATAATTCAATCTCAGAGTCTTGGAAATTCGGACGAGCAATTGTTTCCTGCTTCCTAATCTAAAGTGATTAAACAGTCAAAGGCCTTAAATAATGCATCCCGTTCTCAATTACAATGAAAAGGTCCAAGTTTGAATAAATAAATTGAATAAACAGACCCATCTCTTTCACAAGGCTGGCCAGCGCCGAAACCCTGCTCTGACAAAGTCACTTTGTCGTGTTTACCAACAGGTAAATATTTATCGCTGTTCCTGGACCCGTGCCCCGGCCGACCCACGCAGGATTTATTTTATTTCTCTAAACTAACTGTACGGTGCCTCATCCCTCTGTAAAATTCAAACATGGAATTTATTTGTATATTTTTCTCGTTGTTCTCCTCTATTCTATCGTTTTCTAACTGGTGTCTAGTCTGGTGTTATTTTCATGTGTTAATTAAGGATCAAGTCTTATTTATGTATTTACTTGTTTATTTACTTATTTATTTATTTTTGCACATATTTATTTGTTTACGTACTTGTTTATTTATTTACTTATTTATCTTCTTATTAATTTATTTACTCCTTTTTTTTTTTTCTTATTTATTTATTAACTAATTTACACACTTTGACTTAACGGCACCCACCCCGCCCCTGTCCCTCCGCACCGTCGGCCTCCCAACCCCATTCAGCGTGGATTAGCACTCCGGCGGACGCGCGGACACGTCCACTTCCACAGATTATCGATCCCGGCGTGTCGCGTGAATACCCCTCGGCAGATTGAGCCCAATCGATGGGCGAGCCGAAGCCAACGTAGTTTTTACTCCGGAGAGAGAGAGAGAGCGAGAGGGAGAGAGAGAGAGAGAGAGATTGTTTCTCTTAGTCAGACAACTTATCGACAGGCACTCCCTTTCAGCGCAACGCATCTGGTGTTCCTGTTGAGAGGGAGGGAGGGAGGGAAGAAGGATGGCGGCCTCATCCAGGCATTAGCTCACTATCTTCTACTCCCCGGAGAGAGAGAGAGAGAGAGAGAGAGAGAGAGGGAGAGAGAGATTTTCACTTGGTCGGCTGTGCAGTGACTTGAGCCTGTTTTATTAAAAAAAAACTGCCATGGTGTGTGTGTGTGTGTGTGTGTGTGTGTGTGTGTGTGTGTGTGTGTGTGTGTGTGTGTGTACAAGTGGCTTAGAGCACATCATCAATGGTGGTCCGCAGGAAATAAAGTGGAGCGCGGTTAATTAGTTCCGTGTTGACGCGCTGCGACGCTGTCACTTCACCCCCCTTTCCTTCCAAGGCGGCATCACTGGATGAGCGAGCGGGGGAGCGCAGCCCGCCCCGGGTGTTATGGGATTTTTTGGGGGATTTTTTATTTTTTATTTTTTTGGAGAGGAAATCCGCCTCCAGCGCGCATTTGCCACATTAATCTCAGCGAGAAAGAGATAAGGGGGGAAAATATTCCCGCCCTAAAAAAAAACAAAAAAAAAAACGGCTGAGACGGAGGCTTGAGCCGAAGCCCGGGAGGTGGCTGTGCGAGATGTGCTTGCTCATCCCTTGGCAGAGCGGAGCGAGAGATTACAGCGAAGGTGACTTTACATCACGCGGCGGTATTTTTGTTTGACACGCAATATATGTATTCCGGTGCCCACACACACTAGATAGGCGTGGGAATATTGAAGCGGGGGGGGGGGGGGAGCTGTGAAGACGGCCTCCGCGAGAGCAGACAGGTGCTGTCGCAGGAAAGGTCTTCTCAAGTTGAGCGAAGCAGCAGGAAACACAAACCCCCCCCACACCCCCGTACCCGGCGTCTTGACGCCCCGGAGGCGAATTAAACCCACGGCCGCTTTGGAGTCGGCGGAGCCTCGTCTCCGAGGGGCCTCGGCGGCGAGAGCAGGGGAGCCGAGATGAAAAAGACGCCTTTCAATTCCGCCGCATCTTTGAATAAGAAAGAAGAAATAAATATAAGGCGCAACGCTTTTTCACTGCAAACCGCTTGCGTCGACAACAAGAAAAAGGGGGGGGGGGGGGGGTTTCCTCCGAGAGCTCTGTTTTTTGTTTTTTTTTCTTCCCGTCTTCTAAAAATGACGGCGGGAAAAGGTCTTTTTTTTTTTTTCGGCTTTTGTTTGTACAGTGCTGTTGGACTTAAACGAGCTCACGGAGCGCCGAGTTTCCCTCCCATCCCGGGGGGGATTTGAGGTTTACGTGTCAGGTACGGGCGTCACTCTCGACAGACACGATGAGGCGGCGATTATCCTCCTGAAGAGATCATGGAGAGAAGACGGTATTGATCAGTGGAACGAGGGCCCATTACCCACGTATCGCCCAACGTTTCCCTGAGACGCATTACAGATGAGTCACACAATGTCAACGGGCTTGAGTGGCGATGCACGTAACTCCGAGCGCCCGGTTACGCCTCAGTCCGAAATGGCCGCCGGTCAAATAATGGAGAGGACCGAGGATAAATAATTGGGAGAAAAAGGAAATGGCTCTCGTGAGAATTCTATCCTCGACTCAGAGCCGAACCGACTCTTCTGACTCGTCCCACCGACCGAATCAAACGAACGAAGAGTTGGAAGACGGAGCGAATCCTTCCACTGAGTGGCTCGTGAGTAGCCGAATCTCCCAAAAGGAGCCTAACCTAAGCTTTATTGGCCCCAGCTCTCAAAGACAGATCGTCTCAGACATCTCAAACAGCGGTCCTTGGCAGAAGCAATGGCTGCCTTCACCCATCTTTTCCGCTGGTACAACACGACGCTTTTAATCGTTTTAAAAGCTGCAGGGATACTCGGGAGGGGGTTTTGTAAGACATGGCACAGGGGGGGCGGGGGTGGGGGGGTGGCCCCGCTGTAATGGGAGATGTTCAGCACAAAGGCCTTCAGGCGAGCTTTCAGAGAGAAACATGGCTAACGCACAACCACCAATTGATTAATCAATGCTGCATCATGACGCCATTGACCAGGGGGACAATGTAACACTGACACTCCATAGAGTGGTGCCTCCGCCGCTGAGACTCATTCCTGGAAATATATGGGGGGATTGGGGGCGGTTTTTTCGGCATTTTGGGATTATTCCAGTCAGAGCACAGCAGTGTCAGTTGATTTCGAATTCCCAACTGGCACCCAGTGCGGATGGACGTGGGTAGGGATGAATACTGTGCAAGCTGCAGTTGCAGTGGTGGAAAAGTATTTTCTAGTTTATAGATACTACAAAGGTTCATTCATTTCCTGCTATGAATACGCCAGGAAAAAAAATGCACTGGAAAAAGTCATTTAATTTTGACACCAGATGTTGGTGGCTTGACATGTTCCACCCTTAACGCATGAACTTCAATTGGTTGATTTTTTAAGGGTTAACGTTCCAGTTTTGGTTTTGGACTTGGACTGATCAACCATGTCTCAAACTTAAATGTTGCCATTATAGAAACCTTATAATGGCTCGACTTAAAAAATAGTAAAATGTTGCAGAATTAAAAAGTACGGTATCTTACCCCAACTGAGCTTTCTATTTTTCAATGCTGCCGCTGCCACTTCCCCCGCTTAAATATTTGGACTATATCCAACCTTGACTACTTCATGGCTAAATTCATTTGGAATGGGAAATGCCTTAGAATTAGACTCCAGCAGCCTAAGTTCTACTGACGGTCTTTTCAATTACGGGCTCTCATGGCCTCGCGGAGGATCGGCGGCAATTCTAAAGTACCACGGAGGTCAATCCAAAGCAGCTTTAGCCGGACCTCACACGCTCCAAGACCTCGACTTTTAGGACTTCATAAATCATAAGGTCGGTTGCGTCATCGCCCGTTCCCTTGAGACGTGCAGAAAGCATTACGGAGAGGCCCATTCCAAATTTGTCATTCTACCCCATTATGCTGTAATTTTTAACCATTCACAGATTCTTCTGCAGAGCTACGTGTATATTGCCCGTTTTACGTACATTGCCCCCTTTGTAGCTTGTTGAACTTTATAATTGTGATTGGCAAAAAAAAAAAAAAAAAAAGCGAGGTGTTTGCTTTGAGATGCAATGGAGTCCCCTAAACCTTTAAATTGTGCTCAAGCACAGCACACAAACTCAAGTTACACAGTTACATTTCACCTGTTCTTCGCTCAGTGAAGGCATGGCGTTTTTTAATTCAATAGGCCTCCTTCTCTCCTGCTCGGAGCAGCGGGATCCAGAGAGCGCCGCATATAGAGAGATGATCGTGAATGGGTAATTCCCATTGTCTGCATCCGTGGTCTCCTGTGGTCTGCCTATTTATGTCTGCGTATAAGCAAGGGTGTGTGTGTGTGTGTGTGTGTGTGTGTGTGTGTGTATGTGTGTGTGTGTGTGTGTGTGTGTGTGTGTGTGTGTGTGCGTGTGTGTTTTACTCTGTCTGGTTTACTGCAGAACAGAAGGGATGGGAGTGGGGCGGACGGCAATGTTTCCCCTGCTCCACAGGTTTGTGCAATTCAAACCTCCTGGGACTCCCATAATGCAATTTTTGGTAACCCACGCCAGCCTTGCCAGAGATAATTACAGCAGACATGCGCTCATACTGGCCCCAAAAACAAACTAAGTAACCTTTCCTCCAGACAGACCGCGCAGTCTCGGCCATAGCTGGAAAGAGAGTTGAGGATTTCTACTCGAGGATAATTATGTAAAATATATCAACGGAAACGGCAGGTTAACCCCGTTGAGATCGTTGTCATCGTTATCACAATAACTTGTAGTGACGCAAGAGCGGAGCTCGAACGATTCGCTGTTATTGAACAAATCTACCCAGGAGTCTGGGATGACTCCGGCAATAGAGTTGTTTGTAATAATCCTAAAAATAAACCGTGACCAGTGAAAATTTGGCAAATCTACAATAAACCAATAAACATAACGGTAAACAATTGACAAGAAAAATAAACAGGAAACAAGAAAAAAATTGGAACTATACAGTTAACTTAAAAATATCTGACCACAGACAATAAACCAGAGAAACAAACCTAAATTTAAACAATAAACATCATTATTACCCATGGTGGGTGGGTTTTTCAGCTGAGATTATCATACATTTTGCAATACATCAGTTGTCCAACATGTATGGCTCAGGGAACATCTGGGACTGAATTCTGGGAGAAACGGATGTTCCTCGTCGTCTATTGAGAGTTATTGTTCACCTGTGTTCTTTACAGTGTACGGAATTCGGTGGCAAAATGTTTCGCTGTGAAATCCATTTTTTCACTCCGATTTTCACAACTTTCCTCTCTCTCGCTCTCTCTCTCTCCCTCTCTCTCGCTCCCTCCTGCTCTCTCTCTCCCTCTCCCACTCTCTCTCTCTCCCTCCCGCTCTCTCTCTCTCTCTCTCTCTCTCTCGCTCTCTCTCTCTCTTTCATTCTTGTCTTCCCATCTCTCCTGACAGTTTGAGAGTAGCGCCATGACGTAAGATTGTCTCCGGCGAGATGGAGACATTTTTTCCCCCCTCTCCCGGCAATCAGCGGAGGGCTCGGGGTCCTCTGCGTCGTCGGAAAGGAAACATGACATCTCGGCGTCCCCGCAAGGAGACAATCCAAAAAGATCTATAATTATACACTGAATAGCTCCCTTTGACTGATTAGTTAATTACTTTTGGGGAACGCGGACGTTTTTCTCTGACAGCCGTTGCGTCTGAGATGTAAGTAAATCAAAACGAGCGTCGAATTTGCTGCTGCCTCCGCCGCACAATGGGCGCTCACACAATAGATGACTGGTGCTCGCCTTTGTTTTATGAAAGAGAAGCCGTGTACCGAAATCCTGTCATTTATTAATTATTGCGGGATGGGAGAGGGTTGTTAATTTCTCTCTAGCGATGAAAAGTTTGCCTCTTTTTGGAGATTTGGCCCCTTACAAGTGACTCAGAAAAAACATTTGTTCAATTTTCCAACTTGTCGTTCGTTTGATTCAGTCGGCGTAATCAGTCAGAAGAGTCGGCTCGGCTCTGAGTTGGGAATCGAATTCCTCGCGCGAATCACATAATTCTGTCACTTCACTCTGTTGGGAAGATTGCAAAGTGTAAATTAGTCACATTCAATTTGAGTAACGCCAAATGCCATCACCGATTTCTCCCATGAATTGAATCCCCAGGAATAATTTTCTGTTTTGGCGGCAGAGGATTCGCTGGTGGATCTCGTTTCGAGAATCGATTCAGGCATTGTGGCCTCCGCTCGGGGCACATCGTGACTCGGGGCTCTCGGCTCTTTTTCGTTGGCGTCTTCCAGTCTCACCAAATGCTTGAGCGCCCGGCTGCAGTTACCAAGTTCGCGAATGAGCGACTCTTTCGCCGGACAACTCCCGAGTCGTTGAAAAGATTTTGTTCGCTACGACCGAAATGTTTGTGAGACCTCCATCACTTAACCTTCAGGCCCTTTGGCAACACTCACTTTACGTAATTCTGATCCAACGTTACATTCCCCCCCAAAGCGAGTTCTGTGCGGTATCAATGGGAACGTAATTGTCCTTCTCCCTTTGTCGTTTTTCTATTCTGCAGGTTCCATCGCGAGGTGTTCCTATATCAAGTACCACTACTCCTCTGCCATGATACCCAAGAACCTCTCCTACAACATCACCAAGACCATACGACAGGACGAGTGGCACTCTCTACGTAAGTCTCGGAACATTGTTTTATCGTATTCATATTCATATTGTTGTCTTCCTCCGTCCGCACGAGGACAAAACCTTGTCCTTGCCATGAATTCTGACTATGCAAGTAAAAAAATAATAATAACAAAGTATCTGGCGGAAGCATTTTTCCAGCGCTCTGCATCTTGATCCTTAGAATCCAATTGGATTGATCTTCCAACCCCCTCCCCTGGAGCTCCTCTAAATGCCCCCATTTAGTCTGAAAGGGTTCCAAAAAATAGTTGTGTTCCACTGTCGATTAATCCCGAGGTTAGGTAATGTCTTCCCAGTTAGATTTTGATGAGGCGCTTATTGTCCATGAAATGCTTTTCTTAAATGTTAACGGTCCGCTTCATCGAGACTAAAAAAGTTTGGTGCGGGAAACTCCGGTAAAGTGCTCGAGGACACTGCAGCGGAACAAACTGAATTACCATTCGGACAGACAATTCTTACATTTAATTTAAATTTATTTTATTTTTAATTTTTTGGCGTCTGGGCTCGACCGTTCAGCCCTCACAGCGAGGCATACGGAAAACACAGGCAGGCTTGGTGAGCTAGAAACAGGAGGGATGAGCTTGAATCCCCCCCATTGGATAGAAGAGCAGAGCCCAACAGGTGGATGCAGGGGAGGTGGAGGGAGCGCAGCAAAGAAGGCAGCAGAGCGGGAAGGAACTGGTCGCTTAATTAAGCCGGCCCATAAGGGCGTGTGAGCGCGTGGCGCTGTCAAGTTGTCTGACAAAATTGCAAGCTCGACATCCTTTGTGGGAATCGATCCCTTTGGCCTCGCCGCTGCCATTATGGAACCTGACTCTCTCGCTCTCTCTCTCTTTGCCTCTTTATCTGAAAACCTGATCAAAGAAAGAATTTTAGATTTTTGAGGGATTAAAATGAAATTTGAAAATAAATCATCTTAATCTAAAAAATATATCGAAGCAGCTATTTTGGGCAAAAAGTAGAAGCGTGTTTTCTTGGCTGCCTGAAATGGACTCTGCCAACTCTGATGGAGAGCGGACAGCTGGGTACTCTGGAGCCTAATCTCGCGGTAAGGTTCAGGGTCTGTCCGTCAACAGATTCCAGCGGGAGAGAGGGCTTTGTTAGGATAGCTGACATTCAACAAACGGCTCCCTGCGAGGAGCGTAGGCCGCGTGGCCGGCAAGCTCTGGGCTCTGACCCCAAACTGTCACTTTTTCTCACTTTCCGCTCAGCCGGGGAAGAGCCCACTTTCCCCGTCAGGTGGAAGCCGGGTCCTGTGGGGGGAGGCTCCTCTCAGAGCCAGACCTTTGGTAATCTGTTTCCTTTCATAATCTTCCTCCCTCGCCCCTTTCCTTGCTTTCGGTCCTCTCTGTATTTTTTCACCACGAGCGCATGGAACCCCGCGAGAGGAACAGTCGCATAAAGCGGAACCTTGGCTCAGAGATCCATGTTTCTGTCCATGTTGTTTTTGATGTTGCAATCGCAGGAGACTGATAATTATGACAATATTTTGTTTGTTTGTTTGTAAATTTGTGAATTGCAGTGGTCGGTGTGACCATTTCAATATTGTGCACAATGTTGAATTGCCAGAAAGCCAGAAATAATTACAAAATAAATAAATTATAATAATAAAATAATAATTATAAATATAGCTGCAGGCAGCAATACCCAGGGTCCAGTTTAGTCATGTTAGGTACGTATTACAGGTTTCAGAGGTTCCAAGGTTCCCGAATCTGATTCAAGATTCAAGATTGAAGATTCAAGAGGTTTATTTGTCCCATACACATACGTACTTTCATACATATATGCAGTGAAATTTCAGTGCAACGCACCCGGTGATTACACACAATATGTCCTAGACTGAACACAGTAGCTGCCTAAGAATTTCTACTTCACCAACTAACTGTTTCCTAAAACGTAATGCAGTAAGTCGAATACTATAGAATAAAATAAAAATATAAAGAATAAAATAAAGTAAGAACTCAAGGGTGGGGGTACAGAATAGATAAGGGGAATAGGCTTGTGTATATGGGATAGACTTATGTATATGGGATAGGCTATTTATGTATATACAGATATGTGCATTAAAGTGGCATGTGAATAAAGTGAGGTAGCGTTTGTGAGATATACAGCACAGTATACAACAGTATGGCGCAGCAATACGGTAACACCGAACAACCCAGAACAGTGACACAGTATACGGTACAGTATGCTACATACAGTACAGTAGGTAGTGGAGCCGATGTGTGTGGCTCAGTGAGGACCCCTGGTGAGTTCAGCATTGACAGTTCTTATGGCTTGCGGGAAAAAACTCCGTCTCAGTCTCTCTGTTCTCGCTGTGTGACTGCGGAGGCGCTTGCCTGACCGCAGCAGCTGGAACAGTCCGTTTGTTGGGGTGGTGAGGATCCTTCGTGATCCTGCGGGCTCTGCTACTACACCTCCTGGTGTATAAGTCCTGCAGGGAGGGGAGGGTAGCTCCAGTGGCCCCCTTCTGGCCATCCAGGTGCATGAGCGTGGTGTGCAGTACCTGGGAGACCACGTCATCCGTGGATCTGTTCTGCTGGTACGCAAGCTGCAACGGGTCCAGGGTGTGGGTGAGGGAGGCGCAGATATAATCCTTAATCAGCCTCTCGAAACACTTCATGACCACCAAGGTGAGGGCCACTGGATGGTCATTCAGGCAGGCTGGAGAGGCAATCTTCACGACAGGAACGACGGTGGACCCCTTGAAGCAGGACAAGACCAATGATTCAGCCAGGAAGATGTTGAATATTGTAGTGAACACCGGGGCTAGCTGGTTTGCACAGGTCTTCAGTACTCGTCCAGATATGCCATCTGGGCCCGCAGCTTTCCTGGTGTTCACCCGCATCAGAGCCCTCCTGACGTCATGCTCGGACATCCCCAGTGGTGTAACTCCAATTAGCCGGCGAGCTACCGCTGCTGTTGCCAGACTCAAACCGCGCATAAAAGGAGTTCAGTTCGCTGGCTAGGAGGGCGTCCACACTGTTGGCTGGGGAGGAGCTGCTCTTGTAGTTTGTTATAGTCCGCAGCCCCTGCCATAAGTGTCTGGTGTCCAGTTGCTCCATCTGTAGCTCCACAGTCTCTCTGTACGTCCGTTTAGCGTCCTTCACTGCCCTCCGCAGATTGTATGACGCCGCTTTGTAATAGTCCATATTTCCGGATACAAGACTGTCGTTGTAAGCGGCCGTGCGAGCATTCAGGGAACAGCGGAGGGATTTATCGACCCACGGCTTCTTGTTTGGAAATATCCGATCTTTCACTGTGGGAACGATGCTGTCCGCTAACGTAGCCAAGAATCTCACCGCTACGTCTGTACACTCGCTGACGTCACTTGAACTTGATTGGAACATGTCCCAGTCGACGTCAGTCAGGGCGTCCAGAAGCGCAGCCTCTGATTGTTCCGTCCACCGCTTCACTTCCCTCGTCACCACCAATTCTTGCTCGATCAGAGCAAGAATTGCTAAACGGGGAACCAGCGAAATCGTGGCGTGATATGATTTCCCGAAAGCAGGGAGCGAGACGGTCTTGTATCCGTTCTTGTAAGGTGTGTAGCAATGGTCCAAAGTTCTATCTCTCCTGGTGTCACACCTGATGTGTTGGTGGAAATTAGGCCCAACTTTTTTAAGGTTCGCTCTGTTAAAGTCCCCAGTCACCACCACAGCAGGACCGGGATGTTTGTTTTGAAATCCGCACAACACATCATACAGGTCCGACAGTGCTTTGTTGGTGTCCACTTGCGGTGGAATATATACGGCTGTAATGATGACCGTGCTGAATTCCCGGGGGAGATAAAATGGACGGCATAAGATTGTCAGCTGTTCCAGGTTCGGCGAGCAGGAGCGGGAGAGAGACATGGTGTTGTCGGGGTTACACCAGCGGTTGTTTACCACGAGGCAGAGGCCTCTACCTTTGGATTTCCCGACTCCACCAATCTGTCGCCATGGAACACGGAGAAGGCCTCGGCTGGACGAATGGCTTCATCCGGCACCAGAGGGTTCAGCCATGTCTCCGTCAGGCAGGGGACGCAACAGATTCTCGTGTCCCGTTGAAATTTAATGCTCGCTTGAAGTTCATACATCTTGTTCTCCAGAGACTGAACGTTGGCAAAAAGGATGCTTGGCAGAGGGGGACGGTAAGGTTGCGTCCTCATTCTGACCCCAATGCCGCCCCGTTTACCATGGTGCTTTCTCCGTTGGCCCACCCGTGCATCCACGAGTGATGCACTCGTGGATATAAAATGGATATATATGGTTATCTCTTATGGTGTCTCTTATTGTGGCGGCGCCACTATCGCCACTATCGCCAAACTCTCACTCTGCGCTCTGTCATTTTATGCAGGGACTTTTGGAGCATACCGAGGGGCTCTCTCCTACCGCCGATTCTTTCTTTAATTGCTCTCCTTTTGTGGGTATGGGAGCTGCGCCGGCCTCAGGTTGGGAAGAGTGCAAGTTTGAGTTCAAATTGGCACTTTGGGAAGACCAGCCGCGTCAGCTCCGGGGGACCTCATTCCCGCTGCGTGCTGCCGAGCGTGGGAAGCACCAGCGCTCCTTCTGTATGATTGGCTGTTTGTGTCACGTGTTTGAAGTGACATATTTACGGAGGTTTACGAAGGTAGTCGAACTTATATAATTTTAGTGGTGACTTCTTTCTTTGAATTACATTTTCAATAAGTTACATCTCCATGAAATACGACAAAAATTGTGGTATTTCGGTAAGTAATTGCCATATCCCAGCTTCTATTTTTCCGACACCTCGCTGGATCTTCAACGCATCACTCATTCGAGTGGATTCCACATGTTCACAAGTTTTTGTGGACTACTGTTTTTCATATTTTTCATGAATCCGGTGAAGTAATGGGGACCATGGAGATAAAATATAAATCGAACAGATCCACAATCTACCAGGTAAGAAGCCACATAAATGTACACGTAAACGCAGTTTGTAATGTTGAACCACTACAGAGCGACGGCGTCTATACCGCACACTGGACACGGTCGAATGGACATTCTGAATCAAAACATGTAAATTTATAATAAATAGAATGATGACGTCATAAAGCGTCTTACTGTAAATCGCATCTTGTTCGTTTTACTATAAATAGTGGCATGTCAGTCAAACAGGACCAGCTGATTGTTTTTTAACAAATTTCTGCTCTGTATGTGGATCGATTTGGATGAAACTTAAACCACGAGAAGCTTGTGACCTACCGGTTTAAATGACAGCTCAACCATGTTTGTAGATAATCTCATTGTTGTTTTCCAGATACTTTCAGCTGGGTTGAACATATTTTGGCGTTGAATGCATGAGACCTTGTCTGTGATTTTGGTCAAATTTGGTCGGTTTTTCACAAATTTCTGCTCCGTATGTGGATCGATTTGGACTTCAACCACGAGGTGTTATACATATCGTGACATATCGGCTCCACCAAGACGTAACCGCATTCGTAGCTCGTAGCGGGCTGGACCCCTAATAATAATTATAATAATAACAATATATTGATCCAATATTGATTTTAATTTCTAATGTGACATAATTTGTGTCATATGAGATGGGTCAGTTCTAAATAACAGTTCTTAATAGCTTAGCTAACAGTCATCATTTTGTTTGTAAGTTGTAAAGTACAGTAATTTGGAAATGTGGACAATGACAAGACAAGTCAGAATTGTTTTGTTAAACAGCAACAAAATAATAAATACACAGGGTCCAGTTCATTTGTTTTAGGCACGTGTTACATTTTTTGTTTTTTGTGTAATGCAGCGAAATATGCTGAACTTCTATACATAATGTATTCACGTCCATGTAATTTTTTCACATATCCTACTTTCATGACATTAATTATGAAGCAATAATGGAAAAACAATAATGAAAAAACTTACATTGAAAGTTTTTCCATCAGCGTTTTCTTCACAGTATTTTTCTTCACTACTTTCTTTTAATATTGTGAATGACCTTGACCACTGGATTTTTGGACAATGGCTTCTTTATTGTCTTATATTTTCGGCTATTTTTCGGCATCTGCAACAATAACAAATACAACTTTTGTAATTACTTTTCATAATAATAACATTAAATACATTTTATTTTAGAAATATATAAATACATGGTAGTTGTAAATACTACTTTACTGTACCTTTCCTGTTAATTATGTACAATTTGAAAATTCATTTCAATAGATGACTTGTCTATATTGTAATGCAGACAAGATTTATAGAAACTTCAACATTAATTTGGCATTCAATTATTATGGAAGAATTTCTCAATATCCCACAACACTTTTTGCCTTTTCATTAAAGTTTGTTAAGTTTGGATGTAGGAAAATGTTTTTACATTCCGTTTATTACAAAAATGTATTTTATTTCTTAATTTTAAACTATATCTTGTCATTGTTATAACTTACCTTGTTGCATTGAAGTACATTTGGAGTCTCAGTGACGGTAGGTGACTTGTGTCTCGTGTATGTCAATTATGACGTATTCATGTATTCACAATTGTTTGTTGTGTTTTTTCCTTGAATTGCATTTTCGTAAGTTACGTCTCCATGTAATATTAAAAACATTGTGGTATTTCTGTGAGCAATTACCATTGAATGGCCTCTGATTTTCCGACACCTCCCTGGATCTTGAACACATCACTCACTCGCACATTTCAGTGGTTTCGAGTGAACGCAGTGACTAGTATTTCTGGACTACTTTTTATTGTATTTTTCATTTATCCAGCAAAGTAATGCGGACCATGGATTTAAAATATTAGTCGAACAGATCCACTGATATCTACCAGGTACGAAGCTATGTAAATACACACATAAATCGATAGTTGGTAACGTCAAACAACTACAGAGTGACTGAGCCTACACCGCACACTGGACAAGATCCGACTGGAGATTCTCAATCGGAATCTGTACATTTATAGTAAATAGTATATTTACTATACTATAAAGTGTCTTACTGTGAATCTCATATATTTTGGCGTGGAATACACTGGACTGTGGCTGTGATATCGATCGAATTTGGTTGGTTTTTCGCTATATCTGATCCGTATGTGGAACGATTTGGATGAAACTTCAAACCACAAGGTGTTTGTGACATAGAGGTTCAAACAAGACGTAGACCGTGGCCGTGTGTTATGCCGAAGTTTGTGTTCCAGATGGTATTTGATTTCAAAATTCAGAGAATTAGGGGTAATTCTCCAAATTCAGAGAATTCTACATTTTTATAATATCAAATAAATTGATAAATATCTCTTTTTGAGATAACCTGACACACCTGGAAGTCTTCAAATTTTCCACTTAACTCCCACCTACATTGCATGCAATGTTCCAGCTTAAATGTATTTTTTTGTCGTTTATTTATAAGTTTCATATTATTTAATGAATTTATATTTAATTAGACTAGAAACGAATGAGATAGCATCATCGAAAACACCTTAATTAAGGAATTCCTGTAATCTTTGCAGCTTATAATATTCTTATTTGGAAAATAGAGCAAGGAAACAATCAACTGGGTCATTTTTGAGTCTAGGGTTAAAAAGAAAAAGTCACAAGGTTTTTCTTTGTTTAAATCTCGTCTTGCCTATCAGCAAATATCTTAGATAGCTAGCAAGCTAGATTATTTGTTTATATGTCCCCAGTGTATTCAGCATAATCATCTGTAATAAATATTGCACAGTTGCCGCCGTGGTTTCGCTGGTCCGAATGAACTGGTTAAGAGCAAGAACTTCACTCTTATTGGGCAAAATTTGAGCTCTGCGGCCAAAGCGGGCCCGCCCCTACGCCGGGTTTGTGTGCTCAGGCTTTTTCGATGGTGATCCACCGTTCTATATGCCTTTGATTTCCAGAATGATTAGGACAACAATGATGATGATGTTGATGATGATGATGATGATGATGATGATGATGATGATGATGATGATGTTGACCATAATGACGATGACGATAGGGCGTGGGAAGAGCTGATCGCTCATCTTTTGTTTTGCTTTCATTTTTTTTTCTGCCGGGAAGGTCACCCCTCTCCCAGTCAGAGATGTTTAATGTGCTTATTACCGCTTCACTCCACACACACACGCACGCACACACACACAAACCTCACAGCGTCGGATAGCGACGCCCTTGTGACCGATGGGCTGTCATTCCATTCGTGGCATGAAAATAGAGGAAAAATAAATGGCAACAAGGGCACATAAACAAAGGGCCCCTTTCCCCAGGTAAGCGGCACCTCTCTCCCCCCCCCCCCGGATCAATAGCGTGGCCAGTGGGTGGCCGGATTAAATCAAGACACTGCTCCATCACATCACTCCCCTCAATAAGAAATCACAGGTAGGGCTTTCCACTGAGGGAAGCTGCTGGAGATATTACACCACACTACATGATGCTTACTTATTGTAAGTCGCTTTTGTCCAAAGCGACTTACAATAAGTACATTTGTTACAGTATTAAACCAACCATAAGTCACAGCTTAACATTCTCAGGTGTAGTCTGAAGAGATGGGCCTTTGGGCACCAGCAAAGAGAAGAGTTGAGTCTGGGATTAATCAGTTGGATCAGAGATATGGAGGAGCAGTGCGATGGGCGGCCCTTGTGGGAGAGCACCAGCGTCTTAAATTTGATCCGAGCAGAGGTGGGAAGCAGTGAAGTGATCGAAGGAGGGGAGTGACATGAGTCGAATGAATTTAGGTGGGTTGAACGCTACACGTTGCACTGTAGAGGTCTGATGGAGCAGGCAGGTAGTCCGGCCTGGAGAATGTTGCAGTCGTCCAGACAAGCGCTTGAGACAGAACTTGCGTTGCATCCTTCCTGAGGTATGGCCACATTGTTTGGATGTTGTCGGGGAAAATCTGCAAAAGAGTTTGGCAGCAGAGCATCATCAGCGTATGATCAGACACATTGTTTGGATGTTGTCGGGGAAAATCTGCAAAAAAGTTTGGCAGCAGAGCATCATCAGACTCCACTTCAGGGACAATAGAAGGAGACTTCACGACCCAGGTGGGACTTGAACCCACAATCCCCAGCTCCGGAGGCTGATACCTTGTCCTTTAGGCCACCGGGCCATCTGCCGGCGTGTGACAAGGGTCTAGCATCGTGGAGTACACCTTACACCCACGTCCTGCAGACCTGCGGAGCGGAGAGCCAGGAACAAGGTGCTGCTCGGGTTACATTCAGATCAGATTCACATTACATTCGGACTCGTTTGGATTCAGTTTAGATTGGATTCAGTTTACATTCAGTTGAGATCCACATCAGGTGCACCGTTAAATTCAGATTAGATTCGGTTTATAGTGTATTCAGATCGGATTCAGTTTAGACGAGATTCGGATTGGATTGGATTCAGATTAGATTCATACTTGATTAAGATTTGGTTCAGACTACATTAGATTCAGATTAAATCCAGACCTGATTCAGATTAGATTTCAATTTGATTAATTTAGATTAGATTCAGATTAGATTCAGACTAGATTAAGATTAGATTGCAATTGGATTCCGATAAGGTTTACTTTAGTTCAGTAAGACAGTAAGCCTCGGATTTTAAACCCCACCGGAAACGGGGGAGCCAAGTAAACCCCCTCTAGCTCCGAACGCACTTTCCTCACTCGGCAGCAAAACTTGAAGAGTTGTCCCCACCCCCAACCCGCCTTTTCTGCGGTGTAGGGATTAAGTTAAAATGCCACCAAAGCCTCAAATTTGATGAAGTGAGCATGGAACGGGGGCTCGGGTGGGCGTTCCCCCGACGACGCCTGGCTCGCTCGTCAGAACTGAGAGGGAGAGAGAGACAGAGAGAGAGAGAGAGAGAGAGAGAGCGAAAAGGAGAGAGGGGGAGAGAGAGAGAGAGCGAAAAGGAGAGAGGGGGAGAGAGAGAGAGAGAGAGCGCTACGGCTTCTTTGAAAAGACTTTGAGATGAACACGATACCCATTTGTTTCTGTCCGTCAACTCGGCAGCCACGGAGCCAGGAAGAAAATAAAATTACCCCCATCCACCCCCCCCCACCCCAGACGATAAAGCAGTATTTGAGGGATGCTCTCTACTTTCATCACAAGGGAGGCTTATCTGCTTTAAATCATGTGTAGCTAGTTGCTTGACAAGCTACGATTCCAAAGTTTCCACACCGTACATACACAGTATACAGTATATGTACTGTCGCCTTATTTGGGAGGACTGCTGAGAAAACATGCCTTCCTCCCGCTTCATCATCATCGGCACGGTCGGAGGCGACGGGCCGAGAGATGGGCTGCTGGTGCCGAGTGGGAGGACAGAAGGATTGTAGCGAGACCTCAACCAGGGCTCCCACGCACTATGCCTCTCCCGTCGCTAGTCTCTCCCCCCCCCCCCCCCCGCCTCACATTGTGGCCCGGGGCGACGGGCGGAGAGGGGAGGGAGACCGGAGCGCCGTCGCCGGAGGCCTCCTCGAATGTGACCACGGCCGTTTTATGTCACGCAGCGGAAGCATCGCCGCCAAGCCCCCCCCCCGACACCCCCGCCCCCGGGTTTTTGCCGCCGGTCCCGTCCAGGGAAGGCCGCTACGCCGGCTCGTCAAGGGACATGCGAGCAGGCGGTTTTCACACCAGGACGTATGTCCACCGCGCGCCGTCCACAGTGCCCTGAAGGTGGAAACCGTCTGTGAAACGAGGGAAGAGAAGAAGAAGAAAAACACGTTCGATTTACATGAAGTCGCAGTGTAATTCGGAATGTTAAAAACCTTTTAGTGGGTACCCTATCCCTACCCATCGGCCACCTTGTCTATCGCGGGTAAAGCCTCGCCCATAATAGTCGATTTTGATCGAAACATGTTGGCTTTCTAAATCGATAAAGACAATAAAGGCTTTTTAGCTGTTGTAGCCTTTATGGTACCACCTACAACCCCCATCAAGGTCTCATCATGACTGAAATTAATTTGGACTAGTGAATACTGTCTTGCTATAAGATAGCACAAGGTTTGTTTTGGACGAAACAGAACATACCCCTGATTGATAAGACACCTCTTCATGAATGTTGCCCTTTATAACTCGCAATCGCAACTTGGAATTTGGCACACGTCAACAAGCTTCGTGTCACACCCTGTTAACGGCCAAAATTGTCTATAAATAGTTGATGATCTGCCCCCTAGTTGATATTGATAGGCAGAATACAGCTGCTGCCTTATGGTGGAAAAGGCTGGAAGCAAAGTAGTAGTCGTAGTATTCATAGGCCTTGCTCCAAAATGCAAAACGCTACTGCAGCAAGCAATAGACTTATCTATGGAACACCGGCCTCTAAACTGTTGACATACTCTGAGAATGGCTTGTGTCCATGTTCAATTGCAGTAGTTATAAGCACACAGAGCCCTTATCAGAGAATATAGAATTGCAAGTAAAATATGGCGTGCCGGTGAAAAGATTCAGAACGGCAGAGATAGCAATGAGACGCAAGGTTGTGATTGGCCCATTTCATCCGCCCGTGCCGCTGCTCTTTTCCATGTCTACTTTGCCGCCTCCTGCGGGGAGTAGTGGTAGTGGCAGGAGTACTGTGCTATTGAGTTTTTTGGGATTAAGCCATAGTCTTCCAACAGGGCAGCCATTGCCCATCATTGCAAATGTGTCCAAATGCGTCAGGGCCAAGTCGGGTCAAGTCCTTCGTTCAAATGTTCACATGGGAGAAAATAGTTAAAGTTAAACTCACCTGTTCTGTTATATCAAATTTGACAGTCATCTCTGATGGGGAAAAATCTATTTACCCGTTCGTAAACAGTTCACGGCCCTTCTGCTGTCTGTAATTTGTCCAAATATCACACAGTTGGCTGCCTCACGGTTCATCAGCGCGGTGGGGAGGGAGGAGGAGATGAATCTATATCTAAGTCCTGCCGGGTGGCGAGGACGCTTTCCCATACATGGACTCGTACTGTGGGAAGGGAGTGATGGCCTTGTGGGCGTTTTCTCACACGTAACATCATCGCATCCAAGGCATCAAGACAAAATGTTGTTCTCCCAGGGACGAAACAATCTGAGTTGTCCCCTAAAAAAAAAAAGAAGAAAAAATGCCCTAACAGCTTCTTAAAGCTTCATTTGAGGACCACTTGCACGCTGCCGCATTTTCCCTGCCCCCGCTTCAGTTTGTCATAATGTTCTCTTTATTCATATATTTACTCGTGACCTTCTCCACCACAACCGTCACCTCCACAGGAAGCCTAAGTATATAAATATCTCCTTTCGCTCCTCTGAACCTCATTATAGGGGGCAGAGAAGTGTGTGTGTGGGTGTGTGTGTGTGTGTGTGTGTATGGGGCAGTAATAATCACAGTTGGATCCAGCAAGTCATTAGCTATACGACTTGCCATTAGTGGGTTTGGATTGGACATTGCGTACCGTGCATTACGGGATAGATTCTGCCTAAACTGCTGTAATATGCCGACCGGGAGCCTGCAAAACTTGCGCTTGTTGTAAGCCGTGATGTTTGAGGCCACGGACAACATTTGCAGGCCACATACACTGTACTCCAGGGTTGGCGATGGAAAGGTCAACACGTGCAATTATTTATAAGGACGACCTCCTCCCTGAACTCGATGTGAAACGCACGTTCTGTGCCACGTGGGTCCATCCAGGTCACCTTTTCCCCGTCGCGTTCTACATGCAGTCTGCTTATTAGCATTCCGTCTACGGTTAACTCCGGACAACTTTATAGGTATAGCCCTTAATCATGGTGACAGTCTCAAAGGCCTTTACCGGAGCCTCGCCTATGACTATAGGTGAAAGGCAAGAAGACACGTAGGTCCGTGGCAAAGCCTCATGCGTTGACTCTCACACAAGAGAGTCTCCAATCATCCTAACAAACGTGTCTTTGGAGGCGCAAGCTCCACGCAGACGTTTTGAGTCTCGGTTCTTTCGACGTGTCACTCGGCACGCAGAGTCGTTCGACTTAACCGCTCTCTGTTTGATTCATTTGCCGCAAATCAGGGGTGCCTGATTTTCCTTTCTTGTCCCGCCGACCGTTTCTTCTGTGGCGGTATTGCTGTGGACTTGCCATGACGCCGTGACGTGACAGACCGACCTCGCGACCCGGTACCATAATGTTCTGCGGCCTGGTACCAGTCTGCAGCGCAGTGGTCGGGGACCCCTGGTATAAATCATGGGTGAGTGAGGGGGGACTTCCTGAACAAATGAGAGTCAGAAGAGTCAGTTATTCTCTGAGCTGTGAATGTAATGATTAGTGGAGTAATTTATTTCACATCATTATTGATTTTGGTCAAAATCAGTCACATTCAATATGAATCATGGCAAATGCATTGGCCTTTGCTGGCTTGGACTCACTCTTTTGCCGGAGTATCTCCCTGAGTCATTTAATAGATTTGTTCGCTACGAACGAATCGTTTGCGAGTCTTGCACGTCACTGTTTTGTACACAGGCTTCAGGAGCTGCGAGGCAACGGCGCTACCCACTGCACCATACAAGGCCCGTCCCCAAATAAAAGACAATCGATGACAACCATTCTCCACAGGAACGTACAATGAGGTCAGAGGTTAAACTTACCGACGACAGTGCCATCTCTTTGCATTTCAAGGGACTCCCTGCTCCCTAATGTGTGCAGAGTGGAGGAGTAAAGCGAATTAGGCAATCAAGATGATTATAAATAGCAGGGCGAGAGAATAAAATCCTCTTTTCATTTTAATACTTTCTGATTGACAGTCCAGGCCTGCGCAGGGTACCCGGCGCACAAAAAAAAACAAAGAAAACAGCAGAGATGCGCAAACAACTCAATAGTATATCGGACGAAATGAAAAAGCAGCAGACCGTGCAACGGATTGGATTTCTCTTGTTTGAGAGTGATTGATGACGAGTACAATTAAGCATAATTAACAGCGAGGAGAAAACCCGGCGACAACACATAGCTGCCAGTCTCGGATGCACCTCATTACACATATGCATTTCAGCCATTTCAGATTAGCCGAAATCGGTCGAGTCCAGCCATGTGACTAGCGTGGCCTTTTTGAGGCCAGTGATTCATCACCCGGCGGCGGTGTGGAGCTGCCGTTCCGAGGGGAGGGAGAATTAGTAGCTGTATTTAATCCATCAGTCCTTGACTCAAAAGTTAGCCGTATGATAGTGGGAGAGATGGAGGCCAGCGTTATTTTGGTTTGGACTTTTTTAATGTTATTTTTTTACTTTTATTCAAATATTTTATCCTAAGGTTCGCAAGTAAGACGTAGTTAAATTCCACAATAATTTGAGAAATTTGTCATAATTTATATAGTTATTCTCAACATTTCTAGAATTTCAAATATCTGATCAATGTATCTTAATTTATTTCATTTTTCATATGTTCCAGTCTTTGGGAAACTCGCCTTTTGTCTATCTTTGCCAGATTCAGACGAGAAGGTTGATACCAATTGGCGTTGTCTATGGGCAGCAGTGGGCTCAGCCCACAGAAACGTATATCTTGCCACCCAAATGTGCATCTTACCAACCCAATCACCACCCAAACATGCATCTTACCAACCCAATCACCACCCAAACATGCATCTTACCAACCCAATCACCACCCAAACGTGCATCTTACCAACCCAATCACCACCCAAACGTGCATCTTACCAACCCAATCACCACCCAAACGTGCATCTTACCAACCCAATCACCACCCAAATGTGCATCTTACCAACCCAATCACCACCCAAACGTACATCTTACCAACCCAATCACCACCCAAACGTGCATCTTACCAACCCAATCACCACCCAAACGTACATCTTACCAACCCAATCACCACCCAAACGTACATCTTACCAACCCAATCACCACCCAAACGTACATCTTACCAACCCAATCACCACCCAAACATGCATCTTGCCCCGCCAATCACCACCCAAACGTGCATCTCACTTACCCAATCACCACCCAAACGTGCATCTTGCCCACCCAATCACCACACAAACGTTCATCTTACTAACCCAATCACCACCCAAATGTGCGTCTTGCCCACCCAGTTACGACCAAAGTGTGCATCTTGCCCACCCAATCACCACCCAAATGTGCATCTTGTCCACCCAATCACCGCCCAAACGTGCGTCTTGCCCACCCAATTAAAGTTAAGGAAGAGCTCCAAGTTTGTATCGGTTGAGACGAGAGACAACGAGAAGTGATGCTGAAATCCACGGGAACTCGAAAAACTGTAATTTTTGCTGTCTGGCATGCGGCAATGGAGTTCATACCTGGCAACCCCCAGCTCACTTGAAGTGGCTCTTCACGGCTCATAATCACAGATGGATAAAGGGTTATGCGTCAAAAAAAATTGTAGCAGCACCCTGCCTTTTTGTACTGAGCATTGTTAAACTTTACTAACTTCACTATGTATATTCAGCTCAATGTCAAAACTAACCTTTCAACGGGGCACGTTTCTCTCAGCTTTTTAAATTGATTTGCTCGGCGGCTGATATGCCGTAAAGTCGTATAACGTCCTTTCCGGAGAAAAAGCTGAAGTGTTTTTGCTCTGTCAAGCAGCTGGAGGCAGCACTTTTCAGGAGGATTCCCATGGGATTCGATGTAGAAAATGAGGTGCGTCAGACCCCCTCAAACAGTTTAATATTGCAAAGTAAATAATGCGGAAAAAAGTGCCCCTACCTGCTATTGAAACCTTGGTTTTGGTCTCTCCTTCCGGTACAGATACAGCTACAGCTACAATCGTTGAATTTTGATCTGCGGCGCAACTACTATGACAGTTCACCCCACTGGACACATTCATTAGCATATAGTCGGAGGTGGAGTCTCGTCGGGCGTTCTTTTCCCCTTGGGTTCGGGGTGAGTGTTATTGTGTGCGGTGAAGATCAAGCTCACGCAGCTCTCTCGCTTTTCCTCCCCTTTTTCTTCGATGTCTTGTCTCGACAACATTTTGTGTCTCGGCACGGCCCTGAGCGACGGCTCGGCCTTAATCCTCGCGGCTCGCCCCGCCGCCGCATCGATTCCCCCTCTCTCTTCGCCCCGCTTTTATTCGCCCCGCAAAAACGCCTGGTCTAATGAGCAGTTTAAGCCGCCAGCTTATCGCCGACAGGTCGGGTCTTAAGGAGTTGATTGACCTAATTGCCCCCACCTTGTTTCCAAAGCGGGGGCAACGACCGCCGGGTGGACGGGGCGGACATCTGCACAGATGCTCCGCCGTGTGTTCACGGTAACATCGATACGAGGCGATAACCCTTCCCCCCCTCCCGTGATTTTTTAACAGAAAAGAGAATACATACATCCATATCAGGGTCTGGTTATTCTCTGTTCCACTCTCATCCACCCATCCCCCCTGTTCTCCATCAGTCATCTGCGATGAGTCACCGAGTCACAGTGGTTGCGTTGGTGTTCACCCGTAAGACTGAGTCGAACGTAACCCGGGTGAGGTCAAGGTTTTCCACGTTTCTTTTTTACTCAAGTATTTGCGCGGCCAGCACCGCGCGACTCATCGTCGACTCGTCCCACAAACAGACGGAGACAAAATGTTTGGTTCGGTTATGAATCAACGTTTTTCCCTTTTTCTTTTTCTTTTTTTTTTTTTTTTTGCATACAAGCGCCACAGAGGTGCCGGCGGGTTCATTAAGATCATCGGGTGGAAAACGAGGCGGCTCCAGGCTCACTAGCAGCCCGGGCCCGGATGCGGAGCTACTCTGGAACCATTAATATTCACGAAGAACCATGCGACTCGACGTCAGTATATCTAAATACGCTCTCGGACAGTAGAGACGTCTTTGAAATAAAAATGAAAAATAAAAAAATGCAATCAACCTCGGACCAACAGCTGCTCTGTGAACGGATGCAGAGGGGGGAGGGGATTTGATTTCCATGTGGTTGAGTCTTTAACTCCACCCCCCTTGCCCCTACACACGCGTTTCATCCAAGAGAACAGCCTCTTGGCTGCTAAAGCCTCTTCTTTGGCCGTTGACCCCCACCATGTCGGCAGAGAGCCGCTCCTAGTCATAGATGATGAAATGACGTTTGGAGGATGGCGGATGAGGGCATTTGGGGGTGGGAGTGAGGGTGGGGGTGGGGTGGCGGTTGGACCGCGGCGCGCAAGGCCAAAAGCTTCGGTTGCCCCGGGCAACCGCATTCTCTGTAAACCCCACAACAGATTAGAGTTTGCCTGTTTCCACTCTTGCGCTGGAAAGGAGGGATGTTCAGTGGCCGCAGAGCTTCCCTGTCGACTGCGTAAAGGGGTTTTGATTTTGTAGTACGTATTTAGTAATATTTATGGCAACAGGATAACTAGTGAATTGTTTATTTTCTGAACCAGTAAATACATTATTGATGTTACTAAGTGACACTATCCCTTAGTTTAACTCTGATGACGATGACAGTCAATGTGTTAATGGACTTAGTTATAAAGTGTTAATGACAAAGGCCTGTAACAGCTTATTTAAGTACTACGTATTAGTATGAGTACAATTGGGCACTTTTTTTTTCAAGTTAGTAAGTTATTATAAGGATCCCCATTAGCTGGGGTCTGAGACAACGTTACATTAAAAACAACAAAAAAACTGACGAAGATGTGTGAGAAAACAATAACAAGCAAAACAATAAGTAAATAAAAAAACAGCTGCCACAAAATCAAGATAACATTTTTATGGTGCCATATCAGCTTATTTTCTATTTGAAACATCGCTTTCCTCACATTATATACTAATATTGACCGGTACAGTCGTCTGCCACCTAGTGGCCACAGTAGTTGAACGCAAACAAATTTTTGAGCTGTAAATTATTTTATTATAGAGAAATTTTGACTGTTCCATGAACTTAATGCTGTCACATTTGTACTAGTAACGATTAGTAAATAAAAGGTGAGTTAAGAGTAAAGGTTGCCTTCAACAGTTGCAAATCTTCAAATATGCCACGCCCCCCTCCCGAGGACGGCCGTAGAGGGGACGGCGGCAGTTTATTTGAGACACCTAGTAATAGATACGTATGGTATTACTATACTACTACTACTATACTGGACAGTCTGAAGGAATCACGTCGAGACGACGGTGCGAGCCCTGGTCTCTGTTGAAAGAGACAAGGTCTTTGCATTTACTGTGGGAGCGAAGGGGGAAATTAAAGGAAGAAGTCACATTTCACCACGCTCCTTGTGCTATCTCTCTGGCGGTGCGCTTTTTCAAATATAATAGTTTCCGTTAATCCACTATTTGCCGCTCTATATTTGGCCGCATATAGATAATCCCCGCAACCCCCCACCCCTCCCGCCGCAGCGGCTGAAAATAGCACTCGAGCATCCTCCTTCTCTCCTCCTCCTCGTCGGATACTTACTCCTGCAGTTTTCTTTCTTTTTTTCTTTCTTTAACTCATGGCAGGGATCCGTCTCACGCGCGACAACCCGAAAGCGGAGTAGTGCCGAGTCGCTCGCGTACGAGTCGTTCAAAAGCACAAACCTTTTGGGCGAACGAACCGAACCGAGTACACTTCCTGAAACAGAACGATCCCTTCACCAGACGGTCGAGTCGAGCTCTCGGTCAGTTGCGAGCGAAGGTGATTTCCGAATCGCTGATTCGTTCGCAGGGATACACTCAGCTCACTGAGCGATTCGAGTCATTCGTTCGCAGGCGGAATGGGGTGTGTTCAACTGAGCAAATGCAGATATTTCCGTCTGCAGTGCCCCGGCCGGAGTCGTCGGTCAGACAGGCGATTCGGAGCAGTAAGGGATCAACGTAGTGAAATGACATTTCATTTCATTTATAATTCAAGATTTAAAGTTTTTAAAAGTACTGCGCTCCTATAAGCACTTTTCGTACTCAGTGAGTGAGCGTATCCCCGCGAACAAATCAGTGATGCGGCCCCGATCTGCGCTACGCTGTGCGTCCCCGTTCCCTGTCCCTGCAAGTAAATGTGTTTTTATTTTAAATGTGGGCCGTTTTTATTCAGCTTTCGTTATTGAGCGAAACCCCGTCAAGCACTGAAAGATTCGTCGGGCTTTGAACGCCTCTTTCCAATGAACTGATTCTGAGGATTCAGTGCACTGAAAAGAACTGCTTTGCCCATCTCTTGAGTGGAGTGGAGTGGTGGGTGAGTCACCACACACGCACGCACAACACATCCCCCCCTCCAATCTGCCAGGAGCTTTTCGGGGGGCGGGCACGAGGTTTGTCCTTAAAAAAAAAAAAAAAAAAAAAGACCATACCCTTACCTTTGTCATAACCTCAGAGAGAGAAGTTGCTGTCTTCTTCTATTTTTTTTTACGTTTTTGAAAAATTTCTCAAAAATCGATATAACAGGGGACTGCAAGGGTGAAGGGGGAGGGGGCAAGTGAGAGGGGATCCTCTGTGACTCTACTGTTGCTCTCTCTTTATTAATACCTATACATAGGTTTCTATTTGGAATGTGAATGAAAATGGGGGGCGGGGGGAGGGCGGTGTATGTATTTCCAACGACTGCGATTGCAACGCGAGCGGAATCAACAAGAGCGGAATCAACGAGGCGTATCTGCCGGGTTCTTTTCTCCCCCCTCCGGGAACAGAGGTTAGTAGCCAGGAAACGTAAACCCCCGCAAGGATTGAAACCAAAACGCGAACATAAAATAAATGTCTATATGTATATACAAAAAAATAAAAAATAAAATATATATATATATACAGTATACATATGAATATATATATATCTATATATATATAGATATATATATATGTATTCCAAGCGCGTCCTTTGGGTGCAGGGAGGGGGTGGAATTACAGCACGATTGAAAGTGCTTAACAATTTAAGAAGAAAAAAAATCCCTCCCCCCTCCGGGAACAGAGGTTAGTAGCCAGGAAACGTAAACCCCCCCCGAAGGATTTAAACCAAAACGCGAGCATAAAATAAATGTCTACATATATATACAAAAAAAAAAAAAAAAAAAGATGTATATATATATATATATATATATATATATATCTTTATATTCAAAGCGCGTCCTTTCGGGTGCAGGGAGGGGGCGGAATTACAGCACGGTCGAAAGTGCTTTACAATTGAAGAAGAAAAAAACAAGACCTCATTTCTGCAAACTCATCGTGCCGGCGGTTTGTCGGGTTAATGAGCATTAGCCTCGGCGTGTGTGTGTGTATGGGAGTTGTTGATGGTCCGTACAGTAGTACAGTATAGACTTGGACCTGCCCAGGGCGAGGCCTAGAGGGAGACGGACCTACAAAAAAATGAAAAAAACACAAATAAGCAGACAGAATCGCTTCTGTTGGGTGAAAGTGAATTTCGAGAACGATTCGCTCACAGCAAACAGATCTTCTTCAACGACTCGGTATTCCTGAGTCACTTGCGCAGTGTGTTGTGAGAGTTGCTCGTTCGCGACCCGACGGTCACACAGGCTGAACTGCGCCTCGAATGGAAACGGAGAAGAGCCGAGAGCCCCCAGCCGCGAGTCACGAATGCCCCCCAAGCAGAGGCAGCGCGCATTCAGCCTGTCAGAAATTCCATTCACAACTCGGAGCTGAGTCATTACTTCACATAAAGTCATTTAACCGGCGCTTCTGTCCAGAGCAACTTTCAATAAGAACGTTGGTCTGAAGGGGTTTGATGGAACAGGCCAGCGCAACAAACTCTCACCACGCTTGGCTCTTAATGTTATTACCGAAGTGAGACGTTTCTGGGCCGTATTTAACAAATACATTATGGGATCATCCTATTATTCTGTCTTTCTGTATTCATTTACAAAAAAAAAAAGAAGGGGAAAAAAAAAAAAATCGCCTCTCAGACGAGCCCCGACTCCCATCTTTCACAGCGGCCGGCTTATAGAGCCGACACATCACTACGCGGCGCTCCGGCCGGGCGTCGTGCGTGCAGAGAGGCTCTCGTGCTCACCACGCCGATAGTGACGGGCACCAAGCCAAGGAGAGGAGAAATCTACGTCGCATAAAAAAATAATTATACTATTTGTATTGGAGAGAGAAACTCGTCCCTTTTTGGTTTCGATCCTAAAACGAGACGCAGTATCGGTAGTAACGGTAGTATCGGTACTTTTCGTAGCAATCTGCCCGCCCCCTATCGTCTTGTCGGGGGTTAAGCTCGGGGTGGCGCCCCGACGTCCGTTCGACCCGTTCGCCCCTCATTCGCCCAAAGTTACACCGGCTGAATCAAACAGACGAGGAGTCTGAAAATTGAACAAATCTTTTTTCGAGTCCAGTCCCTGAAAAGAGTCAAACTTTTCATCACTAGAGGATTGCTGCGCCTAGAATAAAAACTGCCCAGACGTGAACAGAAGTGAACAAACACTGAACAAACACTGGAAGCTCTTACATTTGATTTGTAAATACAGCGTGGCATTGAAGTGAATCTGCAATGTTGGAGGCAATATCCCTGGATGCCACACGCTGGGGCATGATAAACACGGTAATCCAGAATCATTAGCGGGCTCCGTTAATTATTGTATGTATGTAAACAGGGGGGTCGTGGTTTCAGAGCTGAGCGGATAGTTTTTGGTTCATCCCGGGGTTCAATTCAGCCGTTTTCAGCTCTATCTGCGTCGTCGGCTCGCTTTGGGAGAATTCACTGGATTTACGGCTGCTCCTCTAAATGGAAAAATAACACCTGGACTGATCGGCTCCATGGGTTCAATGTCATTTCTCTTTTGAAAGCTGATACAAAAAGAATAATCAGAAACAACTCAAGTTCGTGTCGATTACGCACATTTTATTTAATTTTTTTGTATTTTAAGAGCTTATAGAGCTTATTGAAAAAACTAAAACAAACGGCAAAACTTGATTACAAATGTTATTTGGGGTCCGGCCCCGAAGGGGAAAATTTGATGTCAGTAGTTTATGGAACTCATGGATCCGCCGGTCTTACAGACAAAATGAATAAAATGTGTATTCGGGACGGTCCCAATATGGCGTCGTCCAAATTTGAGCCAGATCGGTCCATAATTGTGGAATAATTTTTTGAAAAACTGTAGTTTTTGTCATGCGTATGATGACTGGCACAGGTCACATGATGAGCATTGCAGACTGGTGATTGGTCAAAAACCGGGTCCTCACCAAGATGGCAGCACGTGCAGAATGGTCTGACGTCAGAGTTGCATGGATATCATGGATCAGACAAACCCACAGACAATCTGAATAAGATTTGTATTCGGGCAGTTCGAACATGGCGTAGTTCGAGTTTCATCCAAATCAGTTCAATATTGTGGAAGGGGATTGTGATCAACAATTGACACCTCACCAAGATGGCGCCACGCATGCTACAACGGAGAAAGCCTTGCGTGCATGAGCGTTGACGGAGTACACGAAGCACGTGAGTCAATAACTAGAATCTTACCAAAATACTGTCAAGCACAGATAAAGTCGTGATTGGACTTTAACTAAAGGAATATAAGAGAACTCTTATATTGCATGCACAAAGTGACAGGTATTATTTTACCAGAAGACAATTGGATTAAACAAAGTGCAATGCATTAAACGTCGTAAATATATACGCTTCTGAGGACTGACACAAAACAATTCATGTCATTATATATCCTCAACAATTGATTTATTCATAGTGTAGCGTTGCGGGGTAACTGAACGGGTGGAGAAGAACGGCGAGGAGACGATGATGCGTTCAATAGCTCAACCGAGCCCGCAGCAGCAGCTGACCCGAGGTTGAGGCGTCCCCGGTAACAAAATGGAACAGCGTGGCTAACCCGCTGGCTCTCTGCTTGTGTCTCGTCTCAACCAGACTTCCTCCGTCTCGTCTCCGTCCTTCTGCCCGGACACACTTCCACTTAACCCCTAATTATCTCGCCCCGGAAGAACTTCCGAGCCAATTTCCCACTACGGTGAACAACTCCCTCAATAAAACATTGCAAAACAACAAAAGTTTAATGGGAACTTACACCAAGCATTACAATAGGTTTATTTATTTATGGGTTTATTAAAAGCATTATTATTGTGAAGGCAGTTTTCTGTTGATTTACAATGTGCAATAAAATTATTATGTTCCCCAAAATGGATGAATAATCGTGATAAATAATCGTGATCACAATATTGTCTAAAACAATCATGATTGTCATTTCAGCCATAATTGATGCAGCCTTATTTCAGAGTGAAAACCGCCGTGAGTTGCGGAGTGGGAAACCCGCCCACAGCCGCAAACACCCCCCGATCATAGAATTACACTGTAACCAGGCCGGCACACATGAACCTCTGCAATCACAAAACACACCTGAACAGAGAGCCAAGGCACACTCCTCCATTGAACTTAAACAAAGGGCTGACTACCCTGGACCCTGGGTATTGCTGCCTGTAGCCTTATTTATTATAAGGGCTCCATCCAGCAGAGATGGAATTTAAACGTTATTGTTGGGATTATTATTATCATTCTACTTGGCACTTTTGGGGGGTAAAAGTGTGTGGAACAGGACAACCACTTGACACACGAACAGGGTTGAGGTGTCGTGAGAGACGTCACAGACATCTCGTGGTTCAAGCGTCATCCATATCGATCCACGCACGGAGAAGGAATGAGTGAATAACCGACTTAATTTGACCAGAAGTAGCTGAACGTTCTAAAACATCTCGTCGTTGGTAAAGCGAGATGGGTTTGTGGAGCATCATCAAATTCACTATAAATGGGCAGATTGTGGTTCCGAACGTCCATTCGCATCGTGTGAGGTGCGTGGTGTAGACTCCCTCGCACTGTAGTGGTTACAAACTGCACGGGCGTGTGTGTGTGTGTGTGTGTGTGTGAGTGTTCAAGTTCAAGTTCAAGTTCAAGAGATTATTTGTCACATACATATACATACGTTCATACATATATGCAGTGTGTGTGTGTTTGTGTGTCATCACCTTACCTGCTTTCTGTTGGCAGGGCGTTTCATTTGATAATTTAAATTTGCCCTTTTTGTAAATATAAACATTCCATCAAACCCGGTGCTGTGTCTCTCAAGCGGCATTGGAGACGGTCCTAACACACAAGCTGTCTGAGTCGAAAACAGTCTAAAACATACTCCGTGTTTGTGTCCTCACACATGGAGTTCACGTGCAGCTACAGAGCAACGGGTCTGAATTGTGTCTATTCTAGTCCCAAAAGTTTAACAAGTTGATGAAGTGTGGGAACTGAGGGACACGCAGTGTTTCATCCGTTTGAATGGAACCGTGTGGTTGGGAACCTCCCCACGGAGTGATTTCCTTCCACAGAGACACCGTGAGCCGGGACTGTGGACTACAGGTAGTAGACATCCAACTTCAAATTTTTTGGACAAAGTCATAACACGCACACACACAAGCGTATCCTATTAGTAACGCTGCGTGTCACCAGGACCCGGAGAACTTGCGTCACTGCACCATTACGTCAGCCGATGCTGCGTTCAATGGAAGCTCGGAAAATCATACTTGTTTTATATAGTTTAGTATAGTTTTATATAGTTTATATAGTTTCTATAGTTGTTCGTGGTATAATAAAAACGCCATCAACATTTTGAGGAAATAAATAATTATATGTATTCTGCTCCATTCAAAGAAATGGTTTAGAACAAAATTTTAGAATTTTAATAAAAGATAAATATAACAAGGCTATAACCAATGAGGTACGACTTTTTTTTGTTGTTGTTTTGTTTTTAGTTTTTTTATCTTGGCTAGTAGCAGGGAACAGCAGAATGACTGCAGTAAACATTAACAATAATCAAATGTTTTTTTACATCAATGAAAACAATATTCTTCTTGAGGTAGTGCACTTTTTGAAAGCCTCTTAGATGTCACAGATGTCAAGTATAGATATCTCTACTTACAAAAAAAATATTATATATTATTGTCTGATAGTATCCGATATTGACTTACAGTATATGCTTTGTTTTGAAGGTATGGTCTTGTATGGTTTGATATATACTATATATATATTTGATATATATGATATCTACATATTTTGATATGTTAAATATATCAAATTACGTATTCGATTTTAAATAAGAAAATAACAATAGTATTAAAATTAATTATTTTCTTTGATAATAATAATTTAATAACATTTATAAAAAATGTAAATTTATGTGAATATTTCATTAAAAAAAATAAATTCCATGTGAATGTTTCAGTGTAACTTCTGGGCTAATGAGCTAAGCAACTGGAGCGACTGATGAGATGCACTGCAGTGTGAGTGAGCGAGAGGAGGCAGGGCCATGTTGGCGCTGCAGCAGGGTGTGTGTGTGTGTGTGTGTGTGTGTGTGTGTGTGTGTGTGTGTGTGTGTGTGTGAGAGCTGATTTTTGGCATTAAAAATATTGTCTATTGGCCTGGCAGGCTGACATACATACATACATTCAAAAATCCCTTTCATCCCAGATGGATCCCGTAGAAGATCTCTGTTCGTCCCTGTGGTGTTGGGATGGTGTGGTTTGAGCAGCCACACCTGTCCTGGGTCTAGGTAATTGGGGGCCCAGGATCAGAGTGGCTGCTTACCTGTTGATCATTGGTTGGTCTAATGAGCAACAGGTATAACCACATTCCCCACACACTCAGGAGAGGAGCCCTTGTCATGACACACGTCCATCTGCTCCTGGGCTTATTCCACTTAGCCCACTCTCTACAATAAACTGGTGTGTCTACCCTGTGGTCTGTGTCTCTGCGTCAGAGGTCCCTGAAAATGCCACTTGGGTGGCATGTGAAACTGCCACACTGGCACCTGAACAGGTGCTGTCTGGCACAGGGAAGGGACACAGCAGCAGCCGGAGGCCCCACACTCCGGGGGCAGTCTGTCCTTGCCCTGGGGGAAGGAAGCTGGTGGACCGTGCTGTTCCGGGGAACCAGGTCCCCTGGAAGGGGACCAGTTAATTTTTTTTTTGGACATTTGTTGGTTTAAGGTATAGGAACCCTGATTCAGAGTCCAGTGTTTTATTATCTTAAGGTTCAGGAACCCTGTGTCAGAGTCCTTTTTTGCTATAGAGTAGAAACCCCATTTCACAGTCTGTATTTTTGGCTTTTTCTTCTCTCTTTTGTTCTCTGCTTGGTGGGGGAGGTGGGGGAGGTGGGGGGAGTAGGCTTCAGCCATGCATTCTCCCTGGCCTCAGTTTGGTGTCGGGGTATGTGGTGTTGGGATAGTGTGGTTTGAGCAGCCACACCTGTCCTGGGTCTAGGTAATTGGGGGCCCAGGATCAGAGTGGCTGCCTACCTGTTGCTCATTGGTTGGTCTAACGAGCAACAGGTAAAACCCCCACCCCCACACACACCCAGGAGAGGAGCCCTTGTCATGACACACGTCCATCTGCTCCTGGGCTTATTCCACCTAGCCCACTCTCTACAATAAGTGCCAGAGGTCCCTGAAAACACCACTTGGGTGGCGTGTGGTAGGTGAACCACAGTCTCAAACACAATTTCTATCGGCCCATGGACGACGGGACACCGTTAGTCCCGAACCCTGCTCTGGTTGTCTGTCTATGTGTGTTGTCTGTGAATAAATTGTCTTATATAACTTTGGATGATGTCACAAAGCAGCCTGCTCCTTAAACTAATGAAATAATGAAAATTTTACACACATTTCTGCTCCAAATGTAGATCGATATTGATCAAACTCGAGGACAAGACGTCTGAAAGGACTCTGGTTCTGGTGGACCCCTAATTAAAAATTAAACGAATAAAGCCATACAAAGAAGGCCAATATATGAAGATGTATATAAAACCTGGTCGGTGCAGCGGTATAGCCGTGAGTAATTGCAAATTGGAAGGAGCGCGCTTCACACATAAAAGCGAAAACAGTCTGCATCCACTGTCTGGCTGCACGTCGGCAAAAAAAATAAATTCAAATAAAGTCTCTCTCTCTCCTCCACATCTGCCCACCAATCCCCTCCTCTCTCGCCCAGTATAATTGCATGGTTGCGAGCTGCTTATTAATGATCAAGCGATGTAAAGTGTAAAACAGAGGCAAACAGACGTCAGGGGCTTAGCCCAAGCAGACCTGCTGCTCTCGGCACTCTGTTGGCGTGAGGGGGCTGCAGCAGAGTTCCCAGCTCCCTCTCATATCATCAATAGCTTTAATGCATGATCGGAATGACGGATGAATAGATCAATAATATTTTTATCAAAGACACACGTTTTTTTCTACCACTGTCTTATTCCCTTCTTTTTGAATGACTCCGGAGTCGTGAGTCACACCCTCTTCTGACTGCTACACCAACTCCGCCAAAGTTCAAGCTTCAGGATTTTTATTCGTCACGCGCCTACAGGTATGCAGTGAAATGCAAGTGGCGGTGCCTGCAGACTCTACACCACCTACACCAACTGAATCAAACGAACGAAGAGTCGGAAAATGTAATTAATCTTTTTTTACCGACGGCCAGGGTTAAGAATGTCACTAGTAACACAAATTGTCATTGACTTTGAAGCGTTTCTTCCCCGTGATACGGTAATCGAATCAACTAAAGGGTAAAATACACGAGCCGCAGTTGCACTCTTAAACAACTTTACGAAACAGAAATTTGTTGAAATTCAATTTTATTCCCCTCTCTCAGTTATTTCTCTAGGGCAAGTCCGCCTTCTTGACTTACTGTCAAGCGGTAAAGCCGCTACTGCTTGTGTGTGTGGTCTTTGATGTTGTGCAGACATGTATGTGGTTCGCCGTGTGTGTGTGTGTGTGTGTGTGTGTGTGTGTGTGCGCGTCTGCATCCGTCCTGAGTTTGTGTACCGTCAAGGCTGCTTTTGTTGCAGAGTGCGTTGAGTCCAAACTGCGTCCGCCTCCCATGAAGTCCTCGCTAACCACTAATCCGGTTAGTCACATCATCACAGAAGAGCTTTCTGCTGCTTCCACCGGCTCCAAAATCCACCAGTCGTTTTATTTTTTTTTTTGTGTTTTTTCGCCAGACCGGAAGAGAAGGAGCTTAGTTTAACTACAACCGACTGCCACATAGAATTTCACAGTAGTATACACCATTACTCTACAGCGCTGTTATATTATCATTAGTTTGTAAAAGCCCATGGCTCTGGACGAGGAACCAGCCGGCTCCGGCTTTCCCATATCACATGGTGTGATATGTGCTGGAAACAAAGCATCTGCTCGCATCTCTCTAAGTTGAGTGGTCTCATTCTGACGCCTGGCATCACTCGGGGGATGAGCCGCTCGCCCGGGATCGCGGGACGAAAATGGGATTCCAGGAAATGAAGTGTCACCCAAGGCCTGTACTCGTAAAAAGAGAAAAATTATGAGAAACATCACTTTTTTTTTTTTTTTTTACATTAACCTGATTTAAATAAAAATAAAATGAAATAAATGATGAATTTGACGGGATGGTTTCCCAACCATATGGTTGCCATATTATCTGGGTGGCGTATCAGAAATCGACGAAGTGGAGGCTGTGGGAAATGGTGCGATCACACCGCCTAGATTAAGCACTATCTAGACACTTTTGGGGCACGGAAAGACGTTTCGACGACTGTCTAATAGTGATGCAAGAGTCGTGCAAGATTCGTCCGTCGCGAACAAATGTTGTGAATGACGAGTTACACCGACTGAATCAAACCAACGAAGAGTCGGAAAATTGAACAAATCTTTTTACCGAATCACGTCGTCAAGATTCAAGATTGAAGACTCAATTTTATTCAAGTTTATTTGTCACATACATATCCATACTTTCATACATATATGCAGTGAAATGTCAATGCAACGCACCCGATGATTACACACAATATGTCCTAGACTGAACACAGTAGCTGCCTAAGAATTTCTACTTCACCAACTAACTGATTCCTAAAACGTAATGCAGTAAGTCGAATACTATAGAATAAAATAAAAATATATAGAATAAAATAAAATAAATTAAAATAAGAACTCAAGGGTAATGCAGGGTGGGGGTACAGAATAGATAAAGGGAATAGGCTTGTGTATATGGGATAGACTTATGTATATGGGATAGGCTATTTATGTATATACAGATATGTGCATTAAAGTGGCATGTGAATAAAGTGAGGTAGCGTTTGTGAGATATACAGCACAGTATACAACAGTATGGCACAGCAATACGGTAACACCGAACAACCCAGAAGGGTGACACAGTATACGGTACAGTATGCTACATACAGTACAGTAAGGTAGTGGAGCCTATAAAATAAAAATAAAAATCTTGAATCCTATGGGTGTGGCTCAGTGAGGACCCCTGGTGAGTTCAGCATTGACAGTTCTTATGGCTTGTGGGAAAAAACTCTGTCTCAGTCTCTCTGTTCTTGCTGTGTGACTGCGGAGGCGCTTGCCTGACCGCAGCAGCTGGAGCAGTCCGTTGTTGGGGTGATGAGGATCCTTCATGATCCTGCGGGCTCTGCTACTACACTTCCTGGTGTATAAGTCCTGCATGGAGGGGAGGGTAGCTCCAGTGGTATGTTCAGCTGAACGCACCACCCTCTGCAGGGCGCGCCGGTCCTGAACAGTACAGTTCCCAAACCAGGCAGTGGTGTTGCCTGTCAGGAGGCTCTCCACCGCTCCACAGCAGAAGGACTTGAGGAATTGCCTGAGGTGGTAAGACGCTGCCTCGCCTTTCTCACCAGAGTGTCTGTTTCTCCAAGCCGAATCTCCAAAAGGAGGCCGACTTTTCATCACTGCTGCCTAATGGCTCCAGCCTAAAACCTGGCTAAAAAGTTGTTAAAAAGTGAAAGATCAGTTGAAGTCGGTGCGCAGGGTATAATTCACTATATACATATAGAATATATTTCACATATTTCATTGAGGCTTTGGTGGTTTCGGGTAATGATAAATATGTTAAATCAAATTTAACTACTAGAGCTTATGATCGAAGCCACATTCAACTCCAAGCGGGATTAGATGAAGCCGTCCATGTCCAAATGACTCCCTGGTAAATATATATATATAATATAATAATATCCTTCTTTGAATAAAGGCTTTTAACTAGAAGTTCACCTGTCATCTGTAGAGGAAGATTAGAATAACCAAAACCGTCTGCGTAGACAGTGCGTCCCGCAACGACATGCGGCCGGGCGCCTGTTATCACTTCCGAACGTTCTCGCCGCCAAGGTCAGAGGAGTGCTCCAGGTGCCTTTCGTGCAACTCCTCTCTTCAACCAAAATTAGATTCTTTTTTTTTTTACTTCTCCTGGGCATTGGATAACAACATCAGATAAGAGGACGTTAGGGAACGGGGGGGCCATTGATTTACAGAAGGGCCCTTGGCATGGAGCCCGTGGAAATGACACACACACACACACACACACACAAAAACAAAAAAAAAACGAACACTTCTCCCCCTCAGGGGCCGAGCTCACCACAGTATCTCCGATGTGAAGGGCGATTGTTTGCGGAGTGACAGGTGGAGGAGCCTTGTCGTTTTGGCGGCGGACAAAGGACACAGGGACAATGGCCAAAGCCTTAGAGGCGGCGGCGGAGATGTCAGATAAAAAGTGAAAAAAAAAAAAAAAACGCCCCAACGTGCGGAGGGGTAGGGGGGAGGGGGGTTACAAGAGTGTTAGTGGGCGGGCGTTGCATGAAGCCCCGCGAGGAATAACCCCACTTTAATGTTCAGACCAGAGGTGTTCAACTTCAGCGCCCAACAGGATCTGTCGTTTTATCGGCTGTATTTACTACTGCTGTGTAATGTGCTGCGACGGAGCTTTGCTCATCCTTTTTAATGCATTCCAAAGTGTATATCACGGTATATAAAAAAATATTCTCAATTTGAGAAATAGAAAGTTCCATTTCGACGCGCAGGGTTGGAAAAACTATTGATGCAAGACTCGCAAACGATTCATTGGTAGCAAAGGAATTGGGAGTCAGGACTTACTCTGCCAAAAGAGTGCATCTTCCACTCACACAAACAGAAAATAATAATAATAATAATAATAATAATAATAATAATAACAGAGAACTAAATGAATGTCTGGGGCAAAACAGGCCAAGGCTTTTGGCCTCATTCATTTTAAATGTACTTGATTTACATGTTGCCTTGCGCCAAAATAAATCATTGTGACAGATTTAAATGATTCCTGTGAGAATTATATATATTATATATTATCTCAGAGCAGAACCCACTCAGAGCAGAACTTTTCAGAAAACCTCCCACATGACGTCAACCACTTGTTTCTTCCCCTCCACCGGGTCCGTTGTAATGGATACGTGGTGCACATTTCCTACACGTGAAAAACACCCGAGCTGAACACGGCCTTAGTTGCTGGGCAGATCGGAGTTTTTAAAAGTTTTATTTAGTGATGGACGGATTTGGCTTGTAACGATTGTAAATCAGAAGTACATTTTCATATACAAGGAATTTGTCGAGGTGATGATTGATGCTTTTCTCTATAGACGATTAGCATTAAATAAGCTCAACATAAATTAATAATAAATACATATATAATGATTAATATTAACATTATTAACATATACATTATTAATAAATACATATATTATTATTAATAATAATCATAATAATAAAAGTAAAATAAAATAAAAATGACTGATATACACAAATAGCCTAAAAATAACCAAAATACATAGCCAAACATAAAAAATATACTGTCCTGAATGAGGCGGATAAGACCCAGAGGCAGCGCACAGTACGGGGAAGGTATAGAAGTTTATTTACAAAGGGAGAATAAGATGATGTGGGAATGGAATAAAGGGCAGGTGGGTCGTTTGGGAGTCCAAGCAGGCAGGCTGAAGGCACAGGGCTCCGAGCGTGGACAGGCTGGATGTGAAGTGTAGGCAGACAGGAAGGCACGAGGGAGGTTTTCTGGAGATGAGGGACGGACAGGGTCAGACAAGGCAAGGAGCAACAAATACATAAGACTTCAACGGCGAGCAGCCTGGAGAATACCACACTAGGTGATGGTCCGATCGGACGAGGTCTGGATTAGGAGCCGGGTTTCTTACGGAGAGTGGTGATGGGTGTGATGAGGAGCGGCTGTGCCAGCCAGGCCTGGAACCAGGAGCCACGCCCACGCTGCACTGTCAGGAGGGAATGGGAGGAGAGACACATAAGGAGACAAAAAGGCACGGCTGGGGCTGTGACATATACATAATACACAAAATGAAATTCTATGCACAGGATGAATTGCCAGCGGTTCGGCGGTGGGGGTGGCGTCTCCATTACAGAGTCATTAAGCATGTACGCCACTGCTCTACACTTGCTTCTTTTACGAATTATCAGTCTTAAATAAATATAAATATGAAATAATCGCGAGCCGCTGGCTTTTAAATTTTTTTTATTTATTTGTGAACTAGATGCTGAATTACCCACCCACCAGATCAGCAGCCTCTCTGTGTTCTGGCTCCTCCTTATTTAAAAATGAAGCCCTGAATTGAACCCTTAGACCATTAGTTTCGGGGTCTGAAAGACATCATGATATGAATCAGCTTTCTCCATTAAAGATGTGCCTCTATAAATTCTCAATTCTCTGATATGATTATTTGAGCCTGGTCTGAGAGGGATATCAGACCACTTTGAGTCCCTTATAACCCCGCCATTATTGCCTTGCTGGGAAAAACAGAGAGTTGTCCCCCTAAATATATCATTGTAAACATAGAATTTAAAATAATATAATAAAATCCATTGAAAGCCATTTTCTTATTCTCCAATAAGTAGCTACTTTGCAAAAGTTAACTTAAAACAAAGGATTGTGTCAGACATTTTCTTTACTTCTACCACTCAGTAGAATAAATACATTTTCAATTGTCACCAGTCTGCATTTTGTTTGCTCCATTACCTTGTGCATCAACGCGGCTGCAATATTGGTACGTGGCAGCCGCGTCTCCTCATACATGTAGTATGTCTGTGGTCAAATGGTATAGGTCAAATCATCATAACGTGACAAATGTTCGAGCGATTTTCAAGCGGTTTGGTTTGTTACAAATGCCAGACTGGATTTATGACACAGGATACTTGGTTGAATAAAATGTGGCTCCGGCTTTCCCATCGACATGGCTCTATACCTTGTTAATGTCAACTGCTTTCATATCAGATACCAGATGAGGTGGAGGTGCCTTGCGAGGCAGGGAGAAGCACTGAGATGCAGGTGGGTTTATTGTGATTTTGAATTGGTTAATGTAGTCCCTAAATGTATGTAGAAATGCAGGAAATGGCATTCAAATTATTTTTACCCCCCGCCTTACTTCTCAAACCAAAGTTACGCCCATGCCGAGAGAACCTGTCCCCGTCTTTCAGGCTGATTAGTCTGTCCCAGTTTACATTGCAAACTGATTTCTTTCAGAAAGATCAAGAGGATGTTCGTGCTGACTGAACGCAGCAGACAGGGGTCCATCCCGTCCATACCATCTGTTTGGTTTTTGCTGCGCGGCTATTATTATAAATACAGTACTATTGATATCACTCATTGTAGTGATAGATAGATAGATAGATAGATAGATAGATAGATAGATAGATAGATAGATAGATAGATAGATAGATAGATAGATAGATAGATAGATAGATAGATAGACAGATAGATAGATAGATAGATAGATAGATAGATAGATAGATAGATAGATAGATAGATAGATAGATAGATAGATAGATAGATGCATATTCGTGATATCATAATATCATTATAATAAATAATACAACAGCAAAACTTAAAATATAGCAGTCGTAAGACTTTTGTTTAGCGGCTATTACTGTAATTATGGTACTACTGATATCACTCATTCTAGGTATATAGATTGATAGATTGATAGATTGATAGATTGATAGACAGAATCATACTAGTGATTATAATATCATAATAGTAAATTATATGATAATATAATCTGTTGTTAATAAAGTCTGATGATAATATGTAAATGTATAATACAATAATCTATTAATAATATATTGTGTAATAATATGAACTGGTTGCAACATAAATCTGACAGTATAATAATAAATGATATAATTTGATTTAATTTAATCTGATAATGATATATGAGGGTATAAGAGGCACACATATTGGAAGGCGCACATGGGTGAAGGTGTGTCTGATATCCTCACTCTCCGGCACTTTTAGTGTTCCTGAACACATGCAAATGCATGCCTAAATCACTGAGATGGAAATGTAGTGTGTGTGTGTGTGAGTGTGTGTGTGTGTGTGTGTGTGTGTGTGTGTGTGTGTGTGCGCGCGCGCGCGCGCGTGTGTGCGTGTGGCTCTGCGGACTGCCATGTTTGACAGCTTCGCTTCTCAGCAACCTTCTCCTTATCTGCTCGGCGCATGAGGTTGACCGGGCGGCGCTGCCGTCCGGGAGAAAAATAAAACAAGGTCATGTCTCTCTCTCTCTCTCTCCCACTCCCTCTCTCGCTGACTGACCTCTTCAGCAATGAAGGACTGTACACACCTCTGTTTGCAGAAGCCAGCCTCCCGGCGGGTGTGACGAAGTTGTTTTTCAGAGGGTAAGCCTCTGCATCGAAAACAGATTGCACAAAAGCGACTGCCCATTAATGAATAAATACACAGAAACATAAGCGTTAAGAGGTTTTTGTACGGGGGAACGCGTGTCCTAGACAGCCACCGCGTCACCGCTGCATGGGCTGCAAATAAAGCAGCCAGACACAACACTCGGGTGGTACTGCTCCTCTAAGCGGTCACAGGTCGTATAATTGGACGGCTCAAGGCGTTTATGGCCGAGTGAAGGCTATTGCCGATGTTTTATTGAGACTTTTATACGGCTCTGCCAGCGACGAGCGATGCGCACGCCGCCGCCCCGGCAACTCCACAGCGTACCGCGTGGGCAGGACATTTTAATTATTACTGTAATTGTGATTTCACAGCTTCCCAGACGAAGCAGACAAAGGAGAGTGATTCAAAAGGACATGTTCCTGGGAGCGTACGCCGACTGTGTGTCTGGCTGGATCGTAGGTGTCTTGTCCATTGTTTCCATTGGTTTGTTTACATTTCCGCAACGCTCAGACAAGGACAATAGGAGGGCTGGCAAGGAAGGCGATTTGAGGGCCAAGCAAAACGAGAAGGGAACAGAACGCACCCACTGTCCCTGAGTCTTCTCTGTCGTCTGAGTCTCAGAGTCTTAGAGTTGTGTCTGGTCGATCGATTATTTTGAAGCGAGGGTGGCCCCGGGGATGGCAAAGAAGGGGTTCTCGAAGAAGTACAGCGTCGAGCAGCGTCTTTCAGCTTGCCTACTTGAAAAGGAGCGAGTGTCTCCTGCACGTCTCTCCTGGAGTCCTTTTTTCTCCGCTTTTCAATTTTCCTCTCTCGCACTCTCTTTTCCGCTCAGCTTCTCTCTTCTCCGCCTCTCTGTTTAAACAAAGGGACCCAGTCCTCAGGTTTCTCCGTTGTGATGCGAGAACTGCTTTTTTCGCTGGGACGCCCAACCGTGAACACAACGAAACTTACTCTTAAATCTTCACACACCGCAATGAAATGTGGGGGGTTTGGAGCCTTGAGATGGATGCACAGTTGGCGTAATCCCGTGGTACGTGGCCAAATTGCCAAACAGTTTCCCCTTGGAAGGACAAACCCAATCTCTGATGCTTTAAGCCGCCAGTGGCATGGCTACACCGCCAACCATCGGTCAATCTTTGCTGGAAATCGAGAGGGAACACGAGCTCTCGGCCCCCCGCGGCCTCTATTAATCTAGCTCTCTGAATTTAGGAAGTAATTGCTTTTTACCTTCCCCTCCATTGTGGCTCTAACCCCATCCCGGTTCATCTTCCCTCTTGGCCCTATTAGCTGTGGCTCCACTGGCTAATTTGTTGAGAAACCACAGGATATTCGGAGTCCTTTCTCGGCCGGACGAACGGCAGAGACACAGCACTGTGGGACTTAGCAATTTGCCTGGATTAATGTCTGAACGGTGGAGAATGCGATCTGTAATTATAGTGTGGCATGCGTGTGTGTGTATGTCAGCACCACCTCTCAAATCAAATCAATTTCCTACTCAGCGGTTCGCCCCCGTCCGCTCGCTAAAATCCGCCGTCGCAACGAAGGCGCAACGTTGTTTTTCCCATGGCAACACTGCTCCCACGTGATTCGCTGTCGCGCGGCCGCCGGCAGCGCAAAAAATTGCTTAGACCCCTACGGCCGAAGTCAATCTATCCCGAGGACCTTCGACAGTATCCATTGGAAGATCACAGGGCTGCCGGAGAGAGGTAAATGACGGGCCTTTCATCTTTCCCTTTTTCCATTTATCTGAGAATGGTTTCCTTGGGGCGTAAGTCAGACGGATATAGCACACTCCAACACCAATCGAACTACAGCATGTTTTTAAATCAGCTGATAAAGCGGTGGACCCGCTGATGCTGTAGCAGGGCAAACATAGATATACAGTAGTAATACCAATTATAGGTCTGTTTTTGACTTTGGTGTGGTAGTGCACATGCTTGTGACCACACCTTGTCTATAGTAATGTACTAGCACCCCCCAATTGACCAGGCCAAGAATTCATGCCACAAGCTACGCCGGAGCTGTCTATAAGGTACGTAAGACAAGAAGTTGGGTTTTGTTTTCACTACACTAGGTAACGCAAAGCAATTTCCCTGGAGGCCTCAGCTTGACCATGGCCCGATCGCCTTGGCATCCCGAGAGGTTATGGAATACTCGTGAAATGGCGCTATCGGAGGTAGCGTAATAGCCCAAGTACTCAATACTGGCAGTTTGACTGACAACTCAACAGATCAATTAACCGTTGGTTAACCCAACAATGTCGTTCCAGGCTCTCCTCTGTAGATGAGGAAGCCTGGGAATGAGCTTGAAAAAGGCCAAATAATGAGAAGTGCAAAATGTGAGAAGTGAGAAGTGTTAAACAACCAGAGTTGCCAACAAGCTTTTTTTTATTTCGAGAGAACTTGACTGGCCCGGCTTTATAAAAATTGTCTTCCATCAGTTTACTAGTTCATTTGAGGGATTTCTTTAAGTGAAACATCTGTTTCTTAACGAGAGCCGCAGACTTTAAACAAGAAGTGTCCATCTCCCCATAATTTAAACTGTTTTTAAGACCATGACAAAAATGTCTTCCCTTGAACTTGCGAATCTTTCCAAATATTTCCAGAGTGCGCCCTCTGAAATTCAAAGGGAAACGGCAATATGTCAAATCTGTTTCTTAATATCGGGCCGTCGAGTTAGACATCGAAATGGCACAAAACACAACAAGTTTACAGGGAATCAAACCAGACTGTACTGATGTCGCTTGACGTCGTGACAAATGACACCGTCAAACAATAGCAAGCCATTTGATGGCAAATGGGCTGTCTAACCCGCACCACTAAGCTGCTTTTGGGCTCTGGCGTCCAATTTGAAGCTGTCTCGATCCCCCAAAAACATCACACCGGAACAGAAGCGCTGGGAGACGAAATGAGGCGAAGGACTTAGAGAGAGAGAGCTTGCAACCCGTTATTGCTCCTTTTGCTCTTATAAAACCAGGGCCGCCATTCTTCTTCAGTGTGTTGACGATCTCGTTGCCCGGAGAGGTCGAACGCTCAATCGATTTCGAGAAGAACCTCCTCATCTCTCTTGCTCTCTGTCTTTCCTCTGCACTGACATATTCACACACACACGCGCGCACACGCACACACACACGCACACACGCACACGCACGCACCCACACACACACACACACACACACACACACACACACACACACACACACACCACACACACACACACACACATATTCTCCCTTTCCTCGGCTCTGTGTGCTCTGAAGACATGCTGGTTCTTAACCCTTTCCGGAAAACGTGGCAGGCAGTTGTGCGCAGGTGTGTGTGTGTGTGTGTGTGTGTGTGTGTGTGTGTGTGTGTGTGTGTGTGTGTGTGTGTGTGTGTGTGTGTTTGTGTGTGTGCAGGGATAGACAGCGCAGCGGCCGTCTCTTTTATCACCCCCGATGCCAGGGTTACAGTACTAAGATATCGCGAGCCAGTTCGCGACAAGGGAAGAGTTATTTTTCCTGTATGTTAGGCGAGCAGTGAGGCGAGACGGCTCGGGGACGATTCGGTTCCGAGCGTTCAGATCTTTTGAAATTACTCAGGAGTCGGGAGACGCCGCGCCCTCCTTCAAGACTCTGTAGCTGCAGCCGAACACGAAGGCATTCTCTGAGACTCAACCGTCGAACCGATAAGAACAAACGAAGAGTTGGAAAATGGAACAAATCTTTTTATTGAGTCACTCATAATGAGCCGAATCGCCAAAAAGAGACAAACCTTTCATTGCCCGAAATACCCATGCCCATGCAGAGACCTTAAAAAATAAATAAAAAGAAAAGGCACATGGACCCCGAGCTCCGGTTTTAGGCATCCGGGCAATCTGGGGGTGGGGGGATGAGAGAGTAAGTGAGGAGGAAGTGTTCCGTCACGCGCAGTGTTTTATTTCGTTCCATAAGGAAACGGAGCAGCACAGCGGAGCGCGGATCACGGGCGCCCGCAATGGCGCGCATCGGGACGCCCGTGATCCGTGCTCCGCTGTGCGCACATTGCGCCACACGCCGTTCCCCATGAATAAGCATATCTTGCCCAGGCAATCCGTGACCTCTATGCCTATTCATGCGCAAAAAAAACCCCGCACCTGATAAAAAGGGCGCCATGGTGCTCGTGCACCCTCCATCCCCTGTTGCACATGCCTGGTAAGTACTGTAGTGTTTTATCTGAGTTAGGCGGACTATTAGCTTACTCATTTTTGATGATTGTCAAAAATGATGATCGCCTTCGACAAATGTGGCCTTCTTTTTGGTCCCAATAAAACATTTCCCATAAATTAAATCTGTAGATATGGCTGGAAATTTGGTCCCGTTATTAAGAATACAATTTCTGCTCTACGAGAACACGGGGCACAACTGGGCCTTAGCTCTTTACGTTTGATTCGTCTACGATTTGAGAGCGGGCCGAGGAAGTGTGCTAAACTTCCAGAGCCACCCGAGGTATTCTGGCTTTTATTATCTCAACATGTCCCCCGAATGTTCACTCTCTCTCTCCCTCCCTCTCTCTCTCCCTCTCGCCCTCGTTTTTCTCTCTGTGCTTAAGCCCTTTCCACTCTCAACATCTCCTCCAAATGGTGCCACACTCTCATTTCCATGGCTAGAAGTGGAGTTATTAATGCCTTAAGAGGCATTAATAACTCTCGCATCTCTCTCTCCCTCCACTCAATCTGCTCCATTGCTACATTTACACTGCCAAAAAATGTGCCCTTAATGAAACCTTACTTGGGATGCTTCTTGGGTTTTTTGGGAAATTTGCTTTTTGCCTAATTCACCCAGAATCAGTCGGGAGTGTGTCCAGTTCAGAGGCAGCGACTGGCAGCACGCTAACTGTGTAAGCTCAATGCATGGCTTCAACTAGCCTAGCTCCTGTGAAATTAGGGAAATACACTTTCCAGCATCTTAAAAGAAGTAATTCTATATACATTTTTACATATTTATTATAGAGTAAAAATGGAAAATATAAACTACAAATAAGATCTCAGGTTCCCCTGAGATCTTATTTGTGGGTGACCACATTTTGAAACCCCCAAACCGGGACCCTTAAGTCATGACATTTCACTGCATATCTGTACGACCGTATGTGTATGTATGTGACAACTAATCTCTTGAACTTGAACTTGAACTTAAGTGTATGGCTCGTTTGGCACTCTCTTGGCGGGGGGAGTGTCTGAGAGAGCGTCCCCGTTATGCACGCGCAGCTGCGTCGCCTTTAGGAAGCTAGTCGGCCCTGCATACACCAACACGCCCACTCGCCCACTTCTCCGCTGAGACCTCTGTGCACGCTCTTCTCTGCTTGACTGTATATAGTCGATAATATCTGTACGCACTAAAAATAAACATAATATTATTATTACTGTTCGAATTGTGCCGAAAGCTGGGACAATTTCGAAGTGAATGTTGAAAACCAGGACATTTTAGTGTTTTACAAATATCTGTCGGGATTCGGGACACACAACTTGAAACCGGGATGGTCCTGGAGAAACCGGGACTTCTGGTGACCATATTTTAGTCGTTTCAAGATAAATTTGAATTTTGTGTACCTATGACATTATTCAGCTCGTCTTCAACGAGTAAATAAGAAAACCCTAATTCCGAATTTTAAGGATACACAGTTTTTTTCCCCCTTCATTTGTGTCCTGCAGCCAAACTAATTAAGAGTAATGTAAATGAAAATATACACTTGTGCCCTGAGCTGTTTTGACTCCTCGGTTGTTTAAGCAGTTTTCGGTTCGGTAGAATAATGATAGATCGTATGCATCCATGAGAGCGATTAAGCAAATACAGTAATAACAATCCCGAAAAGATGCAAAATCTTGGTCATCTTGTCAGCACATTTCTCCCAAACTGAGAATCTCAACTGAACTCCAGTCAACGCTGAGCAGTGATTAAAAATAATGACATTCATACAATCTTTTGGATTTATCATTTATCGAACATCGAGCCATTACCTGCAGGAATTTATTCTTAATGATTTTCCTATTTGATTGCACTCCGTCTTTTCTTTTAGCACCTGGAATAGATGAAATTTTAATTTATATTGCAGTAACCGCTGATTTACACTGGCCCCTGGCCCCTGGTCCCAGGTCCCAGGTCCCTGGCCCCGATGATCTATTAGAGCTTTGTGTGATTATTTTTCATATTAGTATTGAGATTGGCTTAACTGTACAAAGCCCAAATGAAACATGCGACTATGAGACCCTCAGGATGTGTTGATTTGCTGGTATAAAAGTACAGCACATATGGACAAATGGAGTAATAAAATATCCTTATTTATAAAACCATGTTTCTACACTTTTCCACGCCTGTGTCCATTACATACACACATTTAATTTTGTGTAAGTAAATGAGCTTCACAAACTTTCCGGTACTGCTGGGGACAGTAATCGTCAAGTTGCACTTGAAGGATTGTGACAGAGGATTTTTAGGGAAACAGCAGTCGGGACCAGAGAGGTTGGGGCTCGTTAATTATTGTCGGCAGTGAGACTCAAAAGACTCAAACCACATTCTTATTTTTCAAATTATGTTAGAACTATGTTAATACAGTACTTACTTGATATTACAGTATTATTAAGTTCAGTTATAGGTGACTAAGTTATTGCAAAGCTATAACAATAGCGTTCGGCCGGCCGACGATCGCACGGCGTGGTCGGAGGTCATGTGACGTCCCTGTCTCCTGTCGCCGTGGAGACGCTGACGGAGAGCTGATGTGGAGCGTGCCGTTGGCACCACCACTCCCGTATGCCTGCTGTCTTGTCAGGGCCCCCCTCCGCTCCCCTCCCCACCCCTAACCCCCTTGGTGGACCCTTCCAATACTGAGTGACAGCTACTGGCTCCACCCTGGACCACCACCCCCACAGGGAGACCATAAACACGTCTAGCGCCGACTTCCCTCCACTCCACGGCTCCAGATCTCCAGATCTTTGGCTGCTGTCTTCAACATTCTCTGTCTCTCTCTCTCTCTCTCTCTCTCTCTCTTTCTCTCTCTCCCCGTCGTTGCCTGATTTGATTTCACCAATGGACCCCGCCCAGCACATACGGACATTACAAAATCAGGCCCTAAACCCTCACCTCCACCCTGAGAGATCCAAAGTGTTTTCAGCAAAAAGGAAAAAAGTCCATCCTCGTGCTGGAATCTCTCCCCCCGGCTCACCCCGATCCCCCTCCTCAATTTAACTTACGCCAACTTGTTTTCCGCTGCATCCACTCAGTCACTGTCTGCGGTGAGCCTCGTGACATTGCGCCATGCGAAGTTACGCCTTCTTCCAGAATGACAAAGAAGCTCTGATGCGACTTCAGACGTGCGATCGCAAGCCGCACCAGAGCACGTTCTTCATCCCCCCCCCCCCCCCTTCCTTCCCTCCGTCTATCTGATGGAGATGGAGAAAATGTAGAAGAAAAAAATTGCACCAAAATGGAACAGCTTTGCATTAGCCCATTGGTCCCAGAGCAAGGAAACATAATTAAACAGGAATTGACAGCACACGGCGGAACAATAGAACCTATTAACCTAGAGAGAATGGCGGCGGGATAGTGCTTCTGTCACACGCCAGATACTGTAAACAAATGAACGGCGGCTATTATCCACGGCTATTCACTGAGCATCATCAACAATCAGGGGAACTCAATGGGAACCTTTGGCTCTTTCACTGGGGGATTGTGGGCTTCCTCTGATCATCTGTGGCTCCTAAAATTACTTATTCTTTATAAATATTTCATCACTCAAGGAAGTCGTTAAGACCGGCAATCCCTTGGCAAACCTTAAATGAGAGAGTACACTACCATAACTATTGAATTAGCTGTTGTGTATGCAAAATAGCGATACGGACAAACAGGGCTGCGTCCATCGTAGGGGAGCAGGAATTTTGGGTCCAATACTGCTCTCATGTATTGGTAAAAAAAACAAAAACGCTCTCTCACCTAAACCCAATAGTTTCCCAGAGTTCCTGTATCGCGATTTCCTTTCGAAAAAGAAATGTCAGTGCTCAGCCCAAGACTGACCACTAGGCTCTCGTGCGGGACTGGTATACCTTCGACCGGTCGACCCCCGAATTAGAAGGATCGAGGGGTGTGTGCGCTAATGATACCTGCCCCTTATCAAACCACCGACGTGGTGCAAGGAAATGAACCATGTGCTAAATGATTACCCTGCTGCTTCGCTCAAAAGCGTCTTCGAAGACTTTTGACAAGAGCCTTCCCGAGCCGTTGCTAATCGCCGACATAATAAGGTGAGACAGCATTTGCATAAGGCTCATTATGTACTGTATATGACGTGTGTATATATATATATATATATATATATATATATATATATATATATATATATATATGAATTGTTAATGTGCATACTTTCATGCGTAATATGCAAAACTAATCTCGTACACACATCACATGCCGTGGACGTGGAGAAATCAAGCTCAAAGAGCCCCGAAACAAATCTGAAAAACAAATCTGTGCATAAATCCATGCATAATGTCGCTCCCACCAAGTGTTCTCCCAGAGCAAACTTCTATTAGTGTTGAGACAACAGAGCTGCTAATGTGCTCATGCCTGTGAGTAGGGTAGCAATCCAATTGTACATAACTGTCCTGGAAAAAGAAACAACACAGCCGACCAGCCTGCGGTAGAGCGATTAGGGTTTTGAAGCTTAACGTTTGCGCACTGAAAGCGGAGCGTCTGAAAGGACCGCCGCCCTCCAGGAGAGCCGGCCTGTTTTTTTCCCCCCATGCTTTTCAGCTGATACAGTACCTCGGACTCAGACAATTATCGTCATAAGAGATAGCCGGCCCAGCTCATCCCTCAGCTTCACCAGCGACATTGGTGGGGGTGGCGGGCTTGTCCAGGTTTTTTTTTCGGTGTGTTTTGTTGCGATTCTGGCACCTTTTCAAGTTTATTTCACAGTCATCGTTTATAGGCCGAAGCTCATAGGCTGGGGACGGGGGAGGAGTGCGGTTGGAGGTCTGCAGACGCCCAGCAACATCCACGTTTGTCCCTGACTAGTCTACGCCCCTGGGACAAATTTTTTTTCATGTCCCTACTCTAGGGAAACCTTTCGCAATGAGTTACCTGACTCCTCAGTGGAGGAGCAAGGGGTTTTAGGCCAATGTGCAGTGTCTGTTTTCATCACCCACAGAGGACCCGAGTGACCCTTCTTCCCATAACCTCATGGTCGCCATATGGACACTGACATGTCGTACACAATAGGCAGAGGGTGGGGCTGGCATGAGGCATTTAGGCAGTGGCTTATCAACTGGAAAATAACAGATGTTCTCCGAAAGAGAGAGATGTCTCTTCCAGAAGAGACACTCTACTCTACCTCCCTCTAATCTACCTCTAATCTGCCACTGCTCTATCTCTACGCTACTCTTCTCTACCTCTACTGTACTCTAGCTGTTATGCTCATTATCAAAGCTGTTCAAAGTTGGAAGGCTACTTCAAGCAATGGGGAAATTTTGTAAAACATTTGACTGTATATGTCCACTCACTATTAGCTTTCTTATGCACTGTGGGGAGGAAAAATATAAAAAAATGTATTCAAGTGTCTATTGACTTTTGTTGCTTTGTGAAGCGAGTCTCCAATATATGAATATATACCTCGATCAGCCACAGCATTAAAACCACTGACAGGTGACGTGAATAACATTGCTCATCTTGTTCCAATGGCACCTGCCAAGGGGTAGGATATATCAGGCAGCAAGTGAACAGTCAGGTCTTGAAGTTGATGTGTTGGAAGCAAGAAAAATCTCCAAAATGACAGGTCTTGTGGGGTGTTCCTGGTATCCAGTGGTTAGTACCTATCAAAAGTGGTCCAAGGAAGGACAACCGGTGACAGGGTCATTGGCGCCCCAAGCTCATGGATGTGCATGGGAAGCGAAGTCCAGCCCGTCTGGTCTGATCCCACAGAAGAGCTACTGTAGCACAAATTACTGAAAAAGTTAATGCTGCTATGATAGAAAGGTGTCAGAACACACAGCACATCACAGCTTACTGTGTATGGAGCTGCGTAGCCGTAGACTGGTCAGAATGCCCATGCTGACCACCGCCAAAAGCGTCTACAATGGTGACGTGAGTGTCAGAACTGGACCATGGAGCAATGGAAGGAGATGGCTTGGTCTGATGAATCACATTTTCTTCTACATCATGTGGTTGGCTGGGGTTAGGATGTAATCCGATCGAGCATCTGTGGGATGTGCTGGAACAACAAGCCTGATGCATGGGGACCCCATGTTGCCTTAGGACTTAGAGGATCTGCTGCTCTTGGTGCCAGATACCACAGGACACCTTCAGAGGTCTTGTGGAGTCCATGCCTCGACGGGTCAGAGCTGTTTTGGGGACACGTGGGGGAGCTACACAATATCCATGGTTATTGGTGGTGGTTTTAATGTTGTGGCTGATCAGTGTATGACGCAGGTGGAAACTTCAAGTGACGTCAGCGAGTTTACGGACGTAGCGGTGAGCTTCATAGCTACGTTAGCGGACAGCATTGTTCCCACAGTGAAAGTTCGGATATTTCCAAACCAGAAGCCGTGGGTCGATAAATCCATCCGCTGCGAACTGAATGTTCGCACGGCCGCTTACAATGACGGTCTTGCATCCGGTAATATGGACAATTACAAAGCGGCGTCATACAATTTGCGGAGGGCGGTGAAGGACGCTAAACGGACGTACAGAGAGACTGTGGAGCTACAGATGGAGCAACGAGGTCCACCATTGTTCCTGTCCCGAAGATTGCCTCTCCAGCCTGCCTGAATGACTACCGTCCGGTGGCCCTCACCTCGGTGGTCATGAAGTGTTCCGAGAGGCTGATTAAGGATTATATCTGCGCCTCCCTCCCGCGCACCTTGGACCCGTTGCTGTTCCCGTACCAGCAGAACAGATCCACGGATGACGCAGACCGCGTCATCCGTGGATCATCCAGGTACTGCACACCACGCTCACGCACCTGGATGGCCGGAAGGGGGCCTATGTGAGATTGCTGTTCATCGATTATAGTTCAGCTTTCAATACCATAGTCCCCACCAGACTGGCTGTCAAGCTGAAGGAGCTTGGACTGAATACTGGTCTTCCACTCAGCCCGGCCCCAGGTGGTTAGGGTGGGGAAGCACATGTCCAGCTCCCTCACCATGAATACAGGATCCCCCCAGGGCTGCGTCCTCAGCCCCCTACTGTACTCCCTGTACACACATGACTGTGTGGCCAGGTCCAGCTCCAACACCATCATCAAGTTTGCTGACAACACCGTTGTCGTGGGCCTGCTCACCGACGGCGATGAGAAGGCCTACCGTGAGGAGGTGGCTGACCTGTCACTCTGGTGCCAGGACAACAGCCTCCACCTGAATGTCAGAAAAACTAGGGAGCTGATTGTGGACTTTAGGAGAGGATTACAACCGAGGACGCACGCGCCCTTGGTGATTAATGGGACTTCTGTCGACAGGGTGAGCAGCTTCAAGTACCTGGGAGTCCACATCACAGAGGATTTAACATGGACTGTACACACAGACACTCTGGTGAGAAAGGCAGGGCAGCGCCTTTACCACCTCAGGCAGCTGAGGAAATTCCGGGTCTCGGTGAGGATCCTCAAGTCCTTCTACTGTGGAGCGGTGGAGAGCATCCTGACAGGCAACATTACTGCCTGGTTTGGGAACTGTACTGCTCAGGACAGGTGGGCCCTGCAGAGGGTGGTGCGTTCAGCTGAACATACCACTGGAACTACCCTCCCCTCCCTGCAGGACTTATACACCAGGAGGTGTAGTAGCAGAGCCCGCAGGATCATGAAGGATTCTTCCCGCAAGCCATAAGAACTGTCAATGCTGACCTCACCAGGGGTCCTCACTGAGCCACACACAGAGGCTCCACTACCTTACTGTACTGTATGTAGCATACTGTACCCCATACTGTGCCACTGTTCTGGGTTGTTCGGTGTTACCGTAGTGGTGCGCCGTACTTTTGTATACTGTGCTGTATATCTCACAAACACTACCTCACTTTATTCACATGCCACTTTAATGCACAAATATGTATATACATAAATAACCTATCCCATATTCATAAGTCTATCCCATATACACAAGCCTATTCCCTTATTTATTTTATTTTATTCTATATATTTTTATTTTATTCTATAGTATTCGACTTACTGCATTACGTTTTAGGAATCAGTTAGTTGGTCAAGTAGAAATTCTTAGGCAGCTACTGTGTTCAGTCTAGGACATATTGTGTGTAATCACCGGGTGCGTTGCATTGACATTTCACTGCATATACTGTATGTATGAAAGTATGGATATGACGAATAAACCTCTTGAATCTTGAATCTTGAATTTTGAACTTCAAATATAAGTATAGCAAAAACGGACAATTTGGCACAATCTGGACCGTCAATTATCAATCAGAGGACTATTTTTCACTTCAACAATGGAGTAGCTTCTAGCTAGCTGTCTTGCTTTGCTTAGCCTCAACAAAATGCTATGAAAACTGCATCACTTGAAATATAAACTACTTGGACAGAATTTCAGAAAAGCTTAAGCTCTCCGAAGGCAAAGCTTTTCGGAGAGTATCCAAACAAAGACCCATATCGCTCAGTGACCTCTAAACGGCAGTAAATATGTACACAGCACACAAATGCGGAAAGCTATTTCATCAGAATCTCGCCTCACACGGGCGGCGTTACTTGGGCAGGGTGTGGGGATCGCATTCATCAAGAGGCAGGAAGAGCCGATAGCCGCTTCACTGGGACGGCACGATGCACCAGCGGCCAATTTAATCGGTCGGGAAATGTGTGTATGTGTGTATTCATGTCTGTTTCGGGTGAAGCTGTAAGTTGAGTGTTTGAGTTCTTGTCTAAAAAGGCATATAGAGGTTGTCCTGTACTCCCAAACTAGGCTCTCGGGATCGCCTGCAACTAGAGGGATGATCTGGTCCAGGGCCATTCCACTAGATTCAGTTTGAAGCCAGACTAAACTTAAATGACCAGTTTGCAACAGCGTAGCTACTCTTGTAGTCGCAAAACGAGTCGTTTGTGGCAAACAAATCCTTTAAATGACTCAGGAGCGATTGTGATTTTGTGAATCAATAATTTTAAAGAATTAAATGGCTTTTTTTTTGCAAGAATTCCGATCCCAATAAGGCCAAACTGACTCTTCTCGTCTATCGTTCACCAAAAGTCCTCTCACACTCACTGACTCTGAATGTCAATTAAGAGTCGAGCATTTAATCTCTCAGAATATTGCGACGAATAAAATGTCTAAAACACTTACATATCCTTCAAAGTAAGTAAGTAGTAAGTCTACTAAGTGTAAAATGAACAAATACAAATTTTGGAGGTTAATCTCTTAGGTTCTATTTTCTTTAATACATACTCCATCTGTGAAATTTTTGTTATTGTTTTATAATTTATTTCAGCACCGTCGGGATCTAAACTATGACAATAACAAGAAACTACCTTTCAAGGACAGATTATATTACAAACGTATATTGTATTTGGTATTATTTATTTGATTGTCCCTTTCGTCTTTTTACATTTTCTTTCTTTAATACACACTTTGCCCTTTCTGGATTGGGAAATGTGAGACTCAAATGAAATGAAGGTTAATGGGCTTCATTGAGACCTTTCCCACCCTTGTGGTGAACTTGAAGGCCCAACTTTCTGACGTACTGGACATTTGCCACCTTACGTCTGTCATAGCACCAGATGAAAAATATTACTTTGAGTCATATTTTGGACCTGCAGCCTTTTAGCTTTTTTATTTCCTCTTTCCGTCGAGAGAGGATATTAGTTCATATGCGGCGGGATTATTAGCAACATCCCAATCATAGATGGCAGCGGCAAATATTATCTGAGAGCCTCACTAGGAAGTATGTAATTGGTGTGTAGAAAAACAACTGCAAACAAAACCATTGTATGGTTTAAAATTCCGGAAATCCTCCACCTTCACCTCTTTAGCATGAGTCACTATGCTCACGTTCAATCTCTGTGTGATGCGGGAATTGTGTGGTTTGAGCAGCCACGTCTGTCCTGGGTCTAGGTAACTGGGGACCCAGGATCAGAGTGTCCGCATACCTGTTGCTTGTTGGCCGTGTCACGAGCAACAGTAAAACCCCATTCCTTACACACACTCAGGAGTGGAGCCCTTGTCACGACACATCTCCATCTGCTCCTGGGCTTATTCCACCGAGCCCACGCTCTACAATAAACTGGTGTGTCTACTACCCGGTCGTCTGTGTCTCTGTGCTGGAGGTCCCTGACAACGCCACTTGGATGGTGTGTGGTAGGCGAAACTGCCACACTGGCACCTTAACAGGGACTCTTCAGCATGGTGAAGGGATGCTGAGGGGCCGTCCGAAGATGCCCTGGAGCCACCAGCGGATCAACGGGCGGCCCCAGCACCAACCCTCTCCCAACTCGCAGCAGCAGCACCCAGGGGTCCGGCGGAGGACCGGGGGAGAAGCAACCTCAACATCCACCACAAGTAACCGCTGGCGGCTAACTGCTCCGCCCAGCAGCCACCGTTGGGACCATCCAGCAGCCTAGCAGCCAGCCAAGAAGCAAAGCAGCCCCCGCAACAGCCTAGTCTGGCCACGCCTTCACCAGCCAGCACAGAAACTTGAGGCCCCACACTCCGGAAGGGAGGAGGGCGCAATCTGTCGTCACCGGTGTGGAAGGAGGCCGATGGGCCGTGCTGTTCCAGGGAAACCAGGTCCCCTGGAAGGGGACCAGTTAATTTTCTTTGGACATTTGTTGGTTAAAGGTATTGGAACCCTGATCAGAGTCCAGTGTTTTATTATCTTAAGGTATAGGAACCTTCGCAGAGTCTGTCCTTTTCAGGTATAGTAACCTTGTTTCAGGGTCTGGTCAGGTATTCTCCCAGGCCTCAGTTTGGTGTCTGGGGTATCTGGTGTGGGGATGGTGTGGTTTGAGCAGCCACACCTGATCTGGGTCTAGGTAATTGGGGCCCAGGATCAGAGTGGCTGCATACCTGTTGCTTGTTGGTTGGCCTAATATGCAACAGGTAAAACCTCATTCCCACACACACCCAGGAGAGGAGCCCTTGTCATGACACATGTCCATCTGCTCCTGGACTTATTCCACCTAGACCACTCTCTACAATAAACTGGTGTCTACATCCCTGTCATCTGTGTCTCTGTGCCGGAGGTCCTACTTGGGTGGCGTGTGGTAGACAAACTGCCACGCTTTGTTACTGACATGAGCTATTGCCTCAGTGTTGGTGAGAATCTTCATTGTTTATGACCAATTGCCATGGGGGCCCATGTTTGTAATTACTAACCAAACACCATTGGAGGGGGGAAAATTAGGGTTAAGCAGGAAGTGGGCAGTTTTTGCCACTGCCACTGTGGCCATTTTTGAAGCTCACAGGCAGTGAAAGTGCTTTTACTGTGTACACCAAGATTCCTCCTCGAGATAATAGCAATAACATTTATTTTGAAAGAAATAAACAAAAGCGTCTGCCATTTGCAGACGCTTTTGTCCAAAGTGACTTACAATAAATACGTTTTGGCAGTAGTATCCAACCAACTGTATATCACAGTCACAGCAGGCCCATGCAGAGATGTTAAGGGGGGCAGGTGAGGAATAAAAAGAAAAAAGAAAAGGCACATGGAACCCGGTTGAGCTGTCTTCGAGGGTTGGGGGGGTGTTCCCGTTACACATGGCGTTTTGTTTTGTTCCGTAATGTTATGGCGCGGGGACGCACAGCGGAGCGCAGATCACGGGTGTCCCGATGCGCACCATTGCGGGCGATCCGCTGTGAATATGCACGTTCCTCATGAATATGCATATCTTGCCCAGACAATCGCCTACCTCGATGCCCATTCACGCTTAAAAGAAAAAAGCGTGAATGGTAAATAGGGCACCATGGGGCATCAAGGGGCAAAGGTGCAGGTGCACAGGCGCTCGTGCACCCCCCCTGCACCCCCCCTGAGTCACAGCCAGCCACACCCGCTCTCGGAATAAGCAGTATTACATTATCATTCGTACAATGCCAATATGGCAGAATTATGTTGGAAATAATCATATTATAGCTTCATATATTTGTCCATAAATTCTGTGTTTTCCACAAGATTCAGAGTAGCCCTTTTAAAGCCTGCTAACCTCTGAGTGATTGAAGTGCCAGTCCGCCGTTTCCCCCCTCTTTCATCCTGGTTTGTTGAACCGGAATCTCTCCACTTGTCAAAAGAAAGTGCTGACACCATTTTTAGCGAACCTCCAGCCCTCCCTTTCCCTGCCGCTCCTTCCCTCTATCTACCTGCAGCCAGTTGAGGCAGATACATACCGCATTTCATGCTCCAATATGCCTTCATCCATCCTGCTAACTCCAATCCCACACAGCTGTCCCCCGCGCATACATCCAGCTGAAGACAGCGTTAATGCAACCTCAGGAAAAAAATATCGCTGTGCTTTAATCTGAAGTCGTTTCCACACAGCATTGCTTGCTCACAGTTATGATCTTTTTTCCATTGCTTATTCTCTCCAGTAATTGAATAAAACATGTGTTATATCTGTCATTGTTCACAACTGAACTGTGACATTCCTGGAAGGTATACAGTAGGACGGCAATAGTGCCACAGTCCTCCAAAAATGCAATTTTTTAGAATTTATTTTCAAGCTGGTGTTGGTGTTTTTCGCTGCATCAGGTTACAGTTATTATAAGGCACAAATACGTTGGGAAAATCACATGAAACCGCAGCATCCCCCTGGGGAGAGTCTCCAGATCATGTTACGTTAAGGCTGTCGCTGGAAACCGAGACAAAAAAGACGCCGTTCTTTTTTGTCCCTGCTGTTTTTCGCTCTTTCACAAGCCTTATTCCAGTCGACACCAGTGGGGCTGCTCCCTTGCCGAGAGGACTTGCCGCCGCCGCCGCCGCCTCGTAGGGGTCGGAGGTCAGCTCCGTTACAGTGGTTGACCGACGTGCCTCCTGACAGACGGTTCCACATCAGCTCGGAGGCAGCTATCAGCATCCTAATCTGTTAAAAAAAAAAAATTTAAAAGCGCTTCACTTGCAGGATGTGGACAGTAATCCTGGCGATGCCGAAGGGTGGAGGCGCGGGGTGTTTTGCAAGCAACACAGCGTGGACCCTTTTACAGCGCACTCTGAGAATCACACCTCCAACAAGTGTTTGAGGTTGTGACAATTATGCCAAAGGCCTTGACCCTTTTTCCCACACTCATTTAATCCTCAGTTATTTCCAGTTTTCGGTACACCGATTCACTCACTCGTCGTCTCTCTTCATCTCACTCGCCTGCTCACTGAATCAGGGGTGTGCTGGTAATCTGGCGTCTGGTTCAATTGTCTATACTGACGCTGGGCTGGCCCGATCACATCTCTTACTAGGTCAGACCCCACACCCTCTGTCTTCTGTTACTCTTGTCAGATGCTTTGGCACAGAGCTCTGCAGCTGCGCAGCTCTGTAGCGTAGACTTTTTCAGTCACTCACTTAGCTCTTCTCTTCTTTTTATTTGAAAACTTTGGAACCCCAAAAAGATCGGTGTTCGAACCTCTTCCGCAAATTGCGCTTCTATCTGATTTCTTTTCCGTTTCGAACCCCCCCCCCGACAGGACAATTCAACAAATCAGCTTGTCTGGCGCCCAGGACCAATGCAATGCGTTGAGATTTGGGAGGTGGGCGTGTTGGCTCCTCTGCGAGCCTCTCCGTTACCCATAAACCCCTTCGCTGCGTAGCTCCACGGAGACGTTCACGTGCACCTACGCAGAAGCATAATTGAGGCTCGAGTCGGCGCAAAAGATTTGTTCGCTACGAATGAATCGCTGGTCTGGCATCGCCAGCTGACACTCTGAACCACAGTCGCCATTTGGATCTCAGTGTCAGCCGTTGTCAGGCCGATAAATATTTTGAGCCGTCTCCCCTTCGCCACCTGGTGACTGATACAACGGCTGGTTCTGAGTGTCGAGGCCTCCGTGCGAGGGGCAGCTCACCCATGACATTAAAATCGTCGCGGGGGAGAAAACCTCGGAGCGCTCTTCCTCCTTCACGCTCAGCCATCATTTTCCCTCGACCGGCAGCAGCTTGTGTCTGCTGCGTCCGTCATTACCCTCCCACGGTGAAGGCTCGCGGTGCAGGGAAAAGGCTGCTATGGGTACTCCATGTTCCTCCGTTTGCCCTCTCCACCTCCTAAATTCACTCCAACAACTGTTACCTTCAGGCGGTGACAACATACACCAACAAATGTAAAAAATGAAGCCAAAAATGGTGTTTAAATATTGAATTAACTTTTTCAAAACCCTTCATCCAACTCCCTATGCCAAGATGAATCATATAATTGCATATAATTTTTATAAAAACCCCAATGCTAATCTATCTGTATCTGTAATCTAATCTCATCTAATGTTTGAAATAGTGAATAATTTTGTGCTTTCTAGTATCTCTTATGTTATTTGAAATAATATGAAGTATTCAATTGTATAGCATAGTAAAAACAATGAACAGATTTAATTTTTTTATTACAAAACAGCGGCACATTTTAACCAAATAAAATGTACCACAGTAAATTGAGCAGGAACAGAAGTCACAGAAATGCTGTAGTAAAACCCTTATTTATGGTGTTGGAATACAGCAACTATGATTGAAAAGTGACAGCAGACTGCTTTTCATTGGAATTTTGCTTTGAACTCGGTGCGTCGCTTCTGTAAAGCGTACGTCCATGCCTTTGGCAGTCTGGGTCGTTGGAATAGGCAGTTTTGCTGGTGGTGGAGCATGAGCGGGAAATCGATTGAAGAATTTTGAAAAACTGTGTTCATTGAATGCATTCTGTGTCCAAGTAATGTGAAAAAAAACAAAACCCAGTGTGTTAACTATAGTAAGTGAAGAGTTTTGAGAAAGTGAGTAACGCATGCAATGCACAACACATACAGACACAGAATCAATACAATTTCAGTTAGTCTTCTCCAGATGACTGAGCTCTCCCAGCAGTCGCCAGCTTCAAACCATGGAACCCATTCTGTTTTGTGGCCATGTGGCACAACATGGAGCTACTCAAACAAATGCTATCAAAGATTTCTTATTGGAGGCCCTTAAAAGGCTAGATTTGAGTTGATGACACAGATGAGATGAGCACATAATCAGTGTCAAAATGCTAGCCGCCACACCAATCCATTCATTTCCTATGGGAGAGTGTTGAGCCCTGTTTGGTGACGACTCCCCCTGGCGTGGAGCACTGCTCTAAATTTACACATACTACCTTCACTATGTTAAAGGTCAAATAGTTTCAATTTCAACCCAGTTGATGCGAATACACATTAGCCCCGTAGAAAGACTAAACCAGGCCTATTGAACCAGCGACCCGCGGGCCGGATACAGCCCTTTTGAATTTATCCGGCTGCCCCACGCCTGAGTTAGTTTTCCCAGTTCCCATCGAACAACGGCATAAAATCGCTTGCTGCAGATTGGCTGCAACAGGGCCTGCAGACATGACCCGCTCCGCACCTGTTTCGCTCAGTCAAGCTCATGATGCTTGGAGTTGTTTTTGATAGTATCATGAATAGACCCATTCATTGTTAGTCTGATGGCTACTGTTTTACTATGTTTAAGAGCATTCATACTAAGGGATGGATGGTAGCCACCAAGGAGCGCCGTACAGAACCAGTGCCAGACGGGTTAGTCACTGTGCGGGTGTTGGTCTGGTGTGGCGTTGGTGGTAGTAATTATGGAGTGAAGGTAGCAACAAGGCTTCTGGGCAGTTCCAGTGGCAGTAATGTACAGACAGATAGTGGTGGGTTGAGGGTCCCAGACGTGGATATGGAGGGAGGTGGTTCTGGGATTCCAAAACTCACTGTTGAGCATTGAGATGTAGTGCGCCTAATTCAATGAAGCTGGGACTTGGTGCTGGTTGTTACTGCTTGGTAGCCAACTAAGCCATTTGGAGCTGGTTTAAGGAGATGTAAGATGGCGCTGTCTGAGGTACTCAGTGGGTGGGTGGGGACGACTGTGTGAAGTTGTTTGGCTAGACTGGGTTTCTGTGTGTCGCCTGACAAATATCAGAATCATGAATGTACCATCACATTCTATTATTCAATTACATACACTTCCAAAAATATTCATGTTTAGACAATTTGAACATGCATGGGGGTATTTTCCACATAACAAGGACACATTGGGGACATTGGGCACGTTTGAGCAGCACGCTCGGTTCTTGTCGTTTGTAGGCGGCTTCAGAGAAACCCTCTTATCTTGTCCATGGCCTAACAAGACATTAAATGCATAACATTTTTAATAGTGATTTGCGTAGAAACTCCCGAATTCAGCGATGCTTGTGAAATATGTCATAACCACAACACAATCTCTTTACTTCCACAGACTTGCGGCGGATGACAGCCGGGTTCATGGGCATGGCGGTGGCCATCATCCTATTTGGTTGGGTCATCGGAGTACTGGGCTGCTGCTGGGACCGAGGCCTCATGCAGTACGTGGCCGGCTTGCTCTTCCTCATGGGAGGTAAGTTTGCCATACAGACGGGCTCTTAGCGCGTGACAATACAACCGAGGGACTGAAAGACATCGTCATTTAGTAATTTTTACTTTAAAGGGGAAAGCAAGAAGACCCTTTTCCCTATCAGACATCTCCCTCGCTCTCGCTCATATTGGGTGAAGTACAGAGAGCCTGGGAGGGCGGACTTCACTCTTAGTGTAATGTACATTTCGCTCCAAATAGCTCTGGCACGACATAAGGCAAGCAGAGACTCGATTAAGATGGGCCTTGGATTATTGCCGTGCCCTTCGGTCGAAATAATGAGCGGGCAATTAAAAAGACACAAATGTTGTTGGGAAATAATGGGCCAAAAAGGAACGGGCTTCGCCAGATTACCATGGACAAATCTTCGGCTGACCACCGCACAAGGTCACGCGATTCAGAGTTAGATCAACGTCACATTCGTTCGGAGGAGAGGTACATTTTTTGGCAAACAAATCCCCCCCTTATTTTCACGAGCCGGAGCTGCACACACTTGATCTTCACGGATTGCAGATTTGTCAGCCAGCCTCAATGCAGTCCAACGCGGCAAAAGATTGAACCTGCTTAACACCGCCTTTCGAACGGTTGTTCAAAGTGCGTTCAGCCAATTCGCAGCACCTCAGATTGTATTTTCAACGCGATGAATATCACGCGGGGCTACTTTAAGAAACAGACGTGATAAACTCTCTCCGTGAACCTCTACACGGCGCGTGGCTTTGCCCTGGTTACGCACTCTGGACGATTTGAGGGAGCGTGTTTGGGCACAGGGATGGCCGTTTGATAAACTGCAGTGTTTACCGGTTGGAATAATATACAATCTACTGTGAACAGAGAGATTCCCATTTTCTGCAAAGGACATTTATCACAGAGGACTAAATGGTTCGCCTCCCGCTGAACCGCGTTGGCGCTGTTCCAACTCGCTCGGCGGCGCGGCGATCCATGAAAACAAGGTCTAGTCCGAAACGAGTCTTCTCCATGAAATGTGAATGATCTGTTCTCACACGGACCGAAAGTGACACCTTTTGGGGGCCCCTCCCTCTCTCTCTCTCTCTCTCTCTCTCTTGTCCCAGGGACCTTCTGCATCATCTCGCTCTGCACCTGCGTGGCGGGCATCAACTTCGAGCTGTCGCGCTACCCGCGCTACCTGTACGGCCTCCCCGACGACATCGGCCACGGCTACGGCTGGTCCATGTTCTGCGCCTGGGGCGGCCTGGGCCTCACGCTCATCGCCGGCTTCTTCTGCACCCTGGCGCCCTCCGTCCAGCCCATCCCGCGCTCCACCTGCCCCAAGTCCCGGCAGGAGAACGGCACCGTGTGCTAAGCCGACCAGGGAGACCGAAGAGGGAAGAGAAGCTCGGACCAATTAAGGATCATAAAAAAAAGACAAAACCCACTAATGGAAAAAAAAAAAAAACAACGAACAGACAGGACGGCTGTATGCATTCCATGCATTCGTCCAATCATCTCCAGTCTCTCGCCTGGTTTGCTGAAAACATTTTTTCTTTGTGTAGGTGTGTGTGTGTGTGTGTGTGTGTGTGTGTGTGTGTGTGTGTGTGTGTGTGTGTGTGTGTGTGGAAACACACGGGTGTCTTGATGATCTGCTATCTTGAAAAAAAAGCGAGGATAAAGGCAGAGACATATCAAAACTGAAATTGTGCTAGTTCTTTTGGTTTTCTTTGTTATCGCGGAGCCAATACTACAGGACGGACGCCCCACCCCCAGCCCCACCCCCAGCCCCAGCCCCACCCACCAACTACCCTACACCCGGCGACAAGGATTTCAACAGAGAGCGGAGGGGAAAAAAAACAAATAGAGATTACAAAAAAAAACACATTGACGGAAGGAACGGAGACTCAGATCGGCGGGGCGACAACATCTCGGTGGAACGGTATTTTCCTGGATATTTCCGCTCGGACTCGCAGCCGACTCCCCGCCAAAAAAAAAAAAAAAAAAAAAAAAAAAGGAAAAACACGCCTCCACGGGGCTTTGTGCGAATTAATTTTGTGCGTGTACTTTACGGACGCATTGCCGCCAAAGGTAGGCGATCCGCAGTGTAACGAACGGTTGGGGAAAAAATAATAATAACCCGGTTGGGAGGTCTCTGGTCGGTGCCTCTGGGGATGTGAAGGCACCGGAGAGGACCGCTGATGTGACTTTGCCAAAACCCACGACTGCCCTGGAAAAGAGCCAGGATTATGGGGGTTTTTTTTGGAGAGGACTTACATAAATGGGCGGGGGGGGGACTCCTGTGTGTGTGTTTGGGGGGTCTCCACATGACTCCCGGCCCGTGTACATTATTGTACAGAATAATTCCAGACGAGTGAGGGGAAAAAAAACTAAAAACAATGACAACAACAACAACAACAACGACAGCGACGACAACAACAACAACGACAACGACAACTCAACAACGGGAAATTTCACATCCAGACGTTTTGTTTTTTTTCCTTTCTCATTGCATTCCGTGTCACGTGACCCCCACGTGACCTTCGTCTCTCTCTCCCTCTCTCTCTCTCTCTCTCCTTATTTCCTTCTCAGAGAGAGAGAGAGAGAGAGACGTTTTGTTTTCCTTTTTACCTGTTTGCTCATCTTGTCGACTGAGCGACTGCTTCAGTGCAAGTGCCATGTTTGTTTTATGGTTACCCCCCCTCCAACCCCCCCACTCCCCATCCACATTTCTAGTGATAGAATTGAAGTTGTGTGTGTGTGTGTGTGGGGGGGGGGGGGGGTTGTTTCTAAAGAAGAAACAAAAAAGAAATATCTGTTGTAAAAAGATTTGAATGACAAAGTCAAGCCTGAAGAGTGTGTGTGTGTGTGTGGCAGGGGGGGGGGGCGTACAGAGGCAGGCTTTAATAAACAAACAAACAAAACAAGAAAAGAGAGAAAGAAAGATGCAGTATCCTGTCGAGCGGTGCGATTGTGATCCGGCCTCGTGGTGTCTCCGTGAATTATCGCCGAGACAATTTGTGTTTGTTTTGTTTTTTTGGGGGATAGAGGGGTGGTGTTTTTACATTTCCGACTACCGTACCGATTGTGTGTGTCCGCCAAATCTGTGGCTCCGGCTTTGCATCCGATGGGGGAAAAAACCGCCCACCGAGAGGCGAAAGCGTCATTCAGAATATTTCCTTCTCGAGATTTGGGGAAATATTGAAGTTGCCGATCTGAGGCTTTTAAAATATTCACCAAAACTCTATCGCAAAACATTTCTGAGTCATCTTTAAAGGATAGGTTTGCTATTTTTCAACGCGGCCCGTATTAAAATGTACAATGTTTTGAATAACAGTAACATCAGTTTTTCCTTTAAAACGACTTTTTTGCAATTGCGACCTGCTGGTAACCTACGCGTTGCCGATAGGCAACGGCGCAACTCCCTGTTTCTAGTCTCTTGTGTTTGTGGGGATGTAGCCAAAGGAGCAGATGTGCAAGGGCAAAAGAGTCAATAAAACCCTGAAAAACCTGAGGTCGCATTTATTTCCTTTCAGTATATCATATAAAGACCGTCTTGACAATATTCTGAGCATCCCATTATCACGTAGGAAATGCAACGTTTGTGCGAGGCTTTTAAACGTTTGCCCCATTGGACCGTACGTAAGCGCGCCTCAAAGCGCTGCAGCGGAGCGGTAGGTTCCTCGGTGGTAGTAGTCAACGTTCAGTTGGCGCGCTGAACAGAAATGATAGGAGCCAACATTTTGATGCGTTGAAAATTGGCAAACCTATCCGTTAAGTTTTGCTATCAGACTAATGGGCCCGGCCAAATCTTAAAAGACAAATCTGTCAAATGAATGGGAGCTGCACGGGAGACTTGGAGGTCAAACTAATAAGCCGAGCCATCCCTTCGCCATCTATTGTGGGGAGAGCGTGCACCTCGTCGGGCTTATCGCCAGCATCGGAGGCGTTTCCCGCCTAATTAGCCGGCGGCACCTGCAGGAGGCTCGCTGGTAAACAGCGGGGTTTTCAGAACAACATTTCCAGGGGTTGGCGCCGATAAGATGCAGCGAGGTCAGACCCCAAATCAGGCAGGGACACATTTTGGTCGCTAATTATGATTTTGATCTCACTGTGCAGAAGATCCATTCAGCGTAAAATCAGAAACACACTGGTCGTCATATACACACATCCTGTATATAAGCGACTGTTAAAGGAGACACGTGGGAAGATTATAATAACTATCCTGTGGAAGCAGGGTCCCATATTCGCATATTCCTTAATAAATGTTCCTTTGGTCACGGGCTGATAATGCAATTGACCATGAAATTACTCAAATTCTGCCGGACACACTTCACGAGTTGCACTGGCTTAAAACGTTTAAAAATAAACCCTGCCGCCTGCTCGCGGAGAACGTTCCTCCGAACCCTTCTTTCCTCGCCGCTGATATTTTCTCATGCCGCCTGGCCCCCGAATTAGGAGAGGAAACTCTGGCAAAATCAGGAGCGAAGGGACCCCGAAACCCAGAAGCACAAGAGTGGGACGGTGCTCTTCCCCAACAGGCGTACCACACTGGCATTTATTATTCCATCACACATAAAAGCACATCTTAGAAAGGTCAGGGTCAACCTTCCAATGGACCGCTTCCAATATATTTTGATTTTCCTTATCTAAGACAGAACTGAGGACTGGCTTGTGTAAGCGGATGGCGGAGGTCAACGACGCATTAACAGAGATACTGCACCTTTCGGGGTTTTTTGTTTTTTTTGAGTTTTTTTTTGTACTGACATAAAAACGATGAAAAGAAAGGATCTATCCACCTTTAACATCAGTAACGTGTCTGTTGAGTAAACATTATAGGAATATTAAAAAAAGAACAATATTAATAAAAATGAAATAAAAACTGGAATTGTTCAACTGTGGAATGTAAAAAAAAAAAAAAAAAAAGAAAAGAAAAAAAGGGGGGGAAAAAAAATCGCAACAAAATAAATTTATCGGTGTGTTTACTAACGCTATGGGTTGTCGTACATGAAGAATAATGTGGTGTTGTTCGGGTGAACGTCATACTGTTTTGGTGCTTTATTTCTTCGAGAGGACACTACAAGGTGAGGACGGTCGCAGCAGCAGGTGAGTGGAGCGCGGAACTTACCAACGAGGGGTTCAAGAAGAAACCTCCTCCCATCCAAACGACCAGAGAATAAAAAGGAATATTATTATTATGTTTTTTAATGATTAATCCGATTTCAATCTTGCCGCGATGTGTCCATTCCAAACAAGGAGGGCGGGGACACAAGCTCGCTCAGGTTGGGTCCGATTTTCGAATGAATGTTCTGAGAACCTATCTACACATAAATACGTCAATTTTTGCTTATTTTTCCGTAAAAGACACTGATCGGCCACAACAAACCACCACTAATAACCACTAATATTGTGCAGCTCCCCCGGGTGCCACCAAACAGCTCTGACCCGTGGAGGCTTGGACTCCACAAGACGTGAACAGCAGATCCTCTAAGTCCTATAAGTTGCGACATGGTGCCCCCATAGATCGGGCTTGTTGTTCCAGCATCTGACGCTCACGTGCCCATTGCAGATGCTTTCGGTGGTGGACAGGGGTCAGCATGGGCACTCTGACGGCTACGCAGCCCCATACACAGCAGGCTGTGATGCGCTGTGTGTTCTGACACCTTTCTATCATAGCAGCATTAACCTTTTCAGTAATTTGTGCTACAGTAGCTCTTCTGTGGGATCGGACCGGACAAGCTACACTTCACTCCCCACGGCATCAATGAGCCCATGAGCGCCCATGACCCTGTCACCGGTTCACCGGTTGTCCTTCCTTGGACCACTTTTGGTAGCTACTAACCACTGCATACCAGGAACACCCCACAAGACCTGTCGTTTTGGAGATGCTCTGACCCAGTCGTCTAGCCATCACAATTTGACCCTTGACAAAGTTGTTCAGATCCTTACGCTTGACCATTTTTCCTGCTTCCAACACATCAACTTCAACAACTGACTGTTCACTTGCTGCCTGATATATATCCCACCCCTTGACAGGTGCCATTGGGACCAGATGAGCAATGTTATTCACTTCACCTGTCAGTGGTTTGTTGTGGCTGATTGATGTATAGTTAGATGACTGTATATTCACACCAAAGTGTTCTCTCAACAGGATTTCGGTAAACTCCCCCTTCTCTCCCATACCGGTTAATTCTCGTCGTCCACAATGAACATCTTCAATGACACTAGAGATGTCCAACTGTCCCTGGCAGTGACTGGGGAAATGTTGGGAGAAGTGGCACATCTTGGCTTCAAATCTTTTCTTAGCCGAGATGAACACTGTACATGCAGAAATCAAATTTACAAGTGAAGTCACGTCAAAGGTAATCACTTGTGAAAAACTCACCTTTTCAGTGCATGCGCACATACATTTGGGTCTATGATGGGCCACCTAACACACAAACTGTGAAAGAAGACAACCCAGTCTGTTTTTTGTGGGCAGCCTAGGTCAGAAAACATGTGATTCAACAAGCCGTTCAGATTTGTCTCCCCCTCCTATGTCGAGTGGGGCTCATTAGAATCGTACCACCCCCCACCTGAGTATCTCCACCCGCGGCTCGAAAACTACCTTTGCGAAGGTGCACCATTTTCTTTCTCACCCGCATGATGAACTCCATCTTATCAACACTCTTAAATCATGGGAGAGTAAAATGAGAGACTGGGTGGTGATGTTCCCAGAGTGTATCTTACTACTGATCTCATAGAGATTCACAAGAAGTTTACTGACTCGCTGTGAATGACCATTTCACCTCAGCCCCCGTCCAGCATGTAGCCGGAGCGGGGAGCAGCAGCGCGTTTGCATTTTAAAGCTACAGACACAGAAACAGCCCGTCGAGAAAAGGACTGAAACAGAGGGGTATGGAGGCATGCTAGAATGGCTGGAATGCATAACCTAGAATGCAAAGACCTGATTTGGGGACCTCAGAGACCTATATTGACTCGCTGAAAAGGAGAAAAGGAGAAGTGGTGTGACCTTTAAAGATATTAACGTAAAAAATTCATGTTAATATTTATTCTGTTATTTGTTTTTATTTCAATAATGGGTTTATCATTGTTTTTTTATTTATTTATATATTATTACAATTTTGATAGTATTTTTTCATGTTTTGTTTTGACTATGTACTATGTCACTATATAATTTTTTTTTTCATGTTTTGTTGTCCTCTTGCACCGAAATAACAAAGGCAGGAATTGGAAATGTATGACTTACAGAAGAAAAAATACATACGCTTAGATAGGCCCACAAATTCTTTTTTTTTCTTTTATACACCAGCCCAACAATATCAGCTTTACAATGAAACGACCATGTTGTTACTTTAATTTGATGCTATTTACAATCCACAGCACTAGAAATTGGGAATCACAGCCCTATTTTAAATTAATAGTCCACCCCAATTTAGCACCAGAAGTAATGGGACGTGGGCCTCCCTTTTCCCAGAGGTGTCATAGCACGGTAAACAAAGGTGCAATTCGTAGCGTTCATATTGGCTCTGTATGCCACAGAAAACAATGTGTGATTACTTCACGTGTGACTTCTACCCCGGTGCACTGGGACGCATAAATGGAACAAACCTAATATTAATGTTTCAAACGGCGCCTGTGTTCAGCCTGCTATTAACAGTGAATTAGGCCTCATTGTGAGGCCTAAATGAAAATCAATGAATTCCTCAGAAACTTAGTAGGAGAGTCTTCAAGAGATTTCAAACCACCCATCAGCTGCAGGAATAATAGCACTGTCGGTTTACAGCGGTGTTTTGCATCCCCTGTACCCACTAGTGTGCCGTGAGACCTCGTCAGGTGTGGCGGGATGTGTTTGTTTTTCATTGATTTTTTTTCAATCAAATTCCACTTAAAAAATAAAACAAGTTATGGAAATTAGCTTTTGTGTTGCAAGATCAGAATTGCATGGCTGCACTGATTCATCAAATTGGATCAGTTCCGGCCAGAATAGCAGCTCTGCATTCATCAGAACCAGTTCCACCGCGACGGTACAACTCCCCCGGCTGCGTGGAGCAGCGTCCCAGGAACCATCAGGGATTCAAAAATGTTTTAACAAACAGTTTGATGATACGTTTTACAGTATGTCTGAAATAACACCAATGCTCTGATTAATTATTGTGAAAAATATTAAACAATCTTTGTGATTCCTGCTTATTACCTATAAAAAGGACGTGTTGATCTTGTTTAGACGGTGTCACAATATGTGCTATGATCTCTGCGTACCTTACACAAGTTAAACAAGGTCTTTTACGAGGCAGTTATCCAGTTAAAAAGTATGAAACAAAATGTATTTGTAGTAATCTGCCATAAACAACTTGGTCCGTGGGATGCGTTTGTACTGCATTAAATTACTTTTACGTATATTTGTTGAATTTAAAAACGGATCTTGATCAATAAGCATATCCGACAGCGGCTCTGAGACTCTGGCACAATGTAGACTCATATAGAAAGCATTTAAATTGATTGCACTCTTTTCTCTTTAAATATTTAAATCGCTCTTTTGACTGCACTCTATGGAGTTTTTATCTCGCGTTTCTATGGAAAAGGCTCGCTCACGTCGAAAATCACAAAGATTTATTTTTTATTTTTCACACAATAACCAATAAAAGCATTGGTGGTATTTCAGAGGTAAGACTTATTATATAAAAAATAAATAAATCGCTGTTTTCAATCAATAAAATTCTTTTTTCTTGGTATCTTGTCAACAGAAAACTTTGGCTTCTTCCCAGGAAATGTGGACCTCGGCACCAATAACGGAAATGCTGTATAGAGCACATACGTAAGGCAAATGCACCAACATGGCCATTCTTAAAAAGTGCCATGTAAGTAAATATGGGAGAAATTCTAAATATTGAATTTTTAAACTTAACATTTTTTTTAAACTAAATAACCTTACTGATAACCACCTTGGAAATAATTTATACAGTCTTTCATTAAATCTTTAGATTTAACAATTGACACCTTATACAATAAAACATTTTGAATAAATAAAATAAAAAGTGGTATTGGAGCTACGTCAAAATGTTTTATCGTAAAAGGTGTCGAGGCCACAAGCTAAGCAAAGGAGGAATCCATTCCCCAATTTTCTTAACCAGTTAATTCTGAAAATACGCATGCCTGCTCTTGGAATTAATTTGAATAAATTGTAAAATAAAACATATAAAATTAGACATGGCTACGAGGCATGCGCCAACAGTCTAAATGATGTATAGTTCTTCACCTGTTGGACAAAGAAGTTTTAACATTTTCCACCCATCACTACTGCCATGACAGCAGCTTATTGTACAACTTCCGTGTGTATATGCATGTGACAAATAAGTTGAACTACTTGGTGCTGCAGAGATGACTCTTCTTAAAGTGTCAATACCTTTTAGCAGGGCAACCGACTGAAACCTTATGAAGCCACAAGACACTGGTCAAGTCAGCCACCTGACCCGATTCCAAAGCAGTCACTTCAAGTGTGTCACGGGGTGAAATCGTCATCAAACCCTTTCTCGCCAGGTGGCGTAGGACAAAAATAATTCCTGATCCCTGGAAATGTGACATTGGAAGTGAGTTGGTGCGCATGCAGCCTATCAGCTCCTGATGTTCTCCAGCCTCTGAATTGCACCAGAATTAAAGTGTGTTAGGGAAACCGCTTTAACGATTTGAACCTCGTGGCAGGAAATGAGTCGAAGTACACCGGTGTCGGGTGTTTTCACCATTTTATTTTTGTCATCATTTTCAGTTTGTTATCATTTGATTTCTTCCTGATCTGCAGAGGTACGATTCTTTCAGGTTTCCGTTTTAAACTTGTGGTTTTTTTTTTTTTTTTAATGTAATAGCGTGTCAATCCAATTGTTAGAATGCATCAGTTTCTCAATCGTCCAAAAATACTGCTCGACAGGGACCTTATACGGGGAAAATGTTGATTAATCGAAAACAAATTAAATGGGGGCGGGGGTTTCGATGATATGTGTTGCTTGAGTTGGTCACAAAGCGCTGCCAGCCCCCACGGACACAGTTTTGAGAACTGACGCTAGAAATGAAAGGAGGCATTTTGGGGTTGACGTAGCCTTGGAAGCCAGCACCATCAACAAATCCCTCAATTTAAGTGCTCTCCCCCGCAAGCCCGACAAAATAAGACATGATGTTCACTTCAACATCTACCCTCGCCAACCCACTCTACATGGCAGCTCCCTCTGCTTCCACAGACCTACTGGAGCGGCCTTGGTCTGTCCAGCAGCGGCTGGGACCATTGGCGAGGTCTCTGGATGGCCCTGTGCGACGCCACGCCGTGGCCCCCCGTGCGTTAATAATCCCCACTTGAGTACAGACAGTGAAGGCAGTACGGTAAGGGGGCTTGGGATCGTCTCAACTATGGCGGGAGGAACTATGCCTGTAATATTATACATCAACATCGCCTCTCCTGCTTTGTCCCAGCGGTACCCAAGTAGTTTTACCTTTTCAATTTGAGCCTGTGAATTTGTGGGGGAGCTGTTGCATCCTTCCTGTCAGAGGACCGTGTCTCCATTCAGAGCAGACTTTGAGTTCTCAGAATCAGATGGTTGGTGGATTGAGAGCCAGATTGAAAAGCAGCGCTTTGATTTTTATTTTTTCTTATTTGTTGGCGATTCCTATAAAAGGCAGAGGCGTTCCAATTCAATTCTGAGTTTTACATGATTATCAGCCCATTTTTCAGTTTTTAAATTCAGCCATAATTTTACATGCAAACATTCAGGGCATATTTTGGCATATTTTGGTCTGCTTGCAATTCAAATCTCTCAGTAATGCGGATTGCAGACAGTTACTGCTACCCTGTTTGTAGGGTTTTCAAAAGCAAGATCTGACATTATTCATCCAGTAACAAAGCTTGTTCCTCCCTTTCGGCTATGAAGTGCTGCCAGCGTTGCTATGTGGCATTGTTGCTCTTGGACAGCCTTGGGAGCCATAGCTAGGGGCTAGAGCGCCTTTTAATCCAACTCAAACAACCAACTGGAGGCTAGAAACCACAACCGAGAGCTCGGAAGGAATGAAAGAAAGAGATGTAGTATACGATCTCATAATTATTGTCATTATTATTTGTTAATAGTTTTGTTTTGTGTTGGACATTACTGCTGATTTGGGTTAAAGTGGTTTTAAAGGAGGGTAGGAGTGCAGCCGCCGGCTGCCCCCTAGTGGCGGTCCATAGCAGCGCTCTGTAGGAGGTCCGTCTGGTTCTGTGTCAGCGGTCTGAAGATGGGTGTCTGGAAGCCTGGTGGCGGAGAGCGGAACTGGCTGCTAGCGCCCGGGGGGAGGGGGTAGGGCGTCCAGCCGACTCTGTGGAGGGTGAGATGGTCCCCAAAGGGGTCACTCTGTGGGGGCTGGTGGTGGTAGTGGTGGGGTGGGACGGGAGTGGTGGCTGTGGAGGTGGAGGTGGAGGTGGCAGAGCAGGTGGGGGTGTCCATCTCCGTGAGGGCCTGAAGGGACTTGAGCCAGTGTGGCGGATTGTCGTCCTGTAAAGAGTCCAGGCTGTTGCTAGTGGCGACTGGGATTCCTGAAAGAAAGAAATAAAGAGTGAGTGATACTAGTGTCAGACACAGCTCCATACCATGCCTAGTATAAGACATACCTCAGAAATGACACATTTTACCCAAATATTATTCGGGTAAAATGCGTAATTTCTGACGACTAGGTGGAGCTCTAGCCAAACACGACCAAAACAGCCATGCCTGCCGAGGGAATCCCGACTTGAACGCTCTGTTGTGAAAGCTGTTCCCATTTGGATGCTACTTTTAGCCATTTCTTTATCTGAGATTAGTTTATGTTTTAAGTATGAGGCTTCTTTGTTCCAGACACATCAGGGCTCCCAATTTCTGTAGCCCATAACAGATTACACAACAGCTATTTCCTGGAACACTCGATAGAGCGGCCTTGGACAATTCAGAGAAAGGTTGGGCTCCAATTCCAACAGGTGGACGGGCGAGTTGACTTGGTTTGAGATCAGATTTATTTTTTTGTGTTTTGAAGACAATTTAGGAAAGTAGCTTAAGTACCTGTACTTGGCGAGATCACTGTGCTTTGAACGAGGGCTCATCTCTAGCGATAATCGGGGGCTGGCTGCCAGCGTATCGACCTCTCTCGGCGGGGGCCGGAAGAAGAGATGAAGGTAGGCCGGTATCGAACCAAGAGGCTCCCTCACAAACGCGAATGATTGGCTACCGTTACACCAGGCAGTTTGAGGGCGCAAAGAAGGTCTGGAGCAAAGAGTCGGCTGTGAAACTCAATAGCGCCAAAGAGGAAACCGTGCTAGGCCGCAGAAGCAGCTGTTCTCATTTGATTAGTGTATGTTGCCAAGGAGAGGATATCGTCGGCATGGGCTGTTTCACAACGCTGCGCTTGATTTTTATGGATGAATGGGAGGGTCAAAGCACTATCGACAGTGACTGGCCAGTTCGTTTTTATTGATCCCAGCGCTGCATAAATGGCCGTATCCAAGCTTTATGCAGAATGGAGCTGAGATCTCTTGCTTGTGTCCAGTGTTCTGCAGGAGATTTCAAACTCGCCACTCTTATTTCACTACTGAATGATCACCATGTCTTTTTTTGCAAGTAAGGCATTGGTAGCAAAGCATTTATTTTCCTCTTCACAGTGTTTCTTTCTACATCCGCCCAACATAAAAATCGCACTTTACCAAGTGTCTACAGTCCTGCGTCAGGGTGGCTTTTGAAAACATGCCATTGCTACAAGCGGCACTCGTTGGTCTTAAATCAGCACGGCTCATTCCCTTACTACGAATATTGTCCTCTAACTATCCCCCGAGCCTGACCGCCATAGGACGTAGGTAACCGATACAAAAACTCCCAGCAGGCACTGGGGTCGGTCAGAAGAAGAAACTTCCTGGACCAACATACCTGTGATGATGGCCGGGTCCATCCAGCTGGCTGGCCTTTCCCAGCATCCTCCACCAGGCCCACTGTGGTTGACGCCAGTCGAAGAGGAAGAGGAGGAGGAGGAGGATGAGGAAGAAGAGGAGGAGGAGGAAGATGAGGAAGAAGAGTTGGGCAGCCCACCAAAGTTGATGTTGATGTTGGGCAGGAGCGCTCGGAGGCCATCCTGCCACTCCTTCACGTTAACGCCCTCCTCGGAGCCGCCATTTTCTGTGACGGAGAGACGGATAGTTAAAACTTATTTTTTTTCGGGGGGGGGGGGCTCTCTGGGGAGAAAACGACTGCTTCCGATGACGCAACATCCAAGCTCCTCAAATAGAGAACCTTGCTGATGATACTGTGTTACGTTTGTCGTCAGATTTCCTCTGTTTTTCTCGTGACTTGGACACGATCTAAATGACTTCAGATGTTAACTGCATGAGGATAACACCGCTTCTTCGCACCTGGAGGTTTCTGAAAACGCTAGCGTGGACCGAAAACTGATTAATTAGTGTGGATGTGGCCTATATCTGAAATACCCTGTATCCTACATAAAGATATTGCGATACTACGTTGTGTCCACCTCGGATTTTCGTGTCTTCTTAAATGGTGAAATCCAAAGTCCTATTGCGCTCATTACTGAACCTCTGTGGGGACAGTATCATCAGCAATGTTCTCTATTTGAGTAGCTTGGCGTAACACTTTAACCCCCGGAGGTCAATTCAGACGTTACTGAGGCAAAAATTACTCTGGTCAGTGATCATAATATGCATACACAATACTGTATGGCCACGATTCCTAAAGTTGGAGAGACGGCAATCTTATTGAAATACTTGTAAACATGTAATTAGACCGAACGGTACTGACCACACATAAACAGTGGCTGTTGGCCATCATTCGGCCATCATTCGGTTCCTAACGTGTGTGCAAATGCACAAGTTGACGTTTTCAAGAAGCTCCGTGTAAGAAAAAAAGATGCATTTAAAACATATTACTCAATTCAAATGAAAAATAAATTAATAAAATATTGCAATATCGTATCGGAACACTTGGCGTATTGCAGACCATAAGAATCGCAATGTTATCGCATCGGGGCCCAAGTATCGTGACAATACTGTATCGTGAGATCCCCTGAAAACACATCGCTAAAGGAACCGCAGTAGCATGGACAGCTAGGTGTCATTGCAATCTCTTTAGTACGGTGGCCCCGAGGGCTCAACGCACTGCAACTAGACAAAACACAAATGCAAGAGCCACAACACAACGGGAGTGAGCAACAAAATAACGGATGTGCACCAATTTATCTGCAATAAAATATATGAAAATAAATTGTGTCTGCAATTATATATAAGAATTGAACCTAACCTAAGTAATAACCTATCACCAGACCAATCGTTCCCTGTGAGAGCAACATGTCCAAATCCTCCAGGGCTTGAGCTCTCAGAGCCAATGTACTTTAGCGCTCCCTGCCAATCCCAACACTGCAGACCTGGAGTTGTCGGGCTGCAGGGCAAGCTCACAGGCTCTCTGTGCAAACAGAACACGAATGAACCGGCCAAATGTCCCACCTAACCAAACAACAGGCCAATAAGAAAGGAAGTACTCCTTCAGTTTCAGGCTCAAACACTTGGATGGTGGAATGGTACCATTTTAAAATCGTACAGTAACGTTTGACTTGCCACATTTGCAAATGATAATTGCAGGAAATAAGGCACTTTGGAAACACACACACAAGCGCGCACACACACACAAGCGCGCGCACACACACACACACACACACACACACACACACACACACACACACACACACACACACACACACACACACACACACACACACACACACACACACACACACACACACACACACACACACACACACACACACGCACGCGCACACACAGTCTCCCTCGCTCTCGAGGAGAATACGGGATTCAGAGAGACATTTTAAATAATACAGCAAATCTTTTGGAGTGGGTTCAAAACAAAGATTTTTTTTTTTCCCCCCAATAGAGCGAAACAGAAAGCTCCAGGAATAGCTCTTCTTCTGTTTGCTGGTGTGGGATACCGGGGAGAGGGAAAGAGATAGAAAGGGTTTGATATGATGTAGGGTGCATAATGTACAACCTCCCACTGTCTGTTTGAGGTGTTTTGATCTTATTTTAACCCATTAGCCAAAAGGCTTTACTGGTTTGTATTTTACAATAGGTTCCGTGGAATGCTACATTCCATGTATTCTACTGGCAAAACATGGAAGCCTGCGGTAAATCTTTTATTATTATTATTATTATATATTTTTTCAACCAATTTTGATTTCTAGTGCGGCTGTCTGGAACGAGTCCGCATACGCAGACACATTATGTTGCACCTACAGAACGGCATACGTGTAAGAGTTTAAACAAGGCTTAACAGTGAAGACACGAGGACCGAACGACAGCGCTCTTCGTTTTGGGTAGCTGCCTGGATAGTGAAAAGCTCTGACATTCATTTGCAACTTGTCCTTCCGCAGCTTCAGAAGGAAAATGCATTTGATTTTCATACTCACCCCCTCCCACCCCCTCCCGCCACCACCCGCCTCAATCCGTGCACCTGGCCTTGATCGACGTCCAATCACATGCACGGTACGGCAAATTGCGTTCGAGGCTCCAGAGAGCTCAGGGCTTACACAAATGGAGGCCACGTGTAAAGAATATGGAATACAATCAGACGTCAATGACGTCAACTTTTATTGGACACCTCAAAACAAGTCCTGACGATGAGCCAATTGAGTTTCTTTCATTTCTTTCTTTCCACGTCTTTCCTTTCAGCACACATTGACATTAACTTAATTCAAATGTTAGCCCGGGCGTATTTTTTATTTTACTCCTCAATTATTATCATGGCAGCGCAAAATGATTCATCCGTACAGCGCGTTCCAATTTCCACTCCAGCTGTAGCTAGTTGTGCGTGTTGCAAGCTGTAAAAAAAAATGTAATGTTAGCAGGACCATTAATGTTTACTGGGTATTTTTTAACTTATTTTAGATGGTCATTTGCCTCAACATATATACTTGCACTAGAGAAATGTCTTTAATCTTGATCTACAGAGTTCTGAAGACTTGACTCGGACCAAAGACTTCCGCCTTCACCAATCCTAACCCTTCATTATAAAATGCACCGACTAAACACTTACTAAACTAACCTGTTCGGCCGGAAGGAATTGAAATCTGCTATGATGAGTGTACTTGGACAGACTATGAGCTTTCTTTTCCTTTGTGATTCGAGATACATTAGGCCCTTCTCATAAATATTTGATTTAGTAAGTTAAGCTGTTGTGTTAAAAGGTTGTGAAATCAACAAAAAAAGGTCTACTCAAGTCTATGTAAAAAATATATATAAAAAAATAAATAAATAAAAATACCCAGATGCGCTCAGGGTTACCCATGTGATCATAAAGACCTCGCAAAGGCCCTTCCTGTTAGTTTAATCACTGAGTCAAAGCAGGAACCATGGTCGCTATTAACATCATCACCTGTGTTTCCATTTGCATCCGCAGATAAACAAGTGCTGCCATGTTTAATTCATGAACTCTGGGGAAAAAACCTTAAAGTTATAGAATGTCACTCTTCTGGCAGGCTGAGATATTTATTACTAAATTGGCTGGCTGCTAGAGGTGAAATTGCCTCCATCAAATATCGTAGGTGAGTCTTTGCATCTTCCAGCGTCTAACCCGAGTGAAATTAACCCTAGATTTGACAAGAATAAATAAATAAAATACAGCAAAATTCTCTGCCTTTGGCCCTTATCGGTAAAGCGACAATCTGCAGTTTCCAGTGCCCGTTCACCTGGTTCCAGGAAGAGAGAGACTGGGAGAGAGAGAGAGAGGTGCTAAAATAAAAGATGTACAGGTCGGTGCCAGACTGACATCAGCATTCTGCATAAAACTGCAGCTGAGATTGAACAGTGTAACAAAACATCCAATGAGGGTGGGTGTCAAGAGTGACACCCCCCAGGGATGTGCCATACCTGCCAGAACAGAGCAGAGATACCAATAGTGACATTTTCGCTGACGATAGTGAGATCACTGAATACTGTCAGGGTTTATGAAATATTTGATTAATTCACAGATTTGTCAAAGCAAATCCAGATATCACAAAATAGCAACAGAGTTTCCAAAATAGAACATGATCAGGATCTGTGTTTCTCCGCACAGAACAATATCCAGTTGTTAAGCCAGGCTATTGGGGCAAGGTGGTAACAGGAAGTGACCAGCTGCAATCGGAGAGGAACGGGGTGCTAAACAGTCAGAGGTCAATTTACAGAGGTCTTGGACCAACCAAATGAGGTTCTGGTCATTGTTTTTGAAGAGGCTGATAAAGCAAGAAAGGAATTGATTCAGAGCCTGTGTGTGGGGAAATGCAAGGTTGTAGGCGCAAGCCATCCCAGAGATCCTTAAGTCTACATCCAGAAGGGCAATACTCAGTGGCAACCATTATGGAAGAGGAGTTGAAGCCGATGTGGCTTCAACGGCCGCTAGATGCTGGTGTCTGAAAAACTCAAGAGTGAATGGAAATCAACGGAAAAAGAAGACATTTATTGCTAATCATATTTTTTCCCCACAACACTTTTTGATTTCAATATCTCAATATATGTACTTGTTCGAATGGGTGTCTTGGTTGGGATTTTGAAAATCGCACCATAGAGAGGATTTTAAAGGCGAGAGATGTTTTCTCATTTGTGTTGGAGCAAGGTAGACGCATTTCTTCCTTCTTTTGAGGTCTGGTGGTTTCACTCCTGCTGCCCGAAATTATACTGCTTTCCTGCATAGATACCAGCAAGCCTTAACCCAACCTCAAGGCCTCAAACTTTATCTTCAGAAACCAAGGGTTTCCACAGTCCAAGGTTGATATGGAAGAATGCATTACCACGTCATCACATAGAATAGGAGCTCTGCCCTATTGTTCATCATGGTATATTCCAGACATAATTAAAGGGGAAAGCAAAGGTTATTCATTTGGAACCTGAAATGATGCATCACGGCACACAACTACATTGCCTTTACATCATGGCGCAATAACATTGGAAGATAATCAAATTGAATTGAATTGCTCAGCCTAGCATGACAATAACAACCTGAAAATGCACTTGCTTGTTTTCTAATGACTAGAACGGTTGTATTCCATTACAGGGTTGCGATCTCAACTCACATTGGGGCATGGCCACATCCAAATAAGAGGTGGTACACTTTCAATATCAGTGCAAAAACCTTCACGGATACCTGCTAGCGGCTACTAAACAATACTTTGAAATACTAAGCTCAAGGTCCTATTGTAAAACAAAATCCTTCTAACAATAAGACAGAACTACATGACACAGTAGCCATCACACTTTGCTATTAAATGCCACAGAATGTTTAGATACTCGACGCCAACAGTGGAATGGTGGATACCATAAAAGTATTGAATTTCAACACCCAGTCCGTCAATTCTCGCACATTAAATTGCAGTTTAATGGCTTTCATGACACATTTAATAAAGTTTACATCCTTAACATTTGAGGGCATAGTGACATGACATAGGAATTTGTAGGGAAGAGGCAGGTTGCATGATTGATAAGTGCCACATGCCAAGCCATACTCAGCCCCGGGCGGCGATGTCAAAATCAGCTATGTAATCATATGGCACGAGCGCAAACGTTATATAAATGTTTAAATGAGCCATTTGTGTTCACGTGTCGCATGATTTATTTATTTCAGAGGAGAGTATAAGCTTGTCCCTTCGGATCTTGTTATACATTGAACCCGGGGAGGAAAAAATGCGACTGCGCCTTTTGTAGAGGCTAAAAAGGAAACGAGTACAAATATTTACAATGCTTGTTAATGTTATGTTTTTATTGCCAAAATCATTTTCCCATTTTTACAACTACACACTGAACTTCGAGTATCAAACACTTTTTACGTGCGGCTTGGCTTCTTTGTTCTCAATAAATCCAGCACTCGGCACAAAGGAGTGAGGCGGCTGTCATGCAACGTGTCACAAAGGCGTGAAATGTCACATCACTCTGAGAGCAGCAAAAGCCTGTCAGTCAGGTGGAGTTGAGTGAGGAGGGAAAACATCTGTCAATTTCATAGATCTAAATACAACAACCAAATAGATGTGTAAACCATGAACCAGACCCTTGCTGCCGTCTGGACAGTGAAAAAGGGAGTGATCTGGGAGGGGTACACCCGGAACCAAGGGGATTAAAGGGAAAGTCTTTGAGGTAAGTCTTGCACACTTTCAAAGCTCACAGCCCAACACTTTTAAGGAACAGTAAGGATTAAAAGCATGGCAGCTCAGGCCAAGGGGAAGGGCTCCGGCAGCCCTAACCTGAAGTCATTTGAAGGCAAACCGAGACAAACCAAGGCAGGAATTGGCAGAGCCCCGGATCCTGCCTTCAAGGCACAAAGTGGAAAAATCCCACTTTACGGTTTAACACACGACTGTGAGCTCATCGGCAAGGATAGCTGTGTGTGACAAATTCAACCAAAGTAATTTTATTTAATATCTTCGAACTCATATCTTGACCAAATGTCTGTATGTTCAGGGCTCGACACTAATACCCCTTTCCCAATGCGCCAAAAATCCCGGTAACACCCGCTAACATCCGGCATTTCTCACAAGTGGTAAAGGTTACACCCGGGTTTCAGTCCCGGATTGAATGACACTGCAATAGACACAGGTTTTTATTGGCTCCGGCTCCCAAAGTCTGGGCTGTGGACCAGTGCTGTGCCAGGCCGGGCTCTGCCAATACAACAAACTAGACTTAATTTACACCCTTCGGCTTGCTGGTTGCGTTCGGTTTAAAACCAAAATAATCTCATACAGGGGAATTTGTATTTTTCACAATGAGCTATTGCATGATTACATCGGCTGAAAATCTTTGTTCCACACAGCTTCAGGGCTCGACACTAATACCCCTTTCCCAACGCGCCAAAAACCCGGTTACACCCGCTAACATCCGGCATTTCTCATAAGTGGTAAAGGTTACACCCGGGTTTCAGTCCCGGATCGAATGACACTGCAATAGACACAGGTTTTTATTGGCTCCGGCTCTAATCGGCTTTGACAGGACACCCGGGTCTACCCGCTAATTTTGGCCCCTTTACCAGCGCAATGCGACGCGCGTGAAGCTCCGGACGTTGGCGCGTTAATAGACAGGAAGATCCATGTATCATTCTATCATTTCATATCTGATTTATAATTCAAAATCAATCAGAAGTTAATAACTTTTTACCCCGCATGGGGGACCATGAAATGTTGTGATTGTGAGGATGGCTCCGTGGGGAGCACAGTGGAGAACCCTGACGCTCCTCGTCAGGCTCCGAGCCCCTCCAGCACCGCCCCAAGCCGGTCTCCGAACGGGCGGAGCGTCACAGATTTTCAAGACCCACCGCGCCCCGCACTCACGACGTGCAATACTGTACCCACCCCGCCACCCAATTAGTTTGCAACCCGACCCTACCCGTCGACACAAGATCCGTGGCCCGACCCGAAACCACATATCCTAGCACTGTTTAAATAATTCAGTTAGGTTTAATCAAGCATATTTTAAGTAATCATTTTGGGCCATTTCATAATTTGGGCCAAATTCACGTTGCTGTTGCACTGATTTCCCACAGGATTTGCGTACACCTAAAAATGCGCAAGAATACGTAACAATAGTTTTGTGACAGAACTTTCACTTCAGTGATTTTGTTTCGCAAATACCGGGTAAAGTATAACTGCAATAAAATTAGTTTTGCAGGGGTCCTTGCCGGCTCAGCCCCTTCAGGATTTGGCATAGCGCCAGCGCAGCACCTCCAAAGATTTCCTTCCAATTTCACATTTTCATTAAACACTTTAAATCAACATAACTACTCTATGACAATTATTTTAGGTTTCAAATTTTTTTAAGACTGATAATTCGTAAAAGAGGCAAGTGTAGAGCAGTGGTGTAAATGCGTCATGGAGAAGGAGCCATCGCCGCTCCACTGAAGCCCTGTGTCATGCGTCTCGTGTCAGGGAGACAGAGGGAGCAGAGGTTCCCAAAGTCCGGGCTGTGGACCGGTGCTGTGCCAGGCCGGGCTCTGCCACTACAATAAACTAGACTTAATTTACACCCTTCGGCTTGCCGGTTGCGTTCAGTTTAAAACCAAAATAATCCCATACAGGGGAATTTGTATTTTTCACAATGAGCTATTCCATGATTACATTGGCCGAAAATCCTTGTTCCACACAATTGGTCCCGCCCCGACAGGTGCCGCACACCCACTGATGCGAATATATCAACAATCGCCGATTGTTTGGCTGACGTTGGAGAGCTACTTTCTAATCGAAAAATGCAAATTTTAATTTAACTTTGGAAACATTGAGGGGACAAGCAGGACTGTTGATACCACTGACAAATGAAGTGAATAACATTGCTCATCTGGTTCCAATGGCACCTGTCAAGGGGTGGGATATATTAGGCAGCAAGTGAACAGTCAGTTGTTGAAATGGATGTGTTAGAAGCAGGAAAAATGGGCAAGCGTAAGGATCTGAGTGACTTTGACGAGGGCTAAATAGTGATGGCTAGACGACTGGGTCAGAGCATCTCCAAAACGACAGGTCTTGTGGGGTGTTGCCAGTATGCAGTGGTTAGTACCTACCAAAAGTGGTCCAAGGAAGGACAACCGGTGAACCGGCAACAGGGTCATGGGCGCCCATGGGCTCATTGATGCGCGTGGGAAACTAAGTCAAACCCATAAGGGTCTGATCCCACAGAAAGCTACCGTAGCACAAATTACTAAAAAGGTTCATGCTGCTATGATAGAAAGGTGTCAGAACACACAGTGCATCACAGCTTGCTACGGATGGGGCTGCGTAGCCGCAGACCGATCAGAATGCCCATGCTGACCCCTGTCCACCGCTGAAAGCATGGGCATGTGAGCTTCAGAACTGGACCATGGAGAAATAGAAGAAAGTGGCCTGGTCTGACGAAACATGTTTTTTTCATACATCATGTGGACGGCCGGGATTAGGGTCTGATCCGATCAAGCATTTTTGGGGTGCTGCTAACGTGTTGGTGCCAGATACCACAGGACACCTTCAGAGACCTTGTGGAATCCATGCCTCCACGGGTCAGAGCTGTTTTGGCGGCATGAGGAGCTACACAATATTAATGGTTATAAGTGGTGGTTTTAATGTTGTGGCTGATCAGTGTTTACTGTACACGTGGTGTAAGAGAGAGAGTAAGGGTCTTGAGTTGTGTTTCTTCCCCTCTGAAGATTCAAATCCTGTATCAGATAAAACACAAACTACAAAGAATTTTGTTTGGTTACCGTAATAAAGCTTTTAAACATTCTTTTATGTCACATTTTGATTATTAAGCTGACGTATGACTGCATAGTATCTTAATTAGTCAAAATATAAGGTGACTAAAAATGGCAGCCATATTTTCAGTTTCGGCAACCAAAAGCTGATTCCTGGTTGCCAGCCTGGAAACACTTTTAAAATGGCATAATACACTACCCGTGGTTTCAGTCTTGTGCTGCCTCCCACTGGCCATCCGAGTGAGCTTACCCACAATGCAACAGACGTACAGTGACATCATGGACTCTTATCTCTGGCAGGCCTCACTATTGTTTGGCTAAACCTTTTTGCAGGCCCTGCCGAAATGCAACAAGGAAGACTGTGTGGTTAAAGGCGTAATGGTTAATTGTTTGGAGCTGTTGGTTATTTGTCCCAGACTTGGCGTGCACTGGGGCCAGAGATGCCACGGTGAGAAATTCTTCAATTCTTCCCACCGGTTAATAAACTCAACACAACACTTTACAACGGGGGGTGGGTGTGAAATGTGAAATATGACTCCGCAGACTGTGCTGCGTGCAGTGCACGCACCAAGCAGCCACTTTCACTTTGTCCGACTAAGTATTGATAACACAGTTCGTCATTAAGAATGTTTTTTTTTTTTTTAATTTTCTTTATTTGATGGACGTGTGCACTGATATGCAAAAATTAACCAGATGGGTTTTATTTCTATAAAAATAAAAACATTAAAAAAGGGTTTCGTCAGGCGTCACTCCGACTTGGGACTGTTGAATTAGGTCAAATAAAATGAAATAACCTTTCTTAGCATTCTCAGATATTAAATGTGAAACAATTTAACATTTAAGTTTGGTAGTGTTAAATAAATAAAACAAAATCAAATAGATCAACATTGCCTGAAGGGATAAGGTCAAAATGCGCTTTTCTGGGATAGTCCCCGTTTATTCTGCTTGTCCCTGTTAAATAAACAAACAAGCAAACAAACAAACAATGAATGAAAATGTCTGGCCTGTTTGATTTTCAGTTGACTTTGCCGAGGTTCCGTGTCAAGAAGACGAGCATGTTCACCTACTCCAGTTTGAGGCACGAGCATTGGGGGGGGGGGGGGGGGGGGCTATGTTTCCAGTGGTGCTAAAAACCCGTTCAGATGTAATCATTATTATGCAAATTATTACGGGTCCAGCCCGTGGGCTGAATCCCTAATAATATAAAATAATTTTGAAATCTAAAACAATTTGAAACAGAAGAACGGCAGAAGCAACAAACACAGTTGATCCACATACAGAGCAGATATGAGTGAAAAACCGAACAACTTCGACCGCAAATATTCAACTGGACGGGCTTGACTGACACGCCACCGTTCATAAACAAAATGAACAAGATGAGATTTACAATACGACGCTTTATGACATCATCATCATATTATTTACTATAAATGTACAGATTCCGATTCAGAATGTCCATTGGACGGTGTCCAGTGTCTGGCGTAGACTCCGTCGCTCTGTAGTGGTTCGAAATAACAAACTATGCATTTATGTATCTTCTAACCTAGTAGATAGGTGTCTGTAGATCTATTCAATTGATATTTTATTTTGGTCCCCATTACTTTGCCGGATTTATGAAAAATACGAAAAACCGTCCACAAAAACCCGTGACCACATCGAGTCGAATCCACTCGAATGTGGCACTGAGTGATGTGTTCAAGATCCAGCAAGCCGTCGGAAAAATAGAAACCGTGCTATGGTAATTACTCACAGAAATACCACAACGTTTTCATTTTTCATGGAAACGAAATGTAAATGCAAAAATGTAATGGAAGGAAAAAAGTCACCACTAAAATTACGTAAATTTGACTGCTATCGTAAATCTCTGTGAATACATAAACCTACGTAAATACCTCATAATTGACGCACATTAGACCCAATGCCACCTGTAGTCACCGACACTGATGTACTTACGAACATGGTAAGTTATGACAATGACAAGGTTTGGTTTAAAGTAAAGTATAAACTTTTTTTTTTTCAAGAAACATGTATATTATTGTATTATTATTGTATATTATTGACATTTCACTTCATATATGTATGAAAGTATGTATATGTATGTGACGAATAAACCTCTTGAATCTTGAATGTATAAACAGTTTCCAGCTAAACGTAGCAGATTTAAATGTAAAGACAGAAAGTGTTATGCATTGACAAGTTCTTCCATAATAATTCAAATGACAAATTAACGTTAAAGTTCCATAAATGTTGTCTGCATTACAATATAGGTAAGTTATCTCTTCAACGGAATTTTCCAAATTGTACATTAACAGAAAAAATACAATAAAGAACTAATTACAACATGTATTATAATATTTGTAAAATATAATAGCCTTTCATATTTATTATTTTTGTTCTGAACAGAAATTACAAAGTTTGTTTTTGTTAGCGTTCCAGATGCCGAAAAATAGCTGAAAATCTTAAGACAATAAAGAAGCCATCGTCCAAAAATCCAGTCCTCAAGGTCAGTCACGATATTCAAAAAAATAAGTACTATGGACGCAAATCCACGACGTACCTCCATGATTTTTGTAAGTGAAGTAAATTGTGATGCATTTTACAGGACACAAAAGCGAACACATACCTAAAATGAATAAACTGGACCCTGTGTATTGCTGCCTGCAGCTATATTTATTATTGGTAGTAGTAATAGCGGTAGTAGAAGCCTAGTTGCTCTTTTAATTATTATTAGGCTATTATTATTATTATTAGGCTATTATTATTACTACATAATCGCCTTTTACACCAAGGCGGAATGTACCCATAACACACACGCACATTATGCACGTGCGCTAATAACGGAAGAGGGAGACAGGTCCCGATCTATACCGGATTTAAGGTCTCCGATAGCCTTCTCTCCTCCCGTGATAAGCAGACTCTGCTGCGAATCTGCTGTGTACGTAAAAGCAGACACCTTCACGATTGTAATCTCAGACTAAGTATTGATAACACGCTTAGTATTTCACAAATTAGAATTTTAATTTTTTTCATTTGATGAATGTTGCTGCTGATATGTGACAAATAATCTCTTGAACTTGATACGCAAAAATTATTATTATTACGTTTTTATTCAGGTTTTATTTCTATAAAATAAATAAACAAATAATTAAATATATAAATGAAAATGACGGTGGGCAAGTAATGTAATCGGTGTATGCCCAATAACCACGTAACACCGGAAACACCGATAACCGTGGCAACCCTACAGGACAGGGGTGTGATGTTTTGATGGGTGAGTTTTTCATTATAGTCGGTTGGTCACAGGAAAAAAATAAAAAAATAAAAATTTAAAAAACTCGGGGGCTGCGCCTTGTCAAAATGAACCTTAGAACCTATTAGGGCTGGAGATATTCCTCTATAAAAACCCTTTGAATTTGTATGCTTTATTATTTTTAGTATTCGAATATATTCCAATTTTTAACGCCCAAATTTATAACTGGGGGGGGGGGCTTTTTATCATCTTAAATAATAATTAAAAACAATACGTTTGAATGGGGGCCAGTGTTAGAGCGGGTTGTCCAGTTATCAGAGGGTTCTTGGTTCGATACCCGGCTCCTCCTGGCAGCATGTCGAAGTGTCCTTGAGCAAGACACTTAATCCCTAACTGCTCTCGACGAGCAGCTGTACACCTTGCATGGTTGCAGCCGCCATCGACGTATGAGTGTGCGTGTGAGTGGGCGAATGTGAGGCGCACATTGTAGAGCGCTTTGAGTGGTCGCAAGATTAGAAAAGCGCTTTACCATTAAATCAGTGTGGTTCTCCTCAGCCTTTTGTTATTCATCCCACTAGAGGCCGATGCTGTTGTGTTTCTTCAGAGACAGCACGATCATTGCAGGGAGAAGTATTGTCGGCTTTGTTTTAGAGTGATGCGTGGTGTTTCAGCATACATGAAACTATTTATGTGTATTCATAGGAAAGGAAGATTATTTTATTAATTAAAAAAAAAAAAACATTAACAACTGGCGATTCTTCTTTTTAGTTTATGCTGCGTGTGTGTCGGTGACCGTCCATAACCGCCTATTTCCCGATTATGAAATAACCGACCCAGCACGAGTTCAAACTCACAACTGAGGTGTGTTCATATCACACCGATTCCATCCAAAGGCAATAAATGTAAAGAATTCACAGTCTCAAGTGAGAAGCGTTGTCTCGCTATGCTTTGGCTGTTGCTATTTTATGATGATATACAAATAATCACAAGAAGAGGTTAAGAAAGTGGAGAGTCTTTGTCATGGGACCTTATTTGGAAGGAGTTCCAAATGTGCCGAGTTTTTGAACTACACACTACATTTTTAGCGAGCTTCAACAACGTGCAAGGTAACAAACGATTTAGAGGGAGCAGACTGTCGTCAAAAAGTGTCCTCGCGTTAACTTCCGATCTTTCCGATAGTGATTTAAATGCGATTAAATGCAAAACGTGATTTCCGACATCACCACTTATTACTTCAACTGATGAAACCCAAAGTGTGAAACAGTCATCGTTGTCTGGAAGATATTGACAAAATCAAATATCACGACAGCTTTTTACAAAGCGGGAGGTTTTTTCATAACATATATCATTAGGGCGGTGCTTGCATAAGATAATAACATACAAGAAATATTGGAAAAAAAATCGTTAGTAATGTGGATATTATGACCAAGCATATGGAGGCAGTGATTAGAGCAGCTAGAACAGTCTACGAAGTTCAGAAAAATGATTTTTTTTTTACTGTTATGCAGCCGTAAAGACAGCTTTTCATAATATTATGGCCAAATCAGCAGCAGGCTTTCGCTTACCTGTGATGGGGATGCCTCCGAGCCCCGGCAGAGTCAAATCCAAGAAGCTGTGTTCTGGCGAAACCACGGATATGTGGTTTGAGTGCGAGAAGTGATCACGCCGCGGTCCCCCCGCCCAGGGCCGGTGGGAGGAGCAAGCAGATGAAGACGATGGGGGCCCGAGGAAGCCAAAGGTGCTGTGGACCGCGTGGTGGTGCGGCTGCTGCTGGTGGTGGTGAAAAGGGTGTGGGAGACCCGAGCTGAGGGTGAAGCGTTTGGGGGGCGTGGGGGGTCCGGCATCCCGCACCGACAGCTCCTTCTGGATGAGGTCGGCCAGGGCCTGGCGGGTAATATCGAAGGGGTCGAAGCCCAGGTCATCATCCTGGTGCTGCTGCTGCTGCTGCTGCTGCTGCTGCTGGTTGGATGACCCGAAACCAAAGGCCGCCTGCCAGTCTGTGGAGGATGACACCGGGATCGTGTCTGTGGACAGAGAGCAGGGGGAACGGAATGGGGAAGAAGACGAGCGTCAACCTGTGTGTTATCATAACAACTACATGAGCATTTCACATAGTGTCAATCCTAATCAAAATGATTAGATGGTAAATAACAATATAAGAAATAACAGTAAAAGAAAAAAGGTAATAAAAAATAATTCTAACTAAAATGTTTGACAGCGAGCCAGCCTCCTACAAGAATGTGTAAAGAGGGGTGATACATATAGTAAAACACACCATGCTATTATACTGTATATCAACACTGGTCCAAAAGAATTGCTTTTATTATAGAGCTGTTGTTATTAGAGAGCAAATTATTGAGCTAAATCTTGGCACGGCCGTACTTTTGTGTCACTAAAAAGTCCACCTTATCCAAACCCCCTCCCTCACTCAGTTGAAGCCACCCACCTGAGGCGAAGAGGCTATGCGGTTCTGGTGCTGTGGGCCAGTCGGCGTTGCTCTGGGGGGAGCCGGGAAAGCCGGAGAGGCCGCCGGGCACGGGGTTGGGGTGCCTGAAGTTGCTGTTGTCCGAAAACAGGGACTGGGACTCGGCCGAGGCCCCCTCGAAGGGGGAGTGTGCTGTGAGGGCAGCCATGCTGATGGGCACCGCCAAGCAGGCTTTACTCAGGCCAGGAGGGGGCGGCGGAGAGTCGCTGCCTGGGAGCTGGGGAACCAGAATCATGATCAGAATCTGTTTATTTGGCCATTTTCGCATACAAAGGAATTTGTTGTGGTAAGGATTGGTGTGTTGCTGTACAGACAAATAGAATAAAGAAGCTTAACCGTCTGAAAAAAATCCAAATATACACAAATTGCCAAATAAAAAACTAAAGTATATACAGTATACTGAACATGAAACATGATCCTAAGTTGAGTAAAAAGGCTATGGCAGGGTCAGTCACTTATGCCTGTGGGTATAAAATAAAATACGGATGGATATACCGTCATGGATGAATAAATATGTATAAAATAACACGGCATGGATGAGTGGTATAAACTATCAATTCGATATAAATTATTACAGTGTCTGCAATCTTATTGTAGTATTATTACACCAGAGGCAGTGCCAGTACTGGAAGATAAGGTTGTCCATCAAGACTTTTTTTCTATTATTAAATAGGAAAATCTAAGGCCTCACTGTATCTTGTTGTGTCACTGGGGGAATTGTAAGGCTGTTTCCAATAGTAATTGTGATTAAAGTCAATTCGTGACCACAAAAGAAAGGTGAAAATGTCACCACTTGTGGCTATAAGAGATTTAAAACAACAGTGTATGTACAGTATGTTGCGACTGCTGCACTTAAACTACAGGGAAATCCAAATCCCGGGTCTTACCAGCTGTGAGGTTTCACCGTTGCCTATACTGACGATGTCGTGCAGTTTGTTCCTGGGACTGCAAAAGGAAAAGGAGGCAGGGGGTTGTGAATGGGGTGAGTTTTGTTGTTATGATCCCATTGCTACCGTACAGGTGTCAAGCTTTGCACCCCTAGCCTGGGCGCCCGCCTACCTAGACCTGTCACAGCTAGAGGAGAAGGGCGAGAGGGGCGTCATGGGGCCGAGGCCCAGCTCCAACTTGGGCCCCTCTGGGCTCATGTGTTCAGAGTCGGAGCCGCTGTCCAGTGTAGGACTTTTGCTGCGGTCCAAGGGCAGTCCGTTGGCGGCCTTTCCAGAGGTCTGTAGCGAAGGCCACACATCGCTACCATTCGTACTGTTGGATCTATGAGAGAGAGGGAGAGGGAGAGAGAGAGAGAGAGGGAGAGAGAGAGAGAGAGAGAGAGAGAGAGAGAGAGAGAGAGAGAGAGCGAGAGAGGGGGAGGGAGCGGGAGAGGGAGAGGGAGGGTCATTGGCTACTTAACCCGATCATGGCAATCGCATTCAGAGGTAGTCAGTGACGGATGGCATCACAAATGAAAATCGAAGACTGGAAAACCCTTGTGGCTTGAGTCTTTTCATGACTAATGCCGGGAGCAAACTACACAATATTTTGGTCTTTCACGATGGCCACCATCGGTGAGGGGGGAGGGAGGGATTGGTAGTGGGCACCCCAATGAGCCTCTCCATGTCTCCTCCTCTCTCTGCAATCCCATATGGGATTACTTTGGTTTTAACCCGGATGCAACCAGTAAGCCGAAGCACGTAAAATAAGTAATTTGCCGGACAAAGCACCGGGTCTCACCGGCCACAGTGCAGAAGTTCTGAACTAGTATGCCTTGTTTGAGAGCTTCCGCTGAGAAACATAATCCCCAACGTAGCCAACACAGCAACCACAGAGCCAACTATTCACCCGACAAAATAAACTTCACCTGAAATATAACCTATTAACTGTTATTAATGGGAAATTGGACATATCTGCGTTCATCTCTTTAAGACTTTCATTGTAGTTTCTATGTGATGTCACAAGATGTCACCCATAGCTAGAGTTAGCATTAGCATGTAGGCGATGTGAAACAAGGGTGTGAAACGAACGGTTATAATCAACAGATCAGGGGTCGTTATTCAGAAATAAATGGTCACTGATTGCCGCAATTGACCAATCACAATCAGGTATTCCACAGAGCCATGAAATAACATGATAATTCAAAATAATACAGTACAAAAAGCTATAGAATCGCACAGTACAAACACACAGTCGGAACCCATTTGAGACACGTCACTGCCAAGTGTGGCTGCAACTCCATTTCGTACACAAACTGGATAGCGATACTGGATACACAACTGCCGCGCCAAGCGTCTTCCTTTGACCTTGTGGTCAACCTGTCATCTATACACTTGCTACTCCATCCGTTGTGAAGTGCCAAGGGACAACGCAGACGTGGCATCTAATCTAAATCCAATACACAAGACAGCGGAACGGATCAAAATAACCTCTGCAGAGAGTCGCATTTGGCCTTTGGTTTCTCGGCGCCCGTGACCAGGTTCGGCAGGCAAGCAGGGCTGATTTTGCAAAGGTCTTGTAAGAGTTTCTGCTCGTACTCTTGGTGCTTCCCTGCCTGCAAAAAGAAGAAACAGAAACACTTGGAAGCATTTTGTTTTACACAGAAAAACATTCAGTAACCTTCAGTAGTCTGATAAGTAAAGATTCTATGAGATCATCATTAATGAATCACAAGCAAGTAGAAATACCAATGTCTAGGCCTTTTTGTCCCCAAAGGGAAGAGACAGAACTAGATGCATGATGAGTAAAGTATGAGTTATGGGTGATGGTACGAAATATTGCAATCAATCAAAATAAAGTGTAAGCTCCTTTACTTGAATCATGATTTGGTTTCTTTGGCCTCAGAAATACTAACATAGTACACTGGGAGACATTTTGAAATTGCATTTGTGGGGAAAATACGATTTTTGTCCTTTTTCCGCCTCAACCATACCTGCATCTCCTCTTTTGTGAAACTAGCAGCTTCGTCCCCAAGCTCGTGCAGATACATACAATCTGGTTTAGGACACTGCATGCTCTTTAAAAAGTAACTGCAGTACTTTGTCGTCCCTAAAGAGGCCTGGCGAGATCGGGGGAAAAAAAAAAACAAGACCTCATGAGAATCAAGAGACTCTGTAGTTCTGTAGTTCTGTAGTCTGTAGTCTGTAGTTTCTGTAGTCTGTAGTTTCAAAGTGGCCATTTCTGTTGAAAGTCTACGCACACTCGCCCAACTCACCTTGAGTGTTCTGCCATCCACCACCACGTTGGTGACGCACTGTATTGCTCGGAGGGCGTCCTCGGAGCGAAGGTACGTGACGTAGGCACTGGCACTAGGACCCTGGGGAGTGCAGGAAAGACAGCGAAAGCGGGGGAAAAAAGCAGAGACTACATTTGGAGCCATCCTGTGTCTGACAGTCAGCGAGGGAAACTGGGAACACCGCAGGGGAGCGTTACCTGTGAGCCGGCGTAGGAAGTGCTGTTGTTGATCACCACTTTGTGGATCTTCCCAAACTTCCCAAAATACTCTGGCCTCTTGAGAACCTTTGGGAACACACGGGAGAAAGGACATTTTTTGGGAATCTTTTCTTATTTGAAAGACATCAATCTCTTTACAGGCGTAAGCCAAGATTTAGTGCTGCCCCCTGGAGGAAGGACAAGCCTCGATGGGGGGAAAAAAGTGGAAAAGACCTTTCACAGCCTCCATGTGCGTGTGTGTCGGCCCCTGTAGCTGCACGTAATGCATGTGTTGTGGTGTGTGTGAGTGTGATAATAAAAGACGAGGTAAATTTTGTCCAGTTTAAGTCTTCAAGTCTAATCCCAATTATTTAAGTTAATTGCAATTATTTCGTAAAATAGTGAAATTCTACAATTGCTTCCCTGGCTGGTTTTCATGGGAAATTGACAATTTTCATTTGATTCATTGATTGAGGCAAATTAACCGCCAATACAAATTTTTATGTTCCGATATTCATGGATTTGCTTTCTAGGGTGAATGTGTATTATTAGACTGTTTTAGGCTTAGACTATGAGAGAGCAATGAAATGAACATATAAGACGATGGAATTATTAATTGCAATTATTTGTATGACAATGACCAACAAAAATGTCATGATCCTGACAGCTCAAGTCTTAATTCAACTTGATATAACTACTAATATCACTATAGAAAAAACAATGTGATATGATTGATACTTTTCCCCCCATGTGTAGAATTCAGACATCTGACCATAGATGTGAAGGACACTGTGTGCACAGCTTCCTGCCATGACATTGATGGCTTTTTTTTTTTTAACCAGGGAGGTAATGCCTGGCCCACACTACAAGATTTTTCAAATCTTAACAGAGGTTGAAAATGTGAGAGACCCCACATACAACATACCATGATCAATTTAACAGTTTTGTTCCTATAGTGCATGGAAAGCAGCAGCACCACACACTAATACCATTTTTAAGCCAAAATTTGCCGGTATACCTGGGTTTAGTTAAACATGGGAAAACCCGCTAAAAATAGGCGATCCCCTTTGTCCCCTTTGTCATTGCCAGGAGAAATGCCGTTCTTTTTTTCCTGTTGTGTCATGTTCAACAGGAACACGCCAGAAAAGGGCAGAGTCTTGGTCCCAGTGTGATTGGAAAAAAACAGTAGAGGGCAGCAATTTAAACAAACAACGACAAAACTGTAAAACTTGGAAAAAAATAAACCCAGCGAGACTTGGTTCCCTTTGTTGCTTCAAAAGAGCCGTTCAAAAGAATTGGATCGTTTGTGAACGACCCAACACTACAGTAGAAGCAGCATATGGAGTATCCATGCCCACAATTGTTGTGAACACCGTTCTTCGATGGCGGAGAGAGGAGACGCTACTCAGGTTCGGAGACCGGCTTGGGGCAGTGATGGAGTGGCTCTGAGCCCGGCAGAGCGTGGGGTTCTCTGCTGTGATCCCCTCGGAGCGGTCCCCATACTCAAAACATTTTAATCTGCTCCACTGCCAATCGGTCGACCCGTCATTTTGGTCCCTTTACCTGCGCGATGCGACGCACGTTGGAGTTCCGGACGCTGGCGCATAAACAGACAGGTAATATCCATGTATCATTCCATATACCATTTAGAAATCCAAATCAGAAGTTATTGACTTTCTTCCGCATGGCAGCAGTGAAATGTTGTGAGTGTGGGGATCGCACCATGGGGAGCACAGCGATGAACCCCCACGCTCACCGCCGGGCTACAAGTCACTCCAGTGTCGCCCCAAGCCGGTCCCTGCTCCCCGCCGCCGAAGGACCGGTGTGCACACCGCACCGGCAGCAGTGATTATCCATGCTGCCAGTGCTCCATTCTGCTTCTACTGTAGGGTTGGGTCGTTTACAAACAATGAGATTCTTTTGAATGGCTCAAAATACTTTTTTTTTTTAAGTTTTACAGTTTTCTGTTGTTTGTTTACGTTGCTGCCTCCTCTACTGTTTTGTTCCCAAGCACACTGGATCCATGACACGCCCCTTTTTCGGGCGTGTTTGTCCAACGTGCCGCACCAGAAAAAAAAAATATTACGCAACTACGTAACATTACGTTCATATGGGGTTTGAGTATCGGAGCATCTTTACAAGTACATGAGCACATTTGACCGGCACAGTATCTGAAAAAAATATCTGATCGGCTGGTCACCGGTCATAGCCGATCAAGCTTAAAACCAGCCGATCGTTCAGTGCATCTCTATTACCAACGCTTTATATGTTAACATTACTGTCACATTTTTGTGATTATTACTCCATTCACCACTTCCACTTTTATCTCAGCAATGCAGCATCGGTGGATAATAAAGTACCACTGCGTATCAGCGAATGTTGAGTGAGTGAGAGGAGAGGAGAGGGAGGGAGGGGAGGGCTTACAGAATCACAGATCATAGTATTTGGTCCAATCCCAGGGATGTAGTTTAAAATACACAATAAATGTACGGCATTGTCTGATTTATTGTTTTCTGTAATTAATTAACAGTTTCATTTATTTGTTTATTTTTTTTGTTTTTTTTCATCATTTCAGCTGGCATTTCGTACCTGCGTATTTTCATCAAGAATTGTGCATCAACCTGCACAAAATGTGTGCAGGTTGGCAGATCTATATTCGTCATTTACGGACACCCACGTGTCATTATCAAAAGTGGGGAGAGAAATTGAAGGGATACAATCATAGTTTGTGTTGCACTTTTATGAACAAGAAGTGTTCATTTGGAAAGTAGAGTCTCCCACCCCAACAAACGGGGTTGAAAGTAGTTTATAGTTTTACAATATACACTCTGTCAGGGCAGAACTGGATAAAATAAGATGTTGTGATGCAGCTAAAATGTCAACTTCCTCTATTTTGCATTCACCTAAGTGACAGATCGCCCCTTCGGAACCGCATTCGCAGCCACTTTGCTATCGCTCAGAACAAAGTAGGCTGAACTGATGGGAGACTGGGGTGTGCGTGGGTGTGTGCTCATTCCTTAACGCAATGACCTCTGACCTCGGGGTCGGCCAGCCTCTGGGAGAGGCCGACGACGAACACCAGGTTGCGCTGCACCACACGCACGCTGGCCAGGTGCTTGCGGTTCTCCGTGACCTTCTGCCGCTTCTCTGTCTGCTTCTGCTTCTTCTCGCTCTTGATCCTCTGCAGCTCCTCCGGGGACAGAGGCTTGTAGACCGCTGGGTCTTCTGGGTAAGGCTGGCAGCACGCAGATAGAGAGATAGAAGATACCAGAAAGAGAGTTTCGGATTTAGTTCAATTACAACCGCTGAAACGTTTATCAACTACCGGGCATTATCGCAAACTAACCCCCGACTGAAGGGGTGCAACGGATCACAAAACTCACGGTTCAGATCAAGTAATTTCCCCCTGGGATTATTAAAGTATTTCTGATTCTGATTCTGATATCGCGTTTTTGAGTCATGAATCTGATAATTTTTCGGATCAGCAGAACAAAAAAGAAAAAAAATATATATTCTGTGCTATTTATTCTGTAAAACACTTAAAGAAAGGACCTTTTCCCCATGAGCTTAAATGAAGACAACATTCAAGATGTCCAATGTTTAAATAAAATCTTAAAATATATAAATCATTCAATACTGATCCGTTAGTATCTCAATACTCAATTGTTCAATTAAACTGCAATATGAGGCGGGCATGCTTCCTTTAAACATGGTGGTGAGTAAAAAAATATGATTAGATCTGCACCCAGTAACTGAATTTAATTCCAGTATCGTGTTTAATTTCTCACGTTTAACCTAAATTTCATGAAGATCGGTTCAGAATTAAGCGAGTTACAGTTGTTTTTTTTAAAGAAGTCAGTACACCTCAATACATGATTCAATTTGATTAAAAGATATCTATTTTTTTCAGTACTAACCCTAACCCAATTGAGTCTTGATTTGTAAAGAAAACACTTGTTTCTCAATAAGTAACTTTTGAGTCCAGTCACATTAAATAATTATAAATAATGTTATATTTGTAGTGGAATAAATATAAACAAAATATTTCATACCATTTCATAGATAAAATAGATGCTTGGGAGGCGTAAGAGCAGACTCTTTTCAGTTAGCCAGATCATCCTGCTCACTAAAAAGAGACAAACTTTTCAACACTACTGCAAGTACGTCACTTCTCCTACGCCCACCACGTCCTTGTCTGCTCTGTACGTTCTTTAATATGACTGTGGTGTGGAGATGGGATGGTTTGAGCAGCCACATCTGACCTGGATCTAGGTGATTGGGTCAGGGTGGCTGCATACCTGTTGCTCATTGGCTGGGCTAACGAGCAGCAGGTTAAAACCCCTAACTTAACACTCACTCAGGAGAGGAGCCCTGTCATGACATGTCGGATCTGTTCCTGCCTAATTCCACCTAGCCCCCTCTCTACAATAAACTTGTGTCTCTGTGCCGGAGGGCCCTGAAAACGCCACTTGGGTGGCGTGTGGTAGGAGGAGCTGCCGCAATGACTTTTTTCCAAATTCTATTCATCATATCACAGCATCATGTTCCGTTTATTATTACTGTCTTATCTTTGATCACAATCCAAATCGTATCCATAACGTTAACCACTCTTATGGAGCGTGTACTGGCACTTCTCAAAGGCTGTCCGTCTTGGTTCTGCCCTCTCAAATGGACAAATCAAGTGGACATATTGTAAAATATATAATTTTATTGGATCGGAGCACACTTTTTCATTAAATTATTATAAGGCACAAGTTGCGCTCCAGCTGAGCTCCGGCTCCTGCGGCTCGGGCTTCGGTTTTTTCACTATCTTGTTAAATTTTGCAATCGATCCGCGGTTCACGTGCGTGCTGAACCGTGGGGGGCCATCCGACTACATGACAGTGTAATCAGGACCCCAACAGAAAGCGGAGGGGGTCAGGGGTGTCCAAACCTTTTCCACCAGTTAGGGAAATACAAAATAGCCGCACAAAATGGCCAAATAGTGGTAAGTCTGAAAATGTATTGATAATGACAAAAACAGTGCTACTGAGTTGTAAACAATGAAGTCACAATGAGGCTGCTACTGGCTGAAACATGCAGAATCAGCAGCCAAAGCATCAGCATTACCTACAATAGGCAGTAGACTCGGGCCTACTCATAGTTTTAAATGTATTATTAGTAGAAAAATCAATTGTCCTACATCTGTATGTTTAATCTAAACTAGCCAAATTTGATTCTGTGCTTGTGGAAGCTGCTCATTCGGAATGAAGCTTAACAGAATGGGATTTCGCTCGCGGAACATACACATACAGTTTATGATGTATATGCCAAATAACATAACATAACATGCGATCAGTGATGTAGTCAGGGAAAACAGGTAAACAATGCATTGGAACTCAAACAAAGTATTTGCAGGAAGAAGCAATGTTCGATGTAAGCAATGTTTTTAACTAACTTGTTTTATTATTTACTTGCAAGTGTTGCCCATTAGTGTTATTTCTTCAATGTATTTTTTATGTTGATTTGAATTATTTTTAATTTCAAATTACTAAATAAAACCGATTCAGTTTCCAATGGCCCTTTGAAGTTATTGCGGTATCAAACTGAAAAAATAAATTGATTGAGAATATTTTTTTCTAAAATACGTTTTCCTTATCAAACCAAAAAAAAAATAGATCTATTAACATAGTAATAGATGTTTTTTTTTTCAGTTTGATACAAAAAAAAATTATATGCGATAAATCGATACAGTAAGTATAAATAAATAAATAGTATAAATGTTTTTACTAAAAATGTATTTTAGTAAAAATACAGTGTGTATGTGTGCGCGCGCAACCTTTCGGCAGGCGGGGCAGAGGCCATTCTCGTCGGTACGGATGCGGTGCCAGCAGAAGCGGCAGATCTGGTAGCCGCAGGTGCAAGGGAAGAAGTTGACGTCGTCGATCTCCAGCGGCTCCAGGCACAGTGGGCACTCCATGGGGTCCTCCTTTCCACCGGCACTCCTGGACATCCTATGGCACGGGACAACGTGGGGGTGGGGGTGGGGGGGGCGTGCGATCGTCCGCGAGGCTGTAGGGATGAGACATACCCCGCAACATCTGTACTTGCTTGACTCCAGAAATCGCTGGGCATCATCTTTAATCATTTATTTATATTTGTCCATTGGTATTTTTTTATTTATTTCAATTATATATTTATTATATGGACAGAATTTCAAAAATATATTATACAGTGCAAATCCATCCATCCCATCTATCCAATTTGACATTTATAACTATGACAAATTATATTTATCATTTATTTATCAATTATATACAGTACATTTCATAACTAGGGAATATCCATATCTGTGGGTTTGAGGCCAAAACAAGTTACGGCAGTTGAGATGAAAGACTCCAGAAGTGAAATCCCTGTTCACCTGATAGCTATGTCCATCTGCCTTTACACTCATCCCAGCAACACCCAGGGAAAAAAAAAACCCAAACCAGCAGATGAAAAACACAAGAAAAGACACGAATTGAGATGTCCTTGCACAGTATGTCCTTAGTACACAGTATACTTAAAATGAAGAGAGAACTGGAATGAACTGAAAAAGAACCTGCCACCCTGCCAGACAACCCAATCCAATTTGACCGCAGACAGGTGGAGATCGCCGAATGCTCCTAATGGTATACCAAGGGCGGGGACCCCTGATACTCTACTACCCACTGGACCCAAACACCCCCAAATGCTTAACGGTCCAGGGTGCAGGTTGAAGCAGCCAAAGCCGGCAGTGAACGCAATCTTAACACACAGCGACCCTGGCAATCATTCGTGCCCCACTAAAAGGCCCAAAGGGAAGCAGCTAACACCACACACAACACTGTATCCACAGAGAGACTGTTAGCCGACTGGAAAAGAGACCCTGCCGTAACGTCACGCGGATTGTCACGGTGGCCAAGACGCTGCTGTAAAAATGTCCTGGACCCAGACACCCCTAAAGAGGGCAGCCTCACCTCGAGTAAAGTGGGCACTGAAAGCCAGCGGGGCAGCCCGACCCGTCGACTCATAAGCCATCGTGAGCGAGGAGCAGCGCCATCTTGAAAGACAGCAGCTTTAACGGGATATGAGACATCGGTTCGAAGGGCGCGCTACAGAGCGCATCCAAAACCAGCTCCAAGTCCCACTGAGGGGCGACCACTCACGCTACAGCTTGCTTTCTCTGGTGATGTCATCACCGTCCACACAATGTCCTGGAAGGGCGGTGGGATCCGGGGGAATCGTAGTGCGTAACCCCCTCGCAATGTCCTGTCCGTCCAGCGGGACAGCACACAGATAAGCTGCCACCTGACATAGTGCTTGCATAAGGGTCGAGCAGCAAGCTGGGGAACACCCTCCAAGCACTCCTCCAGAACCCTAACGGCCGACGCCGCCGCTGGTCACAACCTGAGGGGCAGGGACGCAGCCCAAGGGAGTGCGCTTAGGCAGTTGTTGCAGTGCGTAACCACATCTGGGTCCCGGTGTCACCAGTAATATGGGAGGAGGCTGAAATGCGGTTCCCAACAGGTTGTGCAGGCCAGCGCAATGGAGGTCCGGTCCTCATCGGGTTCATTCGGTGTCCTGTCACCGGGGAAGAGGCCGGAACTGGTCCAGCACCTCTGCGACCGCCTGGTCTAGCAGAACGTGCTCCTTAAAATATCCACTGCGGCAGGCCCACTTAGCGGCAGATAAGGGCTGGCAGGCCTTGTCCAGCAGGTCCTCGAGCGCGTGCTCCCATCCTAGACAAATGAAGCACCTGGCTTTGAGATCACCCGCCACCATCAGACCAACGCAGAGGCAAGGGCCTCTATAAGAGCCGTTGTTGGATTAAGCTCCATATCAAGACGCCTAGATGAGTTCACTCGATGACGCTTTTTCTTGAAGAATATCTTGAGGTTGAGTGCAGAATTTATTTTTCATCAGTCACTGCTGAATTGAAAAAGGAGACGAGTAGTGGGCGCCGGGGGCTTATAAGGCTATGCTGCTCCATCCTGATTGGCTGAAGCGAGTTTATGAATAAATTATCAGCAGTCGGTGTGCACGGTTGGATGAATATCATTAGGAGCGTAGCCCCTAAGGGGCGGGGGCCTCCTGACATAGAAATGGAGAATGTTCTGTTTCTCTGTGGGTAGACTGGCGCCTTTAGTGGTCGATTCACATAGGAGAAGGGATGAGCCTTCAATGGAGAGGACTGAGCTCATAGGTTTGTAAGTAGGCACAGAGTAAGTGCCAATTAAACGGACATGAAGGACTCTGAGGGATGGGGGCAGTTCTTTGCTCACTCACTCAGCTAATGGCTGGTGAAAATAGCCAAAGCTCCCCATGGAGGCCCATTCTCAAGCACTTTGAGCTTTAATTTTTTCCTTTAATCTTGTCATTTTTCTATTGTATTCTTTATTCTTTATTATTGTGTCTGCGGCTGGTTCCCTGAATCAATTTAGTGGACAGATAAGCCAAGCAATCTTCTCAAATCTTTTTTTTTTCAGATTATAAACACAATAACATTACTGGACAAAATGTTCAAGCAATGGTGAATGCCGGAATAAACCGTTGAGCAGGTATATTCAGCCATGTTATCAAGGGAGACGACTAAGTTTGTATGAGACAAACTTATAGAGTACAAAGTATTTAAGTATATGGGTTCACTCCTCGAGTTTGATCCTTTGCACAATTGGGCTTTACATGAAGCTGTAGCTGATATCCATGGACTGTATGGGTGCTTATTCACCATTTGGAATCACAATACTCCTCCAACTAAACTTTGAAATCGGTTCACTTAATTGCCCTAATCGGCATATGTTTTAAGCCTCGGCAGCTGCGAATGACCGTGGCAACTTCAATGCTGTTGCTCATGTGTTTACACAAACTGGGAAGTGTATGGTACTATGCAAGCTGGCTCCCTTGCTCTGGAATAACTACTAATCTATTCTCTCAGCCAAAGGTCTATTCTGGCAAGTAGCGCAGAATTTATCCTGTGTGCATATAACAGTGCATCAACATTGGCTCACGTGAAAGCGACTCTTAAAAAAATGCAGAGCCAACTCACAACACACCAAGGCCTAAAAGAAAGGTTCATGTTGTGAGGAGCACCATAAGGATAGCCTGGGAACCAGATGAATCTGAGAGGGCATATTTTCTCTAAAAGAAGAACAAACAACTGCACTTAAAGCTTTTGTTGATAAGAAAGATGTGTTTGCCATACTTCCGACAAATTTGGTAAAAGTTTAATTTCCCAAAAGGCCTTGCTGGTCGCCATTTTTCCATCACTGGGGCACCTGATGAGCGGAGGTTCATGAGGGGCACCTCATGAACCTCCGCGCACCTGCGATGTGGGCACTGCGGCTCCACTGCGCTGCTCCGTTTGCCCAGAGCAGCAAAATGCCTAGAACCAGAGCTCCAGAGTCCATGTGCCTCTTCTTTTTTTTGAGCACCTGCCCCTAAAAGTCTCTGTACGGGACTGTAGGGGGAAAGTTGAGACCCAATCACCAGTGGTTACTGGACAGCTCTGAGCAGAGAGGGGGAGAGAGGGGATGGAGGATCTCCCCCTCTCTCCACCTATCCATCTACCTCTTCCCCGCTCCCCGCATCAGTTTCAGAACACGGTAAACTGCACTTACACCGTCTCAATGCTTGGATTTTTCCTGGCGGAGGAAGAGAAAAGAAAAAACAAAGAAACTGTCATCAGTATCAATCAGGATCAATGGAGTCGATTGGCGATGACTGAGTCGATCGCCGATAGACGATTTAATCGTCAATCGGCCCAAGCCTAGGTTCCAGACTAATACGCATTGGCAAATTAGTCTTGTGTTGTCAAGCTACCATAAGGATCCATCCTGGGCAGAAAGGGTTGAGACCAGTGATAAGACACAGAGTGAGGAAGGCAGACAGCTAAAAATATCACAGTCCAGTCCTGAGCATGGAAGATGTGGGAGGGGCCTGTCAAGAGTCTCCTTTCTTTTAAGGAAATGGGTGGTAACCCCATCTGAATGCTCGACATGTACGGTCACCAGTCCTTCCTGAGACTGTGCGGGTGGAGCAGCACAGTGGACTGCATTTGCAGAGACAGACTCACAGGTTGAGTCAGACATTTTGCAATTTCCAACACAGAAAGCTACAGGACTTTTTTTTTTTTTTTTTTTTAGTGGATCAAATCCTACCAGAGAAGGGGCTGGCTACTGCTTCTACATTTCTAGATCTGTGGGATAAGCTGAATAATGAATGCATAATGACCGCTGTCTGTTAATAATGGCCATTGCGACGATGAGCAACCACTTCTCCACATGGTGTCACGTTCCTCACCTCAAACCGCCTACATGCTCTTGCAAATGCTAACAGTTGCTACTGGCAAGTGTAGCATCTTGTGATGCTACACGGAAACTACAATGGAAGGCTTAAACCCAATGTCTCATTTCACAATTAATTTAACATTAATAACAGCAAATAAGTCATTTGTGGGGCGAACAGTTTGCTACGTTGCTGCTTCTTAGCGGAAGCTCTCAAACTAGGCATTCAAGTTATACATAATTTCACCCAAACATAATGTGTATTTATATATGGATTTATGTAGCCGTCATGATCACGCTGTTTTATACCCTTACATACCCTATTTATAAAAACAGGGACTGAACAAATCGACCAAATTATGGCACTTGGATGCCTACATATAATTAAGACATGTCATGTATCAAACAATAACATGCAACGATGGTTGTCTTACAACTGGACTACAGGATTATTAAGGATCCGGTGTTTAAACTGCTGCAGTCAGGTAAACAGCTCTGCAGTCACAAGGTCAACATGGACACACTCTGAGATTTTTTCCCAGGAGTCCCTTAAACTGTGACATGGCAGGAAACCCCTGTGTTGTCCGCAAACACTGACTGACCTGTACAGTATTCACCTGGACACTAATATGACTATACACTATGCAACTGGACACAAATTCATCACACTAGTTCATCTGTTCTTCAATATATAACCTGTATATTTATACTATGTTTACATACTATCTTATCTACATAATTGTACAGGTATCATCTGTGGATATCACACCCTTCCAACTGTACATAGTTACCCATTGAACATACATGCACGCTCTGTTGCAGTTCTATTTATACACAGAATCATATACATACTTGTTTTGCTTCACACACACACACACACACACACACACACACACACACACACACACCTCACTTAAACAGGTAGTCGTTAAACAGGAACTCCTGTTTAACAACCGTTCAGACTTACGACCACCTCTCCTACCAGGCCTCCCTGCATGCGCGGGGTCTCAGCGTCAAGCATCTCATCTCACATCACCCTTTGTACACTATATACACTGTATGTACTATATAAACTGTATGTACTATATACACTGTATACACTGTATATACTTTATACACTGTATACTATAAACACTATATATACTTTAGACACTGTATATACTATATAAACTGTATAAACTATATATACTATAGACTGTATACAGTATATACATCTCATCTCCGTTCTCAGTGTCGTTCCAGCAGTCCGTCAGTATTCACTACACTAGCGTTGGCAATGGCCACGCTCCCTTACCGACCAATTCAGTTAACGACCTGGTCCTAGGAACTGAAGTCGGTCGTTAAGTGAGGAGTACCTGTGTGTGTGTGTGTGTGTGTGTGTGTGTGTGTGTGTGTGTATATATATATATATATATATATATATATATATATATATAGATAGATATAGAGCGCTGCTTGTTGGATATTTTCTTATTTTCTGATTGTTACTTATTCTTCCTACTTTGTTTTGCATAGCCCTTGACGTTTAGTTTCCCCTCGTTTTACTGTACAGTTACTTGTATGATTAACAACTCTTGAAATGTACTACAACATAATTGCTCAACAAAACCTAGAGAGAACCATTGGGAGCGAAGCTGACGAGTTCACACGCCGGTAAGTGACACTGACAGCACGGGTGACCGGCCGGCGAGGGGCGCTGTTTGGCTAACAGGCTGCTAGCCGCCAAGTAGTAAAGAATGGCTAGCGATGCTAGCTGGTGGCTGTGATCTCTATGGTGCCGGCTAATGCTACATAGTGGGCTAGCCCTTTATTTTTCCTCTGCTTTGTAGATGGAGACAAACAAAACACCCAAAGTGAGCAGCAAAGCCCCCGTGTATAAAACGGGGAACGTGTTGTGTAAAAGTTTCGGGAGGGTCGGAGCGGTTTGGTTCCCTGTCGCGGCCTGGCGGAGCCCGCCGGAGTCCACACAAGACCCGGCGGCAACAAAAACAAACACATGACACCGCACAAACGAAACATTGGTCCGATGCGACCTGAGCGCGGCACCGGTTGTCGCGCAGCTGTCGCTCGGGCACCGTCGCGGACACTCACCCCGTCCTGTCGGTCGCTGGATGGGAGTCCCTCTCCGGGAGGATGGTCGCACCGAATGGGTGTGTGGTGGCGATGCGAGACTCGCCAACGATCCGGTCGCGGCGGACGGATCTCTTGAAATGACTCGAGGGTCTGGGAGCCACTCCGACCGAACGGGCGGGATCCTCCCGATCTTCAAACTGGTAATAGCGACTGAGAGGAAACGCGAAACGAGGTCCACGGCCAAGCGTGTGAATCGGGATTCACGTCGAACGTGCCCGATTTACACCGAAGCGAATGCATCTGACCGACGGAAATGATGGCTTCTCCATCTGCATTTCTCTTGTCAAGATAAATACCTTTCGAAGAAAAATGCGACCAAGAGATTTTCTGGGACCCGCGTGTGTATATGCATGCGACAAAGAATCCCTTGGACTTGAACTTCAACTTGAAGGTGCGACACTCAGAATGGAATCACTCCCGTGATTATCGACATCGAGTCGTCCTGAAAAGCGCCCAAACCCCCCGAACGACTCCTTTGGCTGGTTTACTCCGCGGGAACCGACTCTGGAAAAAAAAAAAAAAAGGGAGTCGGACCCGTTTGGTCACAAGTGCGGCTTTTTATTTGGTCTGGAATCACTGTAAGACGTCGGGTGGGACTCGACGGCACCCGCTGATTGGAAGCAGCGCGCTTGGTGGAGGTGGCTGCCTGGCTCTCGTCGGAAACCACCGTCCCGCACTTTGAGCGACGAGGCGGACTCCGCTCACCCGCAGACGGGTGTTGGGATCTGTGGGTGCTGTAGTCCAAGTCTCCAATGCTGCGTTCGGATCCGCCCGCGAAATCGGTCATTCCGTTTCGGTGGGCCCCAACTTCCGAGCAAAATGTGTGTCCCCCCCCCTCCCGATGCAGACATGCGCTCTGCGCATTTGACAAGAAACAGAACGTATTATAAATGATTACAAAAGGTCTGTTATCTGCTCTAGGACCCCGCGCGATCTGCCCCCAAAATTCTCACTTGAAATTCCGACTGGCCGGTCCTTTTCACTTTTACAAGAAGAGGGCGGGTTTTTCCCGAATTTCACCCACAATGGAAGGCAGCATGATACCGGGCTTAAGCATGATGGGATGTGGGTATTGTAGTCCAAACCGAAGCGATTACGGCTGTAGCAGTGTCATTATTGGCTCTTTATTAGTACAACTTTATGATCGAAGGATGCATTTAAATTGTATTTCACGTTATTTCTAAAAGTGTGACATTATTTATTTCAGTGTGTGTTTGTGTGTGTTGATTATAAATGTACATAGATTTATACACAAAACAATGCGTTTTCATACACTAGGAATGAAACTAGGCGGAGGATCGTTTCTCTCCAAGGAGCAGTAGGTGGGGACATTTTCTCAAATGAAAAATACACACTGAGAAAGAAAATCACAGGGGGCACTGAAGGCATAAAAAAAATCACAGCATTTATAAAAAATAATTTGCAGTCGTATATCAGTTCTAAAAAAATATGTACAAAACTTTTTTTGTAACATATACCTTTTTCATTTTCATAACTCAATTAAACTTCATCAGAAATCAGAGGCAAAGCCTCAGATAATATTTCAGACAACGCCCGTGCAGCATCTCTTACGATGATGCTGTTGTCGGCGACCTGCAGCATGGATTTGAGACTTGCCCAGAAAACCTGCTGCTTTAGTTCATCCTTGGGCCATTCCAGGTATGTCTGCTGCCTCAGTAACCGTCTCAGTTTTATGAACTTCTTGGGCAGCGAGTTGGTTGGAATGGGCTCCAAAAGAATGAAGACCAAGGAGTCTTGCTGCACGTCGATGGCCCTGTGCTGGGCGAAGAAAAGCTCGTAGTTGCACCACTCGCTCTGGACAAAGTGGTTGGAGAGCACAAAGAGCGTCTTGTAGCTGGCCTCCACGCAATTAATTATGTTGTCCACGACCCACTCACCGGGGACGAAGTCTCGCTCGTGGATGCAGAGGGAGAGCCCGGCCTTTTCAAGCGACGGCAACAGTTGACTCGTGACCCAGGAGGAGTCGGCGTGGCTGTAGGAGATGAACGAATGGTAGCGGTACGTTGCGTTCTTCAACAAATTGGCCTGCTTCTTGCCTCTCCTCTTCACTCTTATCCACACCGAGAACATCTTTGTATACCAGACCCCATCACATATATAAAAGACAAAGCAGAAGGCTGCAGTTACGGCCACAGTCAAAGGCACAGCAACGGTTGCCTGGAGCCAGACCTCACAGGAGAACTTACTGGGTTTGTACTCCGACATTGGCAGGTCAGCTCGAGATGGTGGAGTGCTGCAAGTATAGTCGGAGGGCCAGTCAGGGAGTAAGGACTTATTGAGCGATGTCAGGAACCAATAAGAGTCACATGAACAAGAAAAGGGGTTGTATCCTGCTTTCAGGGTCTGAAGTCGGGGAAGACCTGCCAAGGACTCCTGGGAAATTGACGTGACACCATTATCATCTACATATAGGCTGAGCAAATTGGGGACGTACAGATCTTCAGGGATCACCTTTATACCATTGGAGGTCAGGAAAAGGTGGGTCAGCTTCAGAAATGGCTGTAGGAGCTCCGGGTCGATGACCGTAATGCCTGTCTTTGACAAGTCAATTCTCTCGAAGTGATGAGAGAGATAAAAAAAGACATTGTTGTCCAAATAGTTGTTGCTCAGGCTCAGCTCGGTCAGGTGAGCGGGCCACTTACATATCTGATTCAAAATGATCGAGTTGTAGCTCAGGTCCAACACTTTCAGGTTCTTCATCTGGTGGACCTTATGAGAGATGAAGGACAGATCCATAAAGCGGTTCTTGCTCAAAGACAGATGTCTGAGTTTAGGGAAGACCGAGGTGTACGAACACGTCTCCCACCAGAACCCTGTGTCGGAGAGCAAGTTGTCCGACAGGTCAAGTGTCTCCAGCGACGGCAGGGCGGATATGAGGTTGCAGGGCAAGATGTTCATCCCGGTCCCCGAAAACCTCAAATAGGTCATCTTGAAAAAAATGTCAACGCTGATGTTTATGGTGGGGTATTTGTATTGGTGATGGTTTACGCCATCGAAAATAACCGAATGGATATTTATCGTGCAATTCGGACTAGAGAACTGAAAGCCATCGGGTGTATCTTCACTATAGGTTATATTACTGAATTTAATCTTAGAAATAGGGGACAGCAATATATTCTTTAAAAAGGTCTCCATGAAAGAGCTGTTGATCAAAGTGCTCTGAATTGTAAGATTCTGCAATGCCGGCATTGTTATTAGGTTCCTGAAAGGGTCGCCGATCACATTGCAAGAATCGGGAAGTACCCCCACAAACCGTATTTCCTTTGTCTGGGTTTCATTCAAGTCTTTGAGCAGGTTTTCGAGTAGACTAAAGTTCTCGCAAAAGGGCACATCGAGGGTTATTTTCCGGACCGACTTCAGCTCGGCAAGAGCGCCCCTGTCGTACTTTCTCCACTTGACTCCTTCTCCCAGCGCAAGGTGCTCCAAGGAGAAATTTGACAGCGTAGCGAAGTCGTTCTTGTTCACTTGCAGAGCGTTTACGCTGCCCAAATAGAGGACGTCCAGACTCGTCAGGCTCTTAAATGTTGGTGGCAGCTGATAGACGTTGTACAGGTTGCTCACCAGGTCGAGGACCTTCAGCAGCGGCAGCGAGAGATCGGGTATACGAGAAAAATAATTGTGGGATATGTTCAAAACCTTAAGTCCCGGTGTGCAATCGAAGGTGCCGGGAGATAGGGCTTTCAGACCACAATAGGCTGCCTTCAGGAAACAGAGCTGGGAAAGTCTGTGCAGCGGAGCTCCGTCCAGTCTCTTGAGGGGGTTGTAGGAGATGTCGAGTAGCTGTGTGGTGTTGGGCAAATTCAAGGGGACGTGCGACATATTCATACCGCTGAGGTCCTCTGTCCGTCTCCTTGAAGTGACACACAATTCGAAGCCTTCCTCGTCTTCCCACGTCGCGTAGCCCGCTCTCATGGCAGAGACGGCCGCTGCGCTCCAAAAGAGTAAAGTGACGTGTGCTCTATAATATCAAAATGAATGACAAACATAAGTCATTTTAACGGAATATGAGTTAAGTTGATCGGTGTAATCATCTTGGGTCGTCCAAAATACTGAAGTAAACAGCAGTTTTACCTTTGTAGGGGCATGGCTTCCGAAGAGCTAAAGGCTGTGTCAGTGAATGGATCTGTGTATCTCTCTACTGGCAGGTCAATTTAAGGGTGAAGTTCAATTCCTCTTTTTCTCGGCAATCACATGACACCCACCGTTTTACTTGCCCTTTTGATTTTATGTTAAAAACAAAAAGGGGAAGCTAATAGGGCTCCCAAAACGGCAAAAGTATTTGTATATAAAGTATATAATCAAAAATCAAGGGGATATACCATGCAACAACATGAAGCAATAATTTATCAAAACCTTGAAATGACATTGCAACCTTCTATAGTCAATCAAATTAGATTTTATTTGGCTTTACAGACATACAGATCCCAGCCTGATAGGCCGATCCAATTTATTCATTTGAACATTTACTAATTGAAATGTTTTCTCCTTATTACAAAAAAAACCACTTGCAAGGTTATCAACAGCCTATTTTACTGAAATGTTCATGAAAACATTGTTTTTTACACACTTTATTTGTTTTTATGGGCGGCAAAACTGTAAAGCAAAAATATCTGGCACAGAATAATTAGGACACGTAGAGGGAAATTGTGCTTTCCACCCAGGACAAGAAAAAACAGAATTAAAAGAAAAAAGGAAAAAATTTAAGAGGATTCAAAAAGTCAAAAAAAATGACGCATTGACATACAGTTAAATCGTGAATCATGATTCGAACTACATGAGTCAGTCATTTATGACTAATAAACACACACACACACACATATATATATATATAGTTAACAACTGACACAATGTTGATGAAAGTTCAACTCTCTCCAGTTTATCAACGCCATCATCCATTAGACCGTCATCCAATTTCAGGGTCGAGACGAGAAACTTTTCAGACTCCATAGGAACTTATCTATGAGAGACACAACAAAATACATGCATTTTTAAAATGTATTATATCATAAAAATCAAATAATGTATTTACCAAGAATTCATGTTCAAGGTTTGCTATTTCAGCCCTTTAAAAAACAACAACATGATTTAGCTTCCTCTTTTGCAAATGGAGATTTAACTCATGTTTTTTTAAAGGGTTAAAGGTTTGCCCCATTGGACAGCACTGAAGCACAGAAGCTGCAGCAGAGTGGTAAGTTCCTCAGCAGCGAAGCCTTCCGCAAGGTTGTGCTATGAACAGTTATAAACATTTTAACAAGGGGGTGAAAAATAGCCAACCTATCCTTTAACACTTGCCCACGACTCCTGTCAAACTATTCAGTAATGGTTAAAACGGAGCATGAATCAATCTGTCATCAAATTATAAATATGTACCACTAATTGCTAAGTCTTGAGTAATGATACAGATTTCAAAGCTCAAAGTTCACATTTGTTTCACATAAATCCTACTTAATGGGACTTTTTGCTCTTTGTAATTTATTAGTAAGTTATTCGTGTTTTTGAGGAGCGGCTATTTCCAGGGCACTAAAATTGGCTACCTTGCATCTGTGACAGTCCCTTCAGGTGGCACTTTCCAAGGGTCATGTTGCAGTTGTACAGTCCCAAGCATCCTGTGCACTGGGCATGGGAATTGCAGCTCTTCGTTTGGATTCCGTCACAGCCCCGCTGAAAAGAGAAATATTTTTTTTCATTTTTTATTTCATTGGTTGTTCAAGAAATGATATGATACAACTTTGGGGTTTTGTTTTTCTTGACTCACCGTGTCGGAATTGAACCGTCCGTAATTCGACGGCGCACGGACTCCGCCGCTAACCCGTCGCCTCGGAGGCCTCTCGAATCCGTGGTCTATCGGACCGATCGCGCTGGCGTCCAAGACGTGCTGGTTACCGTCACGCGGAGGAGGGTGATGCCTGGCGGTGCGGTTGGCACCGCTTCCCCAGCCCGCCCCGGACGCCATTTGCAGACAAACCAGGTGGACGACGAGGACATTTGTGAGCAAAAGCAGGTGGGACGCCATTGGGACCGGAGTTGTCAAAGGAATTTAATTCTGAAGTCTCTCCAACTCCAGGGGCATCTTATATAGCCCTCCCTCCGTACTCGGCCTCTGTCAGAACCTGCCCCGAAATCAAAAATGTCCTGCGATGACATGCTTTGGTCTCCAGAGTTATCACCACAGCGATGAACAGCCAAAGTAAATATCTTCTTTTTCAACACCCCTCGAGGCCTGTGTTCCTTGTTGCAGAAAAGGTCTCTTAATGGTTAAATCATCCAGAAGCTTGGAACTCATTATCATTGTAATTATTATTATTATTATGGTCTGCGTCTGCGGGCTGATTTGGCTTGTGCCACCTAAGATTTCGGCAGCCGTCGGGTGTTGCCAATGACGTCGCGGCAAGGTGAGGTTGGCGTCGTGAAATGATTGAGCGATCAGTCAGGAGTCAGGAGCCTGACGGGGGCCCCGAGGTGTTTTTGGACGGAGCACAGCTACCACTTTGTCACGATATGACAATCAGTGTCAAAGCAGCCGGTGCTGATTTAGGCACATTTGGATGCGTGTAAAAAAAAAAAAAACAAGGCAAAACAAGAAGCACCACCCTGGGCTTCGCATCATTAAATACGTCAGGAAAATGGGAGAGCTTGTTTTTTCCAGTGCAACACTGAGTAGTTTGCTCAACTGGACCTTTACCATTTTCCCATGAATTAGTTTAAAACCCCTTTTATATATAGTATATTGATAGTGGATATGGTGACATTGTTACCACTATATCATCATTTTATTTACTTGACTGGTTTACTTATTTCAGCCCAAATCCATTATTAGAAAAAACCTTGACTGGCATTACTTCCGGTCGCACTGTTGGAGCGGATCTGCTCGCGTGCGTTGGAAAATTTGAACGCATTCCAGAGCCTCGATCGGACCCGGAGATTCCGCACCGCCGCACGTCACAGGCTCTTTTCGCGTGCAGGATCCGACTCCCCATTGGAATGAATGGACTCCATGAGTGTGGACGAGATTAAACCGTTGCAGCTTCGAGCGGAATACCGGGACTTGTTGTGTAATCCACCCGGACGCCGTGATCCTATCGATCGCCACTTTTAAGTTCAACCCAGTTTAAAAGCATTGAAAAGGTGAAGTGTTTCAAGTTAGGATTTTCTTCGTTGCGTTAACCTTTCTTGAGTTTCTCAAGGATGGGCACTAAAAAAATGTTACTTTGCACCAACCTTTCAGTACTGTTGGCAAAGGGTTTAGCTGCTTTGAGGAATAGCGTAGTGGTTTTGTGGTTGTTTTGGATACGATTACAATCCCCTGTTTGCCCCGCTCCATGGAGACGTTTGATCAAAACTGCGATATGACGTGGGGGAATCAACAAAGCGTCCTAATCCCACCCCTGGAGAATTTCTAATCCCTTTGCAAAAGCTACTGTATTGTCATCTTGATGGCCACCGAGTATAGATCTTGATTATTGACCTCCATTTTCTGTTCACACAAATGACACCACTCCTCGGTCGGTACACGCCTGTGAGGCAGCAGCACTCAAGCAGATTAGCTGGCTATAATAAAAAAATAAAAGAAATGGAGGACAAAATAACTCCAATGTGCGATCTCATTCTTTTGAGGGCTGGCTTGCCCGATTTGGACACATATGGTCAAAAGACTGTATGTTGACTGAACGACGCCCACTGAATGAAAAACAATACAAAGGGCAAACACGGATGTGTTATTTCCATGGATACCAAATCCGGAACACAGGATGTCTGTCACACTAGCGCAGGGTGATGAAAGTATTAACAATGGTGCCAGGTAGTGTTTTGGTTATCACCCGCCAAAACATGGGGGAGAAAACACGCGGTCTTAAAAATTCAAACAGTCTCCATTGAAATGGTTGATCGTGGGGGAGGTGGGGAGGGGGGTGACGTAGTAGAAAGAACATCTGGCTAGGGCTCACTTTTTATGCTGCAGCGCTTCGCTTTGTGGAAGAGCGACTCAGCTCTTCAGTTCTCCTCTCAGATTCCATGTTTTTAAGTGTAAATATATTTTATTGCGTATCTGCATGTACGCGGAGAGAGGATACGGGACACCAGGGAGACAGGTCCAGTCGTCTCTTGTACCGTATCTAGAGTTCTGTTCTGACAAAGACAGCCGTTGACTGCACAATGGGACATCGGGGACATCAGGACGTGCCGTTGTCCGAAACTCGACCTTGGTTCACACTAAGCAGAACGAGTGAACATCTTCGGTGTCGGGGGGAGAGAACGGCGGCCGTCCTGGGTTGATTTGAATGCGACTATAATTGAGATGAAAGGCCAAGACAAAGTGAATCAAGGTGTTACCAACGTCTATGATCGACCAGGTTACAGATGCGACTCAAGTGATGCAAGGCAATAAACAGACAATGCGTGGGAAGAAATAGGCCGCGGTATCCAAAATACTTATATCTTTAGGTTCCTTTTTCTGGTTTATTGTTTATTGTTAAGTTCTTACGTTTAAGTACATGGAAAATGTATCCATTTTTAGTTTAGTGTTTCAGGTTATGCTCATTTCCAATTGCCACGTTTACTGTTTTTGTTACTTTTAGGATTATGTTGTTTATCACCAGCTGTCTTGTATATTCCATATTTTTCTCTTCTTTTACTTTACTGTATATTGGAAGGTTTATTGTACATTTTCACATTTTGTCCACCCTCCTGTTTACCTTGAGGTTTATTGTGTTGAGCTTTATTTATTTGGATAAAGTACCTATCTATCTATCTATCTATCTATCTATCTATCTATCTATCTGTCTGTCTGTCTGTCTGTCTGTCTGTCTGTCTGTCCGTCCGTCCGTCCGTCCGTCCGTCCGTCCGTCCGTCCGTCCGTCCGTCCGTCCGTCCGTCCGTCCGTCCGTCCGTCTGTCTATCTATCTATCTATCTATCTATCTATCTATCAAAGATAAGACAAGATAGTATTTTATTGACCCCTGTGGGGGAAATGCAGGCGTTGCAGCAGCTCAGTGGAGTACATTAAGTACAAAGCAGGAAAGAATACCAATACATACATACAATACATACAATAATACACATCCAAGTTCAAAAATATAAACATAGGAAGGAAAAACAATAAACGACTATAAAAGCGATAAACAGCTCAAGAATATACAGTGTAGTTATTTTCAATGATATGCAAAGTAGACTAGTATTTAAAAAAACAAGATGAGAAATGTGCAATGTAGGAAATGGAAATGTAAGATAGCAATGACAGCAGCATGTTTATTATGGGTCCCGCCCTGAAGAGGGCACGTGCAGATTTTACTGACGTCAGACTTTCATGGATGTCGTGGATCCGACGAACCCACAGACAATCTGAATAAGATGTGTGCAAGGAGAAGGAGAACACAGACCACGAAATAGCCTTGCAGTCTACCAGGCAGTTGTGAGTGAACACACATAAAACATACCAGAGGAGCGCGAGGACACCGGGCTCTCTACGGATTGTTGTCAGCTTCTGCAGGCGCTGTTATCGGCTCCAAACGGCCAGCTTGCCAATTGGCAATTGGCCCTGTTTTTTCATCTGAACCCAATGATCCATGTGTGGCAAAGTAAAAAATCGGTGCATCCGTGCACCAGTGCACACGTAGACACAGGCTCCGTGGCCACTGGACACACAGGGCTTTTGTTGTTTCGTTCAATTAGGAAAAAGTAAATCCATTTCAAATAATAAAAACACTGTTTTTATTGTTTCATTTGGAGAAACTGAAACGAGCACGAGCAGCAGAGCGAAAATGTGTATTGGAGTGTCCAATGAAGCGTTTACGCCACTGCTCTACACTTGCCTGTTTTATGATTTATTAGTCTTAAATAAATATAAAACTTAAAATAATTATAATTGTCACAGTAGTTATTTTGATTTAAAGTGTTGATTCTATTTAATTGAATTAGATGGGGGGGGGGGGGGGGGTCTGGTTTATTTCTTGCAAAAAACCTGCAGGTGTAATGTAACCGACCTTCTTGTGTGGATGAAATTTGTATATTGCTATAAGAAGACTGATTCATGTGAAGGAAGTCCTATTTTGATTCAAAGATTTCAGTTTATTTATTTATAGGTTCACAAAATACATTATTATTGTGAAGGCAATTTTATTTTGATTTACCAAGTGCCATAAAATAATTCTGTTCCCCAAAATTGATGAATAATCATGATCACAATATTCAGCAAAATAATCTTAATTAAAATTTCAGCCATAATTGTGCAGCCCTACTTCAGGATGATAACCGCCACCCAAATGAACCGGCACAAACGAACCTCCGCAATCACAAAACACACCGGAACAGAGAGCCAAGGCACACCCCTCCATTGAACTTTATCGGAGGTGGCGCCCGGTTGTACATTTGCAGGGGAGATGGGTTGGTTGGAAACAGGTCAATGCGGAGCAAAAGCATCCATTCATTCCGTGTCTACCTATCTCCGCATTCGCGGTCGCTTGCTCGCCGTATCCCCCGCACAGACGATCCCGCGCCGGACCCCCGCCGTGGCGCGGTGCCGCCGCGCGGTGGAGAGCGTCGGTAGGGCAGCGTGCGTTCGTGGGAAGGGGGCGGGGTCTGCCGTCTCGACGAGCTCGGCTTTCCGATAACGGCCGAGCCGAGGCGCCGCTTCCCGGGACATCCGGGTTCCGCCGCTGCCTTTCAACATAAACAGCAATGGCGGAGGCAGCAGCAGCGGCGGCAGCTCCAGCGGTAACGGGAGGCTGGACCAAACACGTAACCTGCAGGTGAGGCGACGCCGCACCGCACCGCACCGCACCGCACCGCACGACACAGCCGTCTCACAAAACGCCTCGCTGCTCGACGTCCGAGGCACAACACGGGGTTGCGTTTCGTTCGTCGTCGAGCGGGGGGGCTGACAGACAGCTGACCGCGTCGCGGAGCCCCAGCTGGGTTGTGTTGTTGTCGGCCGCCAGACGGACCGCGGCTCGGCCAGCGGGCCGGTAGGACCTCAGCAGCCTGGGGGACGAAACGATGTTTACCAAGCAACACAAAGGAAGGTGGGCTGGAGTACCCCTGGCTGCGGAGTAGTGATTTTGTTTGATATTATTTTGTTATAACATTTTTTTTTTTTTGGGTACACACAGTGTATGTACTTTTTGTTTGACATGTATGTATTTAAACTGTACAATTTCCTATTTTTGACAGTGTGGATTGTTCATACAGAGGTTCATTGTTTTGTTTTAACGTTTGGTTCTTGGCGAGTCACTCGGTTAAAAAAAAAAAAAAAAAACATTTATTCGAATTTTTTTTTTTCCGGGTATTCGTTCGTTTTTTTCAGTTGGTATAATGAGCGAGTGAGGGAGGACTTCGTGTCCCACATGAATTACACCAAATGCCTGTACCCCCCTCCCACACTCACAAAACCCACGAACGACCCTTTTGCCTGAGTAACTCCCTTATGGTTTCAAAGATGTTTTCGCTACGGACGAATCGTTCACAAGTCATACACTGACCTGTCCATCTTATATGGGGATATGGCTCCATCCCCTTTCGTTTAAAAACAAAACAAAAAAAAACAAAACCTGGCTGTGACTGCGATTTTATAGTTGTTTGATCCTACTGACAAAATATACATTGTAAGTCGCCTTTGACAAAGACATCTGCAAAACGATGTCATTAAAGTTCAAAGTCTGTCCCATCCACAGCAGCTTTTCTTCTCCAGCAGCGGTGGCTGACTTCGTCTTCACTTCAATTCTGCATTGTTCGCTGAACCGTTGGCTGTGAGCAGTGTTCATGTTCAGTGTTAGTTTAAATGAGCTTGAGACGGTACTGATGGCGTTTATGTTCATTCAAGTCAAAGGATTGGCTTATTCAATAGCTGACGTCATGTTCTACACCGCTTTGTAGCCATGTGAATATGAAATGGATATGCAAAATCTGATTATCATGTATCATTTGACATGTCATACAGGCTGATATAAATATTTACATATTCTTTTGGTATTCCCAGGTATTTCATGCATGGGCTCTGCAAAGAAGGAGAGAACTGTCGATATTCCCATGATCTTGCCAGCAGCAAACCCGCAGCAATGATTTGCAAGTTTTTTCAAAAGGGAAACTGCGTCTTCGGCGACCGTTGCAGGTAACTATCCAGCTGAAAGCCACACGTCTGAAGGTTATATTTCACATGGAATGCGTTGATGGGTGTCATTCGAATTGACCCAGCTTGTGCTTTAGTGTGCTGGTTTGCTTTCACTGCAATTGCGACGGATATTAAAAACAAATCTTTTTGTCTTGAAGTGTACCTGTATTAGAACACCTCCCTCCCCATGTCTTCCAAGAATTGTTGTGGCATCTTCTTCCCAGTGAAGTTGGCACACGAGAATGCCGCTTCCTCCCGTCAACATGTTTCTCACGTCTAGCCAGACAACCCCTCAGTATTGCCCCGCTGGGGTCACGGTGCTTAAGAACCTGTTCTGTTCGTAGATTAGATTAGCATTTGCTGTCTGCGTGTTATTGTGACTATTCCCACCACTGCTCTGTGTCACTTGATGGATTTTGGTGGGAACTTGGGAAGGAAGCCTTTGGTCCAACTGTCTGCTTGCTAAAGCTGAACAGTTATGGTACGATAGAATGGGAATTCAGTAATATCACGGAATCGACAAGGATACCATTATAATTCCGTTCCACGTTACGTGTGTTGACTGTCATGCATTCATTTTGTAGTGCCTGAAACTTGGGTGATCAGAGATGTTTGTGGCACCTTGATCGACCTCGTCTTGGTCTTTATCTGCATATCATCACATTGAAACGATTTGTCTTTGTTAGAACAGGACTCTTTAATGCAAGAGCATAAAGTATCTGTGTCTGCAGTCAGAAGGCAGAGATGGTACTAGAGACATGTTGGATGCTGTCTCTCTGATGTCTTGTGTCCTCTCTCCATGTACACGTCTCAATAAAATGTAATTCCACTGAAACACATCGAATCTGAGAGAAGAGCTGAGTTATTTTTCCACATGTATCATGGTTTCTGCCTCGAAGATAAGCTACAATGTTAGAGCGTACAGATGCTGTAAAGTTGTTTTGTATGGTGATATGACGATAGATTACTATTGAAAGACAACATTAATTGGCTATGGCTGATAGACTTTATATAAAACATAATGCTGCTTGGCCTCTTATAAACCATCAAACATTTCTGAAGACAACTGAGTGACTCCCCCCGAATCTGAGAAGAGAAATTCAAAATTCTGGCTATTGGATGGCAAAGGGCCGTTTCAGATGTTCAGTTGTTTTTCAGACAGCAGCCCGCCAGCGCAGACTTAGTCTGCGTTCTGCTGAATCCCCATAGTTACCACGGCAGCTTAGAGGAGGAGGAGGAGGTGGTGGTGGTGGTGGTGGTGGGGTGTGCTTTTGTTACCTCAATACTTAACCCATACAGAATGAGCTACTGAGGTCGGGCAGTTGGTCTGTAGGAAGACGCAGGCCTGTAGAATCCAGCGTCACTTAGCCCGTGCTCATGTTGTTATTGTCTTCGTTCTTTGGAGGAATGCAGTGTGATGGAGATGCAGGGAAGAGGGTGTCCTCATTATTTAAGTGACCCCCCCCCCACCACCAACACCTCCACACAGCCTTTAAAAGTCCCCAGAGGCAAGGGCCCCACGGCCTCGGGGGGGTGGGCTCGGTTATGGATGAATTCTGCTAGGGGCCACAGCTATTGTGATGGGCTCTTGTCTCGCTCTGTCTCAGTTTCTCTCTCCCGTCATGCCAGACGGAGTGCTCTGCAGTCTGCATGGCAATTGCATAACCCCCCGTGCATTTCCCTTCCTCCTAGTCCCTCCCCATCGCAGGGTTCACACGGTTCATTCTGCTGCAGCAGCAGTAGCTGTAGCCCCCTCTTTCGTTTATTAATGTGTACAACACTAACATATATGTTCTCATGTGTGTTGGTGTGTGGGTGTGTGTGTGGACTTGGCATTGTTTAAAAAAATGACAATGCCAGCACCCTTAAAGTGATACCAATAGAGTACTTTATTCGATACCTTTTTTTTTTTTTTTTTGACTATACCCATCATGTGAATGGAAGCATTCAGTTGGGTAAAATGCCACCACTCCTCCCCATCCAAATTATTTTTACACTAACACATTTTGAAAGTGTTGATTGAAACATTTATTAAATAACTGTACAGTTAAGTATTTGGACAGTGTAATTTTAAACAAATAGCCAGAACAGGAGGAATGTTTGCAGTGAGGAAAACCTATTTCACTGTTCATGTGAACACCTGACTTGTTTTAAGACTGACTTGAAAAAATGTGAATTGTACCTATCCTTTTAACTAGGCAATTAATAAAGAATGTCAAAGTAGTTGAGAAGGCAGGAGCAGCTTTTTTTTGGCAGGCTGATTAATGTTCACAACCTGTAACAACTTACCAGAGCTGCTGTTGTACTGCTGCTGCGACATTGAGCCAATCACACGTCGCATGAAATTGAAGAACGCTTGCGGTGGTTGGCTGCGAGCAAAACCATACAAATAATTTTTCTAGATCTGGGTACAAAAAGGATCGAATGCAGGTATTGTTTGACTGGAGATGTTTCGATACTGCTTGGTATTGGATTATTTTGGTCTCTAAAAGGGGTGGGTGGTGTGTGTGTGTGTGTGTGTGTGTGTGTGTGTGTGTGTGTGTGTGTGTGTGTGTGTGTGTGTGTGTGTGTGTGTGTGTGTGTGTGTGTGTGTGTGTGTGTGTGTGTGTGTGTGTGTGTGTGTGTGTGTTTGTGTCACAACAAACCACTGACGGGTGAAGTGAATAACATTGATCATCTGGTTCCAATGGCACCTGTCAAGGGGTGGGATATATTAGGCAGCAAGTGAATAGGTAGATCTTGAAGTTGATGAAAAATGGGCAAGTGTAAGGATCTGAGTGACTTTGAAAAGGGCCAAATTGTGATGGCTAGACGACTGCGTCAGAGCATCTCCAAAACGGCAGGTCTTGTGGCGTGTTCCTGGTATGCAGTGGTTAGTACCTACCAAAAGCGGTCCAAGGAAGAGAAACCGCTGAACCGGTGACAGGGTCATGGATGCGCATGGGCTCATTGATGCATGTGGGAAACGACGTATAACCCATAGGGTCCGATCCCACAGAAGAGCTACTGTAGCACAAATTGCTGAAAAAGTAAATGCTGCTATGATAGAAAGGTGTCAGAACACACAGTGAATCACAGCTTGTTGTGTAAGGGGCTGTGTAGCCGCAGACCGGTCAGAGTGCCCATGCTGACCCCTGTCCACCACCAAAAGCGTCTACAATGGGGACATGAGCGTCAGAAATGGACTGTGAAGCAATGGAAAAAGGTCTGATGAGTTACGTTTTATTTTACATAATGTGGCTGGCCGAGTACGTGTGTCATTAACCTGGGGAAGCGATGGCACTTTAGGAAGAAGGCAAGCCGGCACAGGCAGTGTGATGCTCTGGAAAATGTTCTATTGTAAAACCTTGGGTCCTGGCGATCATGTGGAAGTTACTTTGCCACGTATACCACCTACCTAAACATTGTTCGGCGGGACAGAGCTGTTTTGGGTGGGCGTGCGTGCGTTATTAACGGTTCTTATCAGGTCATTGAGGTGCCTGAATTTTTTTCCTCATAAGTGCTAAGTACTGGAATACCCTTAATTTAAAAAAAAATAATAATAATAATACACACACACACACACACACACACACACACACACACACACACACACACACACACACACACACACACACACACACACACACACACACACACACCGGCCACTTTATTAGGTACACCTTGCTAGTAATGGGTCCGACCCCCTTTTGCCTTCAGAACTGCCTTAATTCTTCGTGGCATAGATTCAATAAGGTGTTGGAAACATTCCTCAGAGATTTTGGTCCATATTGACATGGTAGCATCAAGCAGTTGCTGCAGATTTGTCGGCTGCACATCCATGATGCAATCTCCCGTTCCACCACATCCCAAAGGTGCTCTATTGGATTGAGATCTGGTGACTGCGGAGGTCATTGGAGTACAGTGAACTCATTGTCATGTTCAAGAAACCAGTTTGAGATGATTTGAGCTTTGTGACATGGTGCATTATCCTGCTGGAAGTAGCCATCAGAAGATGGGTACACTGTGGTCATAAAGGGACGGACATGGTCAGCAACAATACTCAGGTATGCTGTGGCGTTTAACCGATGCTCACTTGGTACTAAGGAGCCCAAAGTGTGCCAAGAAAATATACCCCACACCATTACACCACCACCACCACCACCAGCCTAAACCGTAGATACAAGGCAGAATGGATCCATGCTTTCATGTTGTTTACGCCAAATCCTGACCTTACCATCTGAATGTCGCAGCTGAAATCGAGACTCATCAGACCAGGCAACGTTTTTCCAATCTTCTATTTTCCATTTTTGGTGAGCCTGTGCGAATTTTAGCCTCAGTTTCCTGTTCTTAGCTGACAGGAGTGGCACCCGGTGTGGTCTTCTGCTGCTGTAGCCCATCTGCTTCAAGGTTCCACGTGTTGTACGTTGAGAGATGGTACTCTGCATACCTTGGTTGTCATGAGTGGTCGTCCACACAACTGTCGCTCATTGGATATTTTCTCCTTTTTGACCATTCTCTGTAAACCCTAGAGATGGTTGTGGTTGAAAATCCCAGTAAGTCAGCAGTTTCTGAAATACTCAGACCAGCCCGTCTGGCACCAACAACCATGCCACCTTCAAAGTCACTTAAATCCCCTTCCCCATTCTGATGCTCGTTTTGAACTTCAGCAAGTCATCCTCCCCATGTCTACATGCCGAATGCAATGAGGTGTGTGTGTGTGTGTGTGTGTGTGTGTGTGTGTGTGTGTGTGTGTGTGTGTGTGTGTGTGTGTGTGTGTGTGTGTGTGTGTGTGTGTGTGTGTGTGTGTGTGTGTGTGTGTGTGTGTGTGTGTGTGTGTGTGCGCGCGCGCACTGTCTTGTTTGTACAGGCGTGATGCACTATGAATTATTGCCTGCTATTTTTTCAGTGCTTTAATTATTGCATCTGAATGCAACTTATTTTTGGTGGACTGCTCAGACTAGGTTAGACTGATCACGGGTTCTCCAAGCCTTTGTTGATTCTGAAAACACTACTCGTCCTTTATCACTGTCATCTGTCATTGACGGGTTGGGGTTAAGATGCAAGATTATCTTTTTTAGATCCATATAAAAATGCATATAAAGGAGCTTCTGATATTAATATGATTTATATCCACACTATATGTCATAGTGAACAAAAGAAAATCACAACTGACCAGAACTAGACTTTGGAACTAGGGTTGGGAGGGTGTGCTTTTATTTGCGTGCTACGTCCACATACATCCTCTTTGTGCACGCAAGTGAATGAGCTGCATGCTCTGCTGCTCCGTCTACCTCTCTCTGGTGCGGGGGATGTGGATCGGGACCTCACCAGGTGACCACTGCTGGACTGTCTCTTGCCCCACCTATTCTGGCATTATCATGTCATGTGTGAAAAGGCGCAAGATGGAAATGTGGCTGCATATGTGAAGAGTGAAACTCTTTAGCGGTCCCGGAAAGGTTATCCCTGTAATTTACTGGGAACTACATGTGAAAAGGGTTTAGTAATGGCATAGCCATTCAGTCAGTCCTGGAAAAAAATACATGTTTAAATTGAAAATTGAATCAAATCGTGGCCTTCTAATTGAAACTGAAATTGAAATGTGGATTTTGAGATTCTTGACACCCTTAATTGTCATGGAAACACGCTTAGTGGCGTAATTCCCCTACATAGCCCCGCCCCTGTCCCTGTGATGTCACAGCTCTCCTTATAAAGCTGAGCGTTTGGAGACGCACACGCACAGACGGAGAGACGGAGGACAACACAGAGGAGTGGGACATTAGGTCGGTCGACGCAACCCCACCTCTGACTGACAAGGGTCAGTGACACATGCACACAGTGACACACATACACACACACACACACACAGTGACACACACACACACAGTGACACACACACCCGGGTTGTAGCTTTTAGTAAAAGAAGTAGGCGGTAATTCAACATCACGATTCGATGCAAGCTGCTAAAAGAAGGAACAAGAAGAAGAGGAATCCCATCAGTTTCCTAGTTTACTAGACTCCTTGATGCTAGTCTCCTACACTGTCGTCTAGCTCCTACACTGTCTCCTAGACTGTCTCCTTGCCTCTATACTGTTCTGCTCCTAGATGGTCCTCTACACTGTCTCCCAGGAAGTCATCTCACTTCTACACTGTCACCTAGACTATCATACACTGTGTCTCAGCTCCTAGTGTAGGAGCTTCTCAAGCAGTAGTGGAAGTCATCTATGGATACAGTGGACAACCTTCAGCAAGCAATCACAGTGTCCTAGCTCCTACACTATCCTAGACTATCTTACACTATGTCCTAGCTCCCAGACTGCCAGTCTCCTAGCACTTGCATAATCACACAGGAATGGCCACACATTGCCCGCACTTGTTTACAACTCTGAATGTAAGTTTTCTATGTTGGAATTTAATTTGAACAATGTCACATTGATGGGGATGGACCTACATAGCACTACAGTTTATTTTTTTGGTATTCAAAGCAACTGGCGCAACTGGCTTGACAAAAAATGTCAGATGGATATTTCATGGTCTAAATATTTCATTTCCGTATGAAGCTCATTCTCAACTGATGTATCAGTGCATGGAATGAGTCATGACTGTAATCACCCACGCTGAGAACAGTCAGGAGGAACACACACCCTACCAGCCTTGTTGTTATGCTACTCGCTGAAGGGAAGCTTCTTCATTACTCATTACATTTGGCCTTCAATGGTATTTTGTGAGTTAACTTTTTAAGGCAACTTGCAAGGGCCTTCAGCAGCCGAGCTTATCTTGAATACCTAGTCGTGTTTGTGGTTCAGCCGTTTGGGGTTCAGCAGCTGCTACAGAACAAACACAGTCGGAGGTCAACAGGAGACGGCTTTATCCTTAATCAGCAGGACATGAGATGTCATGACATGTCGGCACTCCTGCCAGACCCATGCGGGCAATGTGTTCAATTTGTCCATATCTGTTACGCTCAGAAAAGGTTGTGAGACCATGCGTGATTGTCATTTGTTTGTGGTTCCAATAGTCACAGCAGCTGCTCGAAGGGAAACGAGAGCAAGAAGCGAGACTGAAACAATAAGAAGGCCCTAAGAAGTCGAAGCAGCGGTTACCTTGAGCTCAGAAACATTGATAAAGTTGACACATCTGGGAAACGTGTCCAATGGGTGTCTGGCAGATCTTCTTGTTGAACTGTGAATATGAGCTGTTTGCTTTATCGCTGTGCTGTTTTAAAAGGAGATTAATTATGTGAGTTGAAAATGATGTCTTCCTGCGTTTCGGTCCAGATGGCTTAGTAAAATCTGTTTTGTTTTTTTTTTTGTTTTTTTTACTGACATATTTAGAATCTTCAAACACTGGATCCTATGTGGCATCTAACAGTTAAACCTACATTCATTTGGGATTTTTGTCGGCTCGGGATATCAGAGATTTTTGATGGAACCAACTGCTATGTGAAGGAAGTAGAAGACAATGTCTGCTCTCCTGAGAAAGGTAGCCCCTTACCTAACCTCCTCCCACTTGAGCTGGAAATAGGCCTCATTTTGAACCATAACATTACACAATATTACACAACACAGAATCACTGAATTGTCCTGGTTCAATCATTTATATTGTATTCAAGGTTGGGATGGCCCCCTCTTACAAATGGTTAACCTAAAGCCACATCAATTTAGGTGGATCTACCATTTACATTGAGAATGAGGTTCTCGACGAGTGACAATCTTGAGGTTATGGTTAGGCTTAGCGGTAGCACCGTTGCCTCCGTCTTCTACTACTACTACTTCCTACTCCACTGGGCATTTCTTTCTCGACTGCCCCCTGTCGTTCCGGTGAGTACTACTACTTCCTGGCTGGGTATCTTTTTTTTCTCCAAACACCCTGCGCCCCATCAAGACGCCGTTGATACAATAACAACAAGACTGCAGATTGTTCAGTTCTTATTGATAAGACCAAATCCTAATAGATTAAATACTTATTAGCAATTAATCGATAGTCTACTAATTGTTACCATCCTTAATTCTCATAGTTGAAGTGAGCATTCCTCTACTCTAGGGTTGAACCCAGTCATGATGTGTGATTTTGTCATCTAATTGACCAGTAACAGAATTATTTGCCTTGTGACTTGCTCTTACGGTTTATTGTACACAGCCCGGTTCTTTTGACCTTATTTCTATTAAGCCACGATACTCTATGCTAATTCTAGTTGTTTGTGCAGATGGAAAAGCCTGGAGAGTTTCACACCTCTCACAAGCTTGAAGGTCTGTCGTGAAACAATTAAAATGTGGAAGCAAATTAACCTCTTTGACACAACTCAGACCATCGGATATCACCATGCCCAACGTATCTCGACCCTGGAGGGCAAGTGATGGGAAGCCACTCCTTGGGAGGGTGACACCTTTAACCCTTTGCCGGTTGGCGGAGGAAGAATTGCATGAAATGCAGCTTTAAATGACAAATTAATCAGAAATGGGGGTGTGGGGGGCGGTCCCTCCACAGGTTCGAACACTCCAAGCCAGCCAAGCAGGACGATCTGCCTGGTCCCCTGCCGCTGCCGCTGCCCTCCGCCCCCCCCACAACGTCCAGCGTGGCGGACCCAGTGCCGGGCGGCTCGTGCAGCGCCTCGGAAAGCACGGAGAACCCCCGTGGCCACGGCGCGAGGGACTGGGTCAACGCCGCAGAGTTTGTCCCAGGGCAGCCCTACTGCGGACGGGGTAAGTGATGCACACGTCCGTGGAGGGCTTCTTCGATTGCGCTGATGGCGATGCTCAATCCTAAACACAAATCCTGAACGTATACCTATCTGATCTGTATTTCGCCCCAAGTTGCCTGGGCTCACTTGACTTTTTTGATGGGGCGAGCCATTGGAAAATCTGAAATGGAGGAAGCCGTGTCCAGCTGTGTACAATTCTGCACAGCTTGATAACCGTCTACGCCTACTTCACAACGGCAAAGGAATTTTGCATAACTCCATTGCATCTAACTGTTTTCTTGGTTTCGAAGAAGCAGACAAGGAAGTTGCTTTTTATTTCATGTCCATCAGGTTTCATAAAGTCTTGTTAAGACTTGTCATGACTTTTTTAATTTGGAATTTTCTCCATTTTAGCCTTAGTATGGATCAATATCCAATGCACATACTGCTTAAGCTCCTTAAATTGACAGTATAGTTTTGGAGAACCAAAAAAAAAAAGTGATTATCTCATCCTCTGATTTTTATTGGAAGCGCTGTGAGAATCTTTTTTTTTTTTTTTTTTTTTTTTTTTTTTTTTCCCCCCAGAGGGACTTGCTCTAATTACTTCAGGTAGTGGGTATTTTGCTGGCAGCAGCAGTCTTCCTTGGATGGCCATCGTGTGCTTGCGTTAATTAGGTCAGCTAATCAATCTAGTCCATCCAGATCATTGTGGCAGTCGTCTTCCCTTTGCAAGACTGGACTCAAATTGTAGGAAGTGAACCATTAGCTTCAAAGAAAAGTAACTGTCTCCTGAAATCACCAGTTATCATCCCCAAAACATTGCCAAGTTAACTTTATCGAGGTAAATCGACGAGATGCCAAGGACATTGTTCTCCCAATGGCTGACTGCGGTCTCTATGCCTCACCCGCCACGTGTCCCGCCCTTTGTGCGGCGTCTAGCCGAGCCCGGGAAGGTGGAGGGGCTGATCTCCGTCGCCAAGGAGTCGGAAGAGGACCCCATGGTGGACGACAAGGAGCTGAGGAAGCAGCTGTGTCCGTACGCCGCCGTGGGTGAGTGCCGCTACGGGCTGAACTGCGCGTATCTGCACGGCGATGTGTGCGACATGTGCGGCCTGCAGGTGCTCCACCCCACCGACAGTGGCCAGCGCTCGGAGCACACCAAGGTGAGTGCCCACCGCCCGGCGTGCGTGTGCATGTGCGTGTGCGTGTGTACACTTAGAATATATTAAGGGCTTGGTGCAATGGTATTACATAATGTGTTATTACAAGCAGAAAATGATTTACACTGAAATTAAAGTAGGAGCTGATTAATATTTTGGATGTAAAATAGAATGAAAATATACTGTAATGAATGTGGCTGTAAGATGGGTTCATATTCCCTTCCTTCAAATGATGGAGCAAAAGATTGATGTAGTAATGTAATGTAATGTAATGTAGTTAGATGAACCACCTCGCTCGGGGTTGCAACCAATTACATGGCTAATTATAATCCATAATAATGTGGCAGGATTCATTGTCCTTGGCAAAAGTTTCTTAACATCTTTGTGGGTGACAGTGGCCCAAATCCAGTTGCCTGGGGCAACTGGGCGACCGCTACTGCCAAGCCCTGGACAGTAGCTAATAGCCATAGCACAACCAGACAGTCGTTACATATTGGAGAGAACAATTTTGTACATTCAGCTATCCATTTGATGTATGCTGTCATATTTCCAGGCGTGCATTGAGGCCCACGAGAAGGACATGGAGATTTCCTTTGCGATCCAGCGCAGCAAGGACATGATGTGCGGCGTGTGCATGGAGGTGGTGTTTGAGAAGGCCAACCCCAGCGAGCGGCGCTTTGGCATCCTCTCCAACTGCAGCCACTGCTACTGCCTCAAGTGCATCCGCAAGTGGAGGAGTGCAAAGCAGTTCGAGAGCAAAATCATCAAGTTAGTCTGTCGCAGCGGGAGGAAGGCAGAAATAGGGAGGGGGGGGGGGGGGGGGGGGTAGGCTTGGTTTTGTTTAGTTTTTATTTCCTCCCCCTCCTGGGCTGTTTCTTTTCAAGTTGACAGTTTTAAGGCTCAAAGTACAGGGAAACCCATAGTTCCATGGTTGTGTTAATAAAAAAAAAAAGGGGGGATATAAATTTTATATATATATATATAATATTTTTTTTCTGAAGCATGATAAAATGGGTGAAGCCACAGTCGGGTCATTCGTCTTTGTTTTCTTCTGCAGGTCTTGCCCAGAGTGTCGGATCACGTCAAACTTTGTCATCCCTAGCGAGTACTGGGTAGAAGATAAAGATGACAAACAGAAGCTGATCCAGAAATACAAGGATGGCATGGGGTACAACAAAAAACAACTCTCAAATGGCAACAGAATAAAGGCCACCCCACCGTTCTTTGCCCTTTGGAGCCATTTAACCTTTATCCATGGCACCTAGTACATGGACTCCACTGTTGCCAGCATCCATTGGGGACAGATAACTGGTTTATGAACCAAAAGCTCAAGATTTCAAGCTATTTCCAAAATTGTATTTAGCTAAAAGTGACTTAACTTTCACCCTGCAGCTGAGGGTTTGTTGAAAATCTGCTTTGCTTATCACTGGTTGCCATGTTGCTAATATGAGGCGTTAAATGACCGACTACAGACCCCTGTTCTATATGCGGTGAAGCGGCACAGGAAATGAGCTTGAAGCGTCCCTTAATTCAAACAGATAGTTGGAGTTATTGTTAGCTGATGGTTTTTTTATTTATTTTTTTCATTTTTATTTTTACAGTTCTCCAAAGCTAGCTTGATGGGCTAGGGTTATGGATTTAACTCTGTTGCCATGCTAACTAGTGTATTGTGTTGGAAATTGGCATTTTAGCAGACTTGGGAAGCACCTCAGCGAGTTCCCCCGCTCTGTGTGTGTTCTGCAGAAGCAAACCGTGTCGATATTTTGACGAGGGTCGCGGAACCTGCCCATTCGGCTCCAACTGCTTCTACAAACACGCCTTTCCTGACGGCCGTCTGGAGGAGGTTCAGCCCCAGCGGAGGCAGACCAACGGATCCAACGGCAGGAACCGGGTAAGAGCCTGGGACAAGTCACCGAGGGGAGCAGTCTGGTAGAGGGGAGCAGTCACCTTGCGCTTTGCAGCTGCCTTTGTCAAGTAAATAACCAACGTAGCTCCCAAGAGAGACAAAAGAAACAACTTTTTGGCTATTGACACGTCTACTAACAGGACGTTTACCCATCCAACCAGTCATCAATGGACAGTAAACCTTATATTGGTCATCATCAATGGAGAATGAGGAAGTATGAGATCCAGTGGTGGCTGGTGATGATATTGAAGGGGAGGGCTGAATAAAAGTTAAAAAAAAAGAACGTATGTGCGTACCTGCGTACATACACTGGCAGCTGTTCGTAATTAATTACGTGACTGTACTTAAGTTTTGAACTTTGTTTATGTGTGCCAGCTGAAACGTTTTCATTATCACAGAAAATGACTAATGACACCAGGGGCAGAGCGTGTCTGCAACAAGTGGTACAGTCTTAGTCGAGCAGCCACTCAGAGTGGCTCACGTGCGTCACCAGAAAGTAAAGCCACCGCCTCCTCCATTGAGGATGGGCGCACTGCAAATGTGCCCAGGGCAGGAAACTAGGCTGGGAAACTAGGTTGTCCCAAAAATGGGACAAGAATGTTTTTGATTCAGACTGGCACGATTTACCAGACATAAAACAAAGTTAAGATATTAAACATATTTATTCTAATATTTATTTTACTCTGACAGATTAGGGGGCGGCGCCCTCACGCCCCCTATTGACCGGCAGCCACTGATGAGATAGATTACTACAACATCCCACACTGCAGCCACCTCAGTAGAATGTCCTAACAATCGATACAGTTGAATAAAGCCTCACTTGTCTCTGAAGAATGGAAATAAAATGATTATTTTATCATTTTTTTGATGTTTTATACATTTATTATTTTTTTAAAGTAGAATCTGTTAACACCACAGCTCTCGTGTGTGTGTGTGTGTGTGTGTGTGTGTGTGTGTGTGTGTGTGTGTGTGTGTGTGTGTGTGTGTGTGTGTGTGTGTGTGTGTGTGTGTGTGTGTGTGTGTGTGTGTGTGTGTGTGTCCTGAAACGAGTCACCTGGAAATTCTCAATGTGACGCGAGCTCTAGTGGCAGTACCACGCGTTGTATTTTATTTTTCATTTTAAAAATGCACTTCATCCATCTTAATATTCAAACAAATCTCTTCCGCTCATGATGGCAGTTTAATTCGACGAGTGGCGGAACATGTTTGTTTACACACTACTATCTTTGGAAACACCCTCTCTGTCCTCCGTGATTCAGTGTTTTTTTTTTTTTTTTGTTTGTTTGTTTTTTTCCCTCACATATTTCTCAACAGTTAACATGTTTGTTTTGTTGTGTTTTTTTTGTCTTTCTGATTGCGTCCTACGAACCAGATCTAGTATGTCCTCTACTGCCCCCTTGCGGCAGTCCTCGACAGGAACGTGGTGATGCACGATTAGTACATACAAGCGGGCCTTGCGCGTGCAGGCAGTAGGCTGGGCGCCTGCTGCTCGCGTAGGGTCCGTCCGTCCGTCGGTCCGCCTGCCGTTTGACCAAATGGATGTTGTCCACACTCCTCCCTCCCCAGAACCCGAGGCGCACGCCACTGTGGGACTTCCTGGACGAGCGGGAGAGCGGCGACTCGCTGGACAACGAGGACGACGACATGGTGACGTTCGAGCTGAGCGAAATGTTACTCATGCTGCTGGCCGCCGGCACTGACGATGAGGTGACGGACTCCGAGGACGAGTGGGACTTGTTTCACGAGGAGCTGGACGACATCTACGAGATTTACCTATAGCGTCCCACCCCCCCCCCACCCAAAAAAAAAAAATCCCCCCGTATCACCCCACCCCCTCTATACTCGACACTAGAATGGACTGTCTTGTGAGAGTGATGGACAGTAGTTCCTCCCCCTCTCCTCCCGCCCCTGTGTTGTGGCAGTGCCTTTAAGCGGGCCGTTAATAAATGAATTTAATAAAACGAATGAAATCGAAAAGGAAAAAAAAAATTTATATATATATATATATATATATATATATATATATATATATATATATATATATATATATATATATATATATATACTTAAAAAAAAAAAAAAATACAAAAAAAAAAAATCAACGGCAGTCTGCACTCGTGCTAAACATTTTCTAGAAACCTGTCCTTGTGAATATCCTCGTGCGGTTCATGTACAAGAAACAAAAATGAAATGGAAAAAATTGATATAACAACGAAGAGAAACAAGCAAATTGACAAGAAAAAAAACAAAAAAAAAAAACAACAGTTCCGAATTTCTTTTTCGAGTTTCGCTAATAAACGTGATCAAGTTTATTTTGTGGGTGCGGGTTCGGCCTGTTTAATCCTCGACCCAGCTGTTTGTACATAGGTGTTTCGGAAGACTCTGGAGGACATGTGAAAGCTATTGGTCGACACGAGTCCACTTGCTATACTGGTGATGGTGTTTCCTGAACTTTTCCTCTACTCATGCACTGAAACCGAACTGAACTGAACCCGGGCCGAAGGCAGCGAGTTGGGTTCACAAAATTCTCCTGCACAATTGCACTCTTATATCGCCCCCCCTTGTTCCTGTCTCTCTCTCTCTCTCTCTCTCTGTCTCCCTCTCTCCCCCATCTCATGTCTCCCTCCCTCCCCTCACCCCCAAAGGAATCAAGAAATGAAATGGACATTTTAATGTATTTAACCCTCCAGGAAACCCCGAACCCTGATTTTGGAGTTCTTTTGGACGTCGGCGGACTTAAAATACAGAAAATGAAGACACCCTTCATGAATTGTAGCTATTTCTATGAGCTTCAGTGATCAACCCATGCATATTAAGCCGTTCTGAGCGGCAACGCCCCATACCCACAAACTCGTCCTATAGCTGGTCACAATCTGTTGAAGTCCATTGGAATGCATATGTTTATACGGAAATGTGTTTTCTATGTCCCACGACCATCCATCTTAACTTGAAATTAAAGTTTATTATCAACTCTGTAATTTTGCAAAGTGAGGTTAATTTGTGTGTGTGTGTGTGTGTGTGTGTGTGTGTGTGTGTGTGTGTGTGTGTGTGTGTGTGTGTGTGTGTGTGTGTGTGTGTGTGTGTGTGTGTGTGTGTGTGTGTGTGTGTGTGTGTGTGTGTGTGTGTGTGTGAGACACGGTTCTTACCAGATCATTGTGGTGCCTGGATTTTCTCCTCAGAAGTGTAAGTACTGGAATACCTTTTGAAAATCGGCCCTTTTGTGCTGAAGTGCTTGAAATGTCCATGGATAACGCGGCATCATTGGAAAACCTGTGATATTGTGAGTTTTGTTATTCAATTCTTAACATAGTATCAGAGAGATACATTTATGCAATAGGTCGAAATAAGAACTTTTATTTCAAAATAACAACTGAAAAACTAGTCAACAAAAACAAATGTACAATTCCAGCATAGTTGGTAATAGACACTTAATAGTTGACAGTGAGGTCAATAATATATACTGATATAGATAAACAGACAATGATACTAACATTCTATTTTAATGAAGATCACACTGAAAATTGATTATAAGCTTCGAGTCATTGAATTTCATTTGCTAATGCCAGGGTGAATCCTGCTTTAATAAACACAAGCTTTTTATTTTGATTCGTTCATTTATTTCGGTAGGTGTATTAATTCACACGTATGTGTATGAATCTTTATGCAGATGGACTGATGCCCGGTGGGAGAGGGAGAGGGTTTCAATGGAGATCATGCATCTGAGTAACCGTTTTACCTTTCGGCGCGTTCTGTATTTCATTATTTCTCGGCTTCTCTCTCAGCTGCATCGCCCCCCCGCTCCGTTCCCAGATCACATCTACTCCATGCCTGGGTTTGGGCTCGCCTCGCCTCGCCTCGTTGCTCTCCCGCTTATAAGCGTCTATCTCGGGAGTGGAAACCGGGGCAGGAACGGGAGGCGAGCGTCCAAAATACAATGATCGCAGAAATCGGCGGCGGCAACCCAGAGGCCAGTCTCCCCCAGTCCGAAGAAGCAGCGACCACCATCTACCCGCACTCGCCCTCCTCCTCTTCTTCCCCCTCCTCCTCATCCTCCTCCTCCTCCTCCTCCTCTGCGGAGATCGGCCGGCCGCCCCGGAGGGACACCCAGACGTCCACCGCCCGAATCATCAACCCGGAGAAGAGCAGCGTCGGCCGGCTGGTCTCCTCATCCTCACCATCCTCATCATCCTCCGCCGCCGCCCGCATCATGACATCGGGGGAGTTCGTGCGGAGCGCCCCCATGTTCGCGCAGAGGTCCGGGAGGAGCGCGCTGTACAAGGCGCTGTGCTTCCTCCTCCTCATCCTCCAGGGGGGCGTGCTGGACTTCTACCTCATCGCCTTCACCGACCTGTACTGGTGCTCGTGGATCGCCACCGACCTGGTGGTGATCTCGGGCTGGGCCATCTTCTTCGTGAAGAACGCCCGCGGCAAGAGGGAGCGGGCCTGCGGCTTCCACCAGAAGAGCTCCGCGTTCGGCTGCGACCTGGGCGAGTTCACCTACGCTTACCTCGCGTGGCTGATCTACGTGATCGCCTGCACCCCCAAGGCGGTGCTCGTCCTGGAGACGTCCATCCTGGACCTGGTGGCGCTCAGGGTGCCGTGCGGGGTGACCGGCTTCAAGAGCGCCATGCTGCTCTCCGCGCCGCTCCTCTACTGCCTCGTCAACTCCGTGGTGGAGGACCCGAACGGCGCGACGCGGCACCGCTCCCACAGCTGCTTCGCGGCCACCTGCCTGGACCTGCTCGACAGCTTCACCCTGGTGGAGATGCTCCTGCGGGACGAGATCCCCACGCCCTACCTCAAGTACACCGTGGTGTCGGTGTACTTCGTGGCGCTCGGCGCGCCGGTGGTCTGGCTTTACGAGCTGACCGCGCTGGAGATGCGCTGCCGCTGGGCGTGGGCGCGGTTCCTCGGAGGCGCCGCGGTCAACGCGCCGCTGCTCGCCGTGCGCTGCGTCCAGGTGTACGTCCACAGGGCGCCCGTGTCGGTCTTCATGTTTAAGAACGCCTTCGTGCTGGCGTGCCGGTGTCTGGAACTCGTGGAGCAGTGCGTCGCGGTGAGCGGCGCCAGGCGCTTCGCAGGCGGCGGCGGCGGCGGCGGCGACGCGGCGCAGTTCTCCCACTGCGTCTCCGAGAACGACATGTGTCCGCACGGCTACGTCAACACCCTGGCGGTCACCACCCAGTCTTAGACTGCAAAGGACACTTAAATCGACCGCAAAATAATACTAATCTAGACTCCGCAGCAGTCACCTCAGAGGACAGGTCAGCAGGTGCACCGTGCACGGACAGTCTGCGGACAGCAGTGTGTTGGACATTGTGCAGTTTCTGTGTGTGTGTGGTTTTTTTTTTTTGACGTGCACTTGTACTGTGAGGCACTTTAGGAGTGAGGAGTGTTCGACGTTTGGTGTGCAATGTTGAATTTAAACCAATTTCAGACCTCCCAGTAATATCTAGGCGCTAAATATTGATGTATAATTGTATTTGTCGACTGCTCTGTGTTGACTTCTGTGGTAACACCCGCCCACCCCACAACAACAGCAGGCACCTATAACGTTTTATTATAGGCCTTGTGTATAAATACAAAACGGTGCAAAACATTTATTCCCCCATCAATTTGGGGTTATTACACTATAACCTTTTTATAGTCTATACCACAATAATATCATTACACATAATATATATTATGTGTAATAATATCTGTTACACACTAATTTGATCGAAATAGGGATGTCATCTGGTAGGCCCGAAATGTAAACAAAAAAAAAAAAAGAAAACCCCACCTTCAACAATTTCCTAGATTTGTCACATTCAATTGAATTACGGTCTTGTCAACATGATCAAACAAAATGGTTTTTGGGTTGGAAAGAACGAGGCACTTTGCACACGCAAGCGCTAAAACCCATGGTGGTTGGTACCAAATCAACACGACACAGGCCTCAGAGATCCACCACAATGCGATGTTCCCATGACAGTTAATTCCCCACATGCTTCAAATAATGTCTTGTATAGAGAGAGAAATTTAGATCTATATATCTATATCTATATCTATATATATATATATATATATATATATATATCCAGTGAGAAGCTGATTTGTGCCTTGCATGCAGTGTGCTGGCGGAAGATTGAATATTGACCGAGGGCGTGTGATGGTGAAGTCATTTGTGCGTTATTGCAATGATCCACAGCAAAGCCCAGTCAATATTTGGGATAATGAATAACCCCTCAGCAAAAATTAATACTCACGAGGCTGTGGAGATCCAGATTGCCCCATCACTCAAGAGGTAGGGGAAGGGCACGACTTATATTTATCTTTATCGCACATAACTTATGCAATATTTGGCCGGCTTTGGCTCAGATATGATCGACGTTGGCTTTTAAAGGGGTGAGGGCCGGTGTATCGGGTCAAAAGGACGGGGAAATTACGAATTAACCCCAACCTCTAAATACGGCCGTGAAATAAAATCGCCCCAAATAATGGTGGTCGGTGCTAGAGGTGGCAAATCCGGATTCAGAAAGTAAAAATTCCATTCCCGGGATGTGATGGAAGCTGTAGGGCTTCTCGACTGAGCAACAACCCAGAGGTTCAACTGCCGAATGAAATGGCTGGAGCAAAAACACAGGACTTTTACTTTCTGGACCTCGAATTGTCCATCTCTGGTTGGTGCTGAGAGTTGGGGGGGAGGGGGCAGGGACCCTAATGATGTGACCTCAGAGCATGGTGAGCTGACCTCTGACCTTCCGGCGGAGGCTCTCGGCGAAGCGTTGGTGAAAGGTCGTGGGGTTCAAACTACAGCTGCGACGTGAAGAGGTAGCTTGTTAATGTTCATGTTTGAAAAGGGATAAATGGTGCTGCTCCCCTGACCTACAAAGACCGATTGCACTGAGATAGTGCTTTTGCATATGTCTATTGCTTATCATATCATGCCAAAGTATTTGTAAACAAACAAAAAAAAATGGTTTTATACTTAATATTATGCCTTCATTCTAGTAGAAACAAGTGCTGGCAGCATGTAACTATGGCTTTCAATGGGATCCGTGACAGGTTTTTTTTTTTCTTTTTTAATTTAACATAACATTGACCGGACATGCCTATCATAAATAGGGTGATTGAGCGTGGCATTACAATAGGTGTGAGCATTACAGTACATTTTTGATCGAAATAATCAAGTTGCCGAGGAAAGTCATTTCTCCTCCAATAACACACAATGTCTTTTGAGGACATTCGACCTCACGAGGACTGAATGAGGCCACGCGGACTCACACAGAGTTGTTCTGCTGCCTCCCTGTTCGTTACAGGATGATCGCTCGCTCGCTCCTAAATCATTTTACAGGGTTAAGAAAGGGTTTTAAAAAAGGCTATTGTTTACAGAAAGCTAAATTCTACCTGTACAATATGTGTTGTATATCTATATTGATATAATCAAATTGATGTAATGTAGATTGTACAACAGAGTATTACGTGGTTAAAAACAAAAACAGGAATAAATTTGCGGAAAGCACTGGTAAAACGGCGTGGTGATCATTTTCTCCTATGATGCTTCATGCATCTCCATGGAGACCTGACTGGTCTGAAACAGCTCCTCCTGCAGCCTCGCCAGCGCCAGCAGGGGGTCCAACTGTGAACCCGGGGCCGGGCCCCTGCTTTCCGACGACACCTTGGAGATGTAGCCTTGGTCCGATCCGCTGCTGGGGGCCTTCCCGTTGGGGGTCAGGAGCTCCTCCTCGTCCATCTCGATGGGCTCACCCAGGGAATACCCGGGATCTGGAGGAGGGAGGTGGAGGTCAGAGCCGGCGCTCCTCCACGGGGCCACCAGTCTCTGAGGATCGGCCCCGATGGACGATGACGGGCTCTCCCTGTCCTCTGCGGGATGGTGATCTACCGCCTCTCCCAGAGGGCAGGGCCAGTTCTGCCACACCGGCATCAGAGAGGGTGACTCTCGGAGATCAGGCTCGGCCGCAAAGATGGGTTCGGCCCGGGGGGCGGTTTTGGAGACGGCCAGCGAGTTCAACCGGTAAAAACCCTGGAACGGAGCATTGACCCTGGGTTTGAGCTCCATCACGGAGGTCTCGCGGCATTGCGCGCTCAGTTCAGGGGTGACGACATAAACCGAGTCGTCATTCTGATGGATCTCCACCTCCTGAGCGCAGGCAGGAGGCCCTTGATTGATTAGAGGAATACACTCCAGGACCGAAGGGACATCCGGCTGCACGTTGAGCGCGTTGCATCTCTCCACCACCACCTCCTCGCTCTCCACGCACTCCGTCTCAAACCAAGCGGGATTCTCCAACTGGTAGGCCTTGAAGGTCTCGATGGCGTCTCTCAGGGCTTTGCCGGAGTCGCATTCGAAGTACTCCTCCCCGCCGATGCCCTTGATGTGGTTCACCCGCCCAGGTTCATACTTCTCCATCCTCAGGACGCGGAAGTACAGCTCCTCGAAATGCTTCATCAGCCGGTACTTGGCGGCGATGTTGAAGACGGAAGGCACGTCCCACTCGCCGCTTATGTCCTCGAAGTAGGCCACGATGTACCTGCTCAGGGGGGCGGGCTGGTGTATGTCGGACAGGAACAGGTTGAGGAAGGGGATCAGCATGTCATCGGTGGGGGAGAGCACGTCCTCCCGGAGCATCACGCTCCCTTGGCCGCACATGGCCCGCCACTTGGCCTGCACGCCACGGGAGCACAGCACCAGGATCTTGTCCCGAGGGTTCTTCAGCTGCCGCTTCTGCCATTCCAGCCAGCGCACGGGGCCCACGGTGCCCACCATGGTGTTGTCCAGCAGGTCCACCAGCACCTCCATGCCGCACTTTGACCGAAGGAAAGCGCAGAGCTTCAGAACCACATCCCTGTAAAGCCGATGGTCCTGGGAGTAGATGACCAGCAGCTTGGGAGGCTGCGCAGACGGATCCCACGGCAGTTTCTTCTCTACGTCCTGGACAGGGGCGACGGTTTGGCCTATCGTGCCGAAGTGCAAAGGAAAGTATTACAAGCGTACAAGCTATTTTGGAGTACAAGAGCAATTTATACCGTGTTTCACTGTATTGAAACCGGGTTAAAGGCATATTTAAAAAATATCAAAATTAGCGTCATAAAATCTGAATTTTAATAGGTTTAAAAAAAGCTTTCTATTCTACTCACCATTTTTAGGCTTACAATGGGCATATAAAATACATCCCATCACTGCACAGAGTAAGACCAGCCCGATGGAGGCAATTATTGCATGTAAGTTGGCAGGGCCACTCTCTGGGTGTATTGGAATCACTGTAAATCAGAGCAAAGGTTGATGAACAGTGGTATTGCTGGCAGTTTAAGCGTGTAAACGCAGGCCTGATAGGGTTTGATCATGGTTACCCATCACCGGAGTACACAGGTGTACGGTCTCCCGTCGCCGGGTGCAGTCGTTTTCACATTTTGGGAAGAACGGTTGGATCTGCGATGCAGCAAGGAAGGTGATTTTGACACTGTTTAGAAACTCAACGCGGAGAAGCCAGTGGGGTCACTTTACTTTCAGATTCGAAGACGGGCGTTAAATGTCTCGGCAAACCTCAACGCCAAGTGACACTTGAGTCATTCTGTCTTTACGTACAGTACATATATTTTTACCTCGACGTAAAAAGTGCAGCAGCTCTTTGGCCAATCTTCAAGGTCAAAGGTCACGTTCAGCGATGTCAGATTGTTCTAAAAGAAGAAAAAAAACCATCATTTTGTACTTAAAGGGCATCAAACAGGAGCACATAAAAGCAATTTCTTTATTACATTCACAACTTTGAAAGTAAAAATGTTGAAACCAAGCCTCGCGCTCGACTGGATTTAACGTTGTTACCGTTTCATTAACATGTCAAATATTAAGAAGTGCTGGACTATTGTTGTATTTAATCTAGGATTTAACTAAACCTTTCCCTTTCGAGGCAAATTTAGCCCAGATTAAGCCTAAAACCTGGCGACGTCTCTTCATTTAATAGAAGTTAGATTACTGGATTTGAGATTATTAAGGTTAGTCAAGAACTAATTCATCTCAACTTAAGCAACAGAAAGGCATTTTTCATCAACTGGACTCATTTAAGAATGACTATTTTAGCCCTGATTTAGATCACACCCTGTCTGCCAAACCGCCCCGTAGTGTTTTACAGGAATTGCCCTTGTTTAGAACTTTCGAAAAGAGAGAAGAGAATTCTAACTGCGCATTCAAATATAAAAAGGCGTTCCAAAAAGGGACCTTATGATGCGTCAGTTTCCCGCACAGTTTCCTGTGTGGTAAAATAAAACTGGGGCAAAACAACTGCAGTGCAGTTATAAAAAAAACTAAAAAAACATTTTTAGCAGCGTTGCTCCCGGAGGTTCCCCAGATTACGTTACAGGTCACGTTACACCTAGAGGATGTCATTTGTTTCCTGTGTGATTTCCAACATGGCGGACGTGGACCGCCCCCCTCCCCCTCACCTTGTAGACATTCTTATGCAGCTGGTTGTTGTGCAAACACTTAAGGAGAACTCTGTAGCGCTCTGCGAGTTGGTGGGTGCTGAAAATCAGACTCAGCCTGGAAGTGGAGCCGCCCGGCCGTTCCTCCAGGGTCACATTGGGATGCCAGAGACTTCCTGCACCCACGATAGAGGGCCACGTTATAACCCCGGCCCCTCCATGCAGAGCTGCCCACAATGCGTCGGCCTTGCCGATGACTCACCCCTCTCTGCGCAGAACTTGGTCGACTTTATTCCAGGATCTTCACAATCTGAGCGATAGAAATCACAAGGCCTTGCAGTGACACTTGACAAAAAAACAACAGCAGCTACAACAACATAAAAGTTCCCAAAGGGGCAGGTAATCAGGTAATCTTGTGTTTGATTTGGATTTTCTCATACCCGGAACGAGAATTTTTGTTACGACATCGTAGCTGGTGTGGTTCAGCTCCGGTTTCGGGAGGTTCAAGACGGAGACCAGGTACGTTTTGCCGGGCTCGACCACCTCGTCCACGAAGAAAGACCACTGAAAAAAAACAACAAAAAAAATCAACATTTCGGCAATAAGGGTAAACGGGCGAAGGAGACTTTTTCAAAAGGGTAACTTCGCACCTTTTCCCCTGATGGATTTTTCATGGGCAATTGGTTGAAGAAAGTATATCGAACGCAGAGATTCTCATTGGTGGACTGCACGTGGATGTGCATCTCGGTGGCTTTCAGGTGGCTGATGCTTCCTAAAGGGGAAAAATAAGGGAAGTTTAAGGGGAAGGATGAGAGAAGTTAAGGAAAAAACCTGCACTGTATTTAATTTGATTTTTATCAGTTTACTTTTTTGTATTCCCATCGATCGGTTTCCTAATAGTTGTGATATCATATTATGTTTTTGTTTGTGTGAAAATAAACTTGACTTGAAAAGACTCGGGAGTCGCGAGTCACTCCCACTAAAGTTGAGTTGTTCGTTCGCGACTCTGTAACTGATGGTGCGTTCAAGTGGTGTCGGAATTACGGTAAATGCCACATTCCAATCCGAAAGTTTGCACATGAACCGTGGACGACACACCAGCTGGGAATTACAACGGGGCCAACCTTGCCAACCTCTCAACTCAAACCGGGGAAAAGATGCCTTAAGACGGAGAAATGAAAACTGTCCTTAGACAGCAAGAAACTTTTCATTAAGTATCTATTTATCTATCTATAAGCCTCTACCTCATTTATATGATACATTTGTAGGTAAGAGGCTACCATGATATTATGCTTAACTCATATATATTAGGGGTGGGAATCACAGAGTAACTCACAATACTAGAATATCACGATACTTTGCCCATGGTAACAATGGTATCACGATACAGCGATTCTGCGATAGTGGATACATTGCAAGACAATTTATCTGCGATAGATCACGATATCCCTGTAACGAAGAAGTAAAAATACCCTAAAAAGGCAAAAAGTAGGAATTATGTATTTTTTCACTGCATTGTGGTGTGGTGAGATGAGACAACGTACAACAAAAAAGATTTCACAAGAGTTTCACAAAAAAAAAAAAAAAAAATCTTTTTTTTTTTTCCGATTGTTAAATTAAAGTGTAATATGAGGCACCCATGATACCTCCGTCCTTTAAACATGGTAGTGAATGAAAAAATATGATTAGATTCGCTGGAATTTGAATGAATTTAATTTTATTTCCAATACCAAAGCCAGGATCATGTTCAATTCCTCACGTCTATAACAAACCAAATTTCATGAAAATCGGTTCGGAATTAAGCGAGTTACAGTGGATTTGTAAAGAAGTCTGCATCCGCGCATCTGCTCTCAATACACTTGATAACATCTACAATTACTTTGCACCACCTTGCAGTATTTATTGTTACACCAATGTTGTTGTTACACTAATCTCTGTCGCAATGTAGCTGAATGTTATTCTCCCTTGTAAGTCGCTTTGGATAAAAGCGTCTGCCAAATGACTAAATGTAAATGTAAATGTTGATATTTGTTTACTAGCGGACTTTCATGATGTGTGACGTTAAGGCAACAGGTCTGTTGCCCTGTTCCGGAGCAGCTACCGGAACCACACAACTATTTTACTTTTCTTCCATAGGTTTTTAATTTATTTCTTATATAAATTCTGCTTTCATTTTTTTACTGTGATCAAGAATATAATAAAAACAATAATAATCCTGTCCTGCGCATGGTATCACATCATTTCCGGTGTCAATTCTAGCGTGGGTTTTCGTGACAAAGCGTCGTTTCCCCAACACGCTTGTCGGGGATTCATCCTCGTGAAAGATCTTGTAATGTGTGACCCCCTGTCATCTGACTGCAAGACTCCCAATCACAAGACAGAAAGTTGTGTAATGTGAACAGTACAGCAATCTGATGACTTGTCTTGTAGTGTTCCCATGGCATAAGTTGCGAGGTGGGTCCCCCATTGATCGGGGGCTTGTTCCAGCACATCCCACAGATGCTTGATCGGATCGGAACCTAACCCTGGCCATCGACATGGCCAGGGTTAGCAAACATGAATCATCAGACCAGGCCACTTTTTTTCCAATGCTCCATGATCCCGTTGTGACGCTCACATTGCCATTCTAGGCATTTTCAGCGGTGGACAGGGGTCAGCATGGGCACTCTGACCAGTCTGTGGCTCCGCAGCCCCATACGTAGCAAGCTGAGATTCACTGCGTGTTCTGACACCTTTCCATCATAGCCAACATAAACTATTTCAGCCATTTGTGCTACAGTAGCTCTTCTGTGGACCAGAGGGGCTAGACTTAGCTCCCCACACGCATCAATGAGCCCATGAGTGCACACGACCCTGTCGCTAGTCGCACTAGAGTGACGATATCAAGTGTGACATTTCGACCTTCCGAAAAGCATCTAAACATACCATGAGACTCAACTCGCGAACAAAGACACAAGAACGCCAAGTCACAAGCGACGCATGCACATCAGGCCCCTCTCCCCTCTTACCGCCTGGTAGAGATAGAGAGGGAGCTTGGTCCCTAAGTAGCTAACAGACATCGGAAGAACCCCATCTGCTACTACTAGAGCCCTTTCTCTTCATCCAGAGCCACTGGCTACACTTTTCAGCAGTTCGGAGACTGCTTGCTGGTGGGCCTTCCCTCGCACTCCCATCTCCTGGAGTACCCAGAGTACGTTGTTGCGCAGCGGCTGCCAACTCAGCTTACCTCAGCTTCATGCACTTGTAGGCCTCCACTGCATACTCCTAGAGCACTGTAAGCTCGATGATGTAATCGAGATGGAGTGAGGCCGACCATAGCACAAGGTCTGATCTGAGGTTGGTTGACGCAATCTCAGCTGGGAAGCAGAGCCTCTGGCCCAACTCTGCCACCATCTTCCAATCATGTGCCCTACCTAGCTGCCCGGTGTCTGGTCTTGATGTGGTGAGTCTGATTGACCCTCACTTACAAATGCTGTTGCCGGGGCATTGATGCCCATTCACCGACCTTGCATCTCTGCAAGACACCGTAACATCTGGTTGTGCCGCCAGGTGTATCGGCCTTGAGTGAGGCTCGTCTTGCAGTCCACCAGGATGTGTTTTAGTGTTGCTAGAGTCAGGCAGAAGGAGCATGTGGGATCTTCTCAGTACCACTGGCTGAGATTCTTGGAAGATGGCAAGACATCATAGGCAGCCTTGATGCTGAAGCTCGCTCTAAGTGTCTCAATTTCCAACAGGTCTTTCCAGGAGCTCTGGAAAGGCATTGGCGAGGTCCAGGAACAGCACGTGAAGGTGGTCCCTCCTTCTTGGTGACTTGGAACTGATGCGTGATGGTGGTAGCGTGTTGGTGACCACATATGAGATCCCTGCTTTCTGGATTGATGTGTCAATCACATTGTTTCTTTGCAGGTATTCCAACAGCCTGGGAGCCACCACGCTAAACAAGATTTGCCCTCAATATTTACTGTATGAGTCTGATCTGGTGGAATTTTGGGATCAGGATTCCTCCTAATCTCAGCCAGGATGTCGGTATCTCCTGCTTGCGCCAACCCATCTTCATGAGCCCTTTGACAGTGAGAGTGCTCAGGATGTCTGCGTACAACAGGTTTACGCCTTCCTTCTCCTCCTCTGTGTCCTTACTCCATTGTTTCTTCAGCTGCCTCTTCTCTCTGACTAGACAATTTATTTCCTTCTGCCTCCTGGACTTAGTGGGTATCGTCTGTGTAGTTTTCTTCCTCTCTACTGATCCAAACTGTTCCACCTCATAGCTGTAAATGAATTCCACCATTCTCTCCAACTCCTTCATGGTGGCGCCTCTGAGCGTCACCATGATGTTGCATATGTCAGCGTTGACCAATCCCATATTGCCTTTTCGCTAGACTTTGGCCACTTGATCAATGGCTTTGGCCCCCGGATCTTTTTTTCTACTGCTGCTCATGATGGGCTGGGTTCTGGTTGCTCTCCTGTGCCTGGCTCTTCCTCCGCTAGGACAGGGCTGTGGGTATCCTGCAGACTTAGATTTTTGTCCCGCTGCTGAACTTCAGTTGACTGACTTGACCTGCTTCTAAGGAAGTATTTGTCGATGCAAGATCCCTGCTGCTGCGTCTTCTTCCAGCAGCCTTTCCTGCCCTGATGTATTTTCAGGCCTATGGTGGAGATAACCTTTGCCCAGCTTCATATGCAACTCTGGAGCTTGTGTCCTGCTGCAGCTGTCCCAGCCTCATGTATGCTGATCATCTAACTCGTTGTTTGCTGCGTTCCTGTGTCAGTTGCCGGGTTGTCTGCCAGTGTAATCTTCCGTCCCCGCTCTCGCTTACTCAGGGGATATTTTCTTCTGAGAAGTTTTTATAGCCGAAGGTGGGTGGGATCTAAGCATCTTACATGCTGGATCCCGCTGTCAGATTAAATTTAGGTGGATAAAAAAGTGTGAAGACATTTGGAACAATTCATAGCGAAAGTGACTTTCGCATTCGACCTGAGTAAATTATTTTGAAAGAATAAAATGATTTTTGTGGATAGTTCCATTCATGACCAAGAGCCGAATCGACTCCTCTGACTTGTTATATCAACTGAATCAAACAGAATATTGAACTATCTTTTGTTTTCTTCTATTTTAGCAAGTCACTCATAAAGAGCTGAATCTCCAAAAAAGGAGCACCCACCTTCGTCTTTTAATTTCCACCTAACATGGATGACAGGAAATATGTCTCCCTGTCGATTGCGCCGCACATCCAAGCCCACTTCCAAATCCTCTGGGGCGCTCGGGGTGTAAACGTTGTTCTCTAACCACTTGCTGTCCATGCAGTTACCTAGGGGAAGGAATTGAAAACCGCTGCTTTCTCACTTAATGTATCAGATCAGATGCAGAAATCCAACAGGATTGCGAAATAATTCAGTTGAAACTTGTTTTATTTTTTTCATCCACTCACTTCTGCTGACGTTGCACCTCAAACCCTAGAGAGAGAGAGAAATGATTATTTGATCATTATCGTTGTTATTACTGTTGTGTATTGTTATTGTATATTTATTAGTACTGTTATTTTATTTCTTTCATCACTGTCTTGACCTCATTATGATGTGTAATATTACAACTGCTGAATACATTTCTTAAAAAAATATAACTGAATTAGAGGGAGAGAGACCATGTGTATATATTGTTTAACCATGAAGTTGACATATTTCTACTAGGTTGTCTGCATTTATCTGCATCCATAGTTTCACTGTATACATACAACCGCCAAAGTTAAAATCGTATTTTTAAGGTTACCCTCGCATATCCGTGTGTATATATACAGTATGTACAGAATATGTATACAGTATGTATATACACACAGTGTATATATACTTTATGTATATATCTATATATATATCTATATATATATACATATATATATATACACACACACACATACAGTATATATACACTGTGTGTATATATATATACACACATTCTGTATACATAGTGTATACACTTACAGTACATATATATACACATACAGTATATATATATATATATATATAGTAGCATTGTTTACACTTAATTTCTTCGTTTTTTTCTTCCATTTCTCTATTTTAATTTTACTTTTATTTTTATTTCCCCCATTTATTTCCACCTTTTGAACCAATTTGGGAGGGGGGCGGGGTGTGATCAACCAAAAAGCGAAAAGTCTGGTTTAAAATGAGTTTTATATATATATATATATATATATATATATATATATATATATATATATATATATACATATAGTGATATATTAGTATTTTTATTCGAGCTATTTACCTGCCGGGAGCAGCATAAAGGAGTCTCTGGCGAACTGGTCGACAGGTGGATAGACCCGAGCAGCAGCACCGCGCACGCACACGGGTTAAATGGCATCTTTCCTTCAGCTTTTCCCCCCAGTTTATATCTAATTCCGAGCGCGCTCCGGTCCAAACTAAGAGGGAAACAAAAGAGTAATGGTAGCCACTGAGAAACACCAAAGTTCCCCGAGCAACGAGTTCGAGGAACAGGTCGTTCCGTTTCTGAAAACACTTCCTGGTAGACGAATATGTAAATGTCTGCGTGTGTGTGTTTTTTCTTTTAATTTAGAATAAAACAGAGCGCAGATATATTCCTTTCGCGTCACAATAAACACAGCACGGCGACAACCGCAACATTACAACAGTGTTTGAATGAATCGTAAAATAAATAGCAACGTACAGAACAAACAAATAAGAACAGCAGGACGTCATTCCTCGGGGTTTTTTTTTAATGGAGAGAATGAAAACGTCAAATACAAAGGACAATAAATGAACACAAAAGAAAAGACATTAGAGGAGGTAGAATAGACTTTGTTTGTTTTTTTAAACAAATTAAATAACAATGAAAGCGAATGAATACAAATTAGATATATACATTGGAAAGCAAGACGACAGTGAATAAAAATGTAGAAATAAAAATAAAATAAAATGAATGAATAAAAAAATGACATAAATGCAGAGGCGGAAAGCAAGATTCTTCGGTTGTTGTTTTTTTTTCTAAATAAAAGAAAAAGAATACTGAAAGTAAATAAATAAAAATGAAAATAAATACATTGGCGGAGAGCAAGACGCCAACCTACATATATCGTTTTAAATAAAGTCAATAAAAACAAATATAAAAACAAAGAACGAAACGATGAAAGAAATGCATTAGAATGAGTATATCGTTTTTGAGAATCATATTCCTTTTCATATTATTTATTATTTATTATTTATTATTTATTAGATCGAGGAATTTGAGGAGGAAAATGTATTCGGACAAAACAAAAAATGGGAGGGGGAGGGGGGGGGTAATTTCGGAATTTCCGAAAAATAAAAATGTGTTTTATTTATTATTTATTTATCCATATTCATATCCATATCCATATTAATTTTCTTCTTCTTCTTCTTCTTCTTCTTCTTCTTCTTCTTCTTCTTCTTCTTATTATTATTATTATTATTATTGTTATTGTTATTATTATTATTATTATTATGATTATTATTATTATTATTATTATTATTATTATTATTATTATTGTTATTATTATTATTATGATTATTATTATTATTATTATTATTATTGTTATTATTATTATTATGATTATTATTATTATTATTATTATTGTTATTATTATTATTATTATTATGATTATGATTATTATTATTATTATTATTGTTATTATTATTATGATGATTATGATTATTATTATTATGATTATGATTATTATTATTCTTTTTGCTTTACTTTTGATTTTCGTCATGCTGCGTTCCGGAAAAGTCGGAACTCGGAAAACTCCCACCTCCCGCGTGGAAAAGCGCACAGGAACAGGCCGTTTGTGCCGGGATTCCAAGGCGCTGTCTCGGGTGAGTCGGACCGAGACAACAGCTCGAACGTGAGAGCGCTAATAAGGTCACCGCTCCCGAACAGAGGCAGGGGAGCCGCGCATGTAGCTGGGAAGTGGGAGCTACGGCGTCGGAACGACTGAGGTGTGAGTGTCAGGGCGACGCAGCGTTAGGACACCGTGGTGACAGGGGACTCTCATTTTGAGGTCAACGTGACGAGCGCGGACATTTGTTCTTTTCCTGGCTATTACTCAGTGCAAGACATTTATCAGAAGCCGGGTGTTGGAAAGAACTGAAAACAACTCGCATTACGTTTTAGGAAGCAGTTGTTTTCAGTTAGTTGGCGAGGTAGGAAGTAGGTTAGATATTAAGTTCGGTTTAGTTACTATCGTGCATAATCTCCGGGTGCGTTGCAAAGACATTACACTGCGTGTATGTATGAACGTATGTATATGTCTGTGGAATGGAGGATGAGTGACTGTTAATGTCGGTGGAGTTTTGTTCGTGTGTAGTTCTTCGCATGAACCTCGAGGTGGCAGGGGAGCGCCATCATTTCCATTCCGGGTGTGCGCGCGTGTTGCAGAGCGTTTCACAAAGACACGAACGTGGCGACTTTTCCCATTGACCGTCGAACTGGGGACCGAGGTATGGGCGCCGGGTTGTACCATGTAGCGGGGGGGGGGGGGGGGGGGGACACCCAGGGTCGGTACCGTCAGAGAGGTCGGTGATCAGGGGCCGATGCTCCGGACGCCCACCCCTAACGATGCCACTGTTGCCAACGCACCATTACCGCAATATCTCCCAAGTGGGGCGACAAGCCCCCTCCACCTTATTGCGGTGCCCCCTTATCGAGGGTCACCGGGACACATATCAAACGACATATCATATCTCCATCTATTTTCTTTACTTATTTTTGTTTTTAAAGGACAAGGCCTCGCACTCTCATCTCTTTTGCGAAGGTGGTGGGGGGGGATCTGAGTTTGGTGATCACAATCCAAACCAAAACTGAGCCACATTGAAAGTGGAGATGACGATAAGGTTGGTCAACCCATAAAGATAGTGTGTCCTAAGCTTCCTCCAAACAAGACGGGGGAGATTACCGTTTTTTCGCTTATTTGGTACAAGGTGAATCCATTTGATGTGTCCGGGGCCCTCCGAGCAAATGGCCGTTGTAAAGGGGGCCACAGTACCGGGAAAAACTGCAGTGATTCAACCATTTCATAATCGTTACCTCACCTTCCTCCTAAGTCGCTCAAATCCCACCCGTAACCAAACATTTTTCGACATCAAACCAAAGGCTCCATAAATCACCCCCGCCCTCCCACACTGTCTTCAACACCTGAATTAAAACACCCACAGGTTGTGCAGACAAGTGGAAAACGGCCGTGGATCACCCGTCCAGGTGGTCACCGTCTCCGTGAGTCCGTGTCATTTTCTTGAATGCCATGCGGAAAATTCAAATGTGGAAAAATGCTCCCACGCTGCCCTTCATGAGGGCTACCCTCAGTGGGGCCAGGTGTCCCACGAGGTTGGACCACGGATGGAGGTCAATGACGGTGGAGTTCAAAGGAAGACACATCAGATCTTTTGTGTGTGTGTGTGTGTGTGTGTGTGTGTGTGTAGGCGGGGAGGGGATTTTTTTTATTTTTATTTTTTTTTTTTGTGCCGCTATCCGATCGCCCAGTCAGATTAACCAACGTAAAGCGATCCGCACAACAGTGGCGCTCGGGGGGTTTCCCGAGAGAAAGCAGTTGTGCGGCTGAAGTTTTGAAACACCCCAGAACTGACTGCTGTAGAGAACAGCACCTGGAGAGAAAGTGTCTGAAGGGACACTATGGATTTTGAGATAACGGGATGACTGCACACTGCACTGTGAATGCAATTCTTAAAACCGAAGATGACAGGGGTGAAATAGCGCCAGCTGCAGTGCAATAACTGATCTTTATTTCAAAATTTGGGCCAGACGCTGCTTTCTCTCAGAAACCCCCCTCGCGCCATCTTTACTGTTGCGACCCGGCTAGCGGGGGCCGAGGGGAAGTGGAGCCGGTCACCCGCCCGACATCCGCCAACGTGTACTGTACGTGATTATACAGCACCAACGGTTCGCCTTCACGCTCAGCCTTGTTTCTCTGGACGCAATATATTGTTAATTATTCTCCATGGCACTTTCTGGGCTAAAAGTGTCTGGAACACAACAACCGCGACGGCTACGGACACGGTTGAGGTGTCATTAGAACCGGGACATCGCAGACATCTTGTGGTTTAAGTTTCATACATATCGATATACATACGGAGCAGGAATTGGTGAAAAACGGACTAAATTTGACCGGAAGTAGCAAGACGTTGGCGCATCACCAACACGCCAGCGTTCTAAAACTTCCGGTCGGGTGGTGAAGCGAGATGAGTTTGTCGAGTAAGACGCTTTGTGACATCATCATCCAATTCGCTATGAATGTGCAGGTCGAGGCTACGAACGTCTTTCACACCGCGTGAGGTGCGAGGTGCGTGGTGCGTGGTGCAGACTCCATCGATCCCTAGTGGTTACAAACTGCGCACATGTGTGTGTTTGTGTACCTGTGTGTTTCCCCTTAACTGCTTGACGTTGGCAGGGCCTTTCCTTTGACATTTCATTATTTTTTCCCTTTTTCTAAATATAAACTCATTCTGTTCTATCTAACCTGGTGCCATGTCCCTGATGTGGCATTCCAGCCAGTCCGAACACACAAACTGTCGGAGTCAAAAACAGTCGAAAACATATTCCGTGTTTGCGGCCTCACCCATGGAGTTCGCTTGCAGCTCCAGAGCAACAGGTCTGAGTCGTGTCTGTTTTATTTTAGTCCCCAAAGTTGAGAAAGTTGATGAAATGTCTCTGAGGGACACGCAGTGTTTCATCCGTTTGAATGGAACCGTGTTGTTGGGATCTTCTACACGGAGTGATTTCTTTCATCAGAGAGGTGAGGCAGGACTACAAGTAGTGGACAGCCACCCTCTCATTTTTAGGATAAAGTCATAACATGCAACAAGTTTGGCTCGTATTCGAAATGCTGCGTGTCAACAGGACTTGGGAAAACTCGAGTTACGACCCATTACGTGAACTGATGCTGCGTTCATGGGAAACTTGGAAAATGTAACTTGTTTTGGACATAATGCTGATCTAAAGAGTAGCGACAGCACAAACTAATGCTACGTTCCATGGGAACTTGGAAATTTGTAATTGGTGTTGATAATGGACCCCCATATATTGCTGCCTGCAGCAATATTTGTTATTATATTTACAATAACAAATATTGTTATTCAATATTATGATGAGCACCTTGTATCGATTACGCACATTTTGGTATTTTTTAGTATTTTCAGAGCTTATAGAGTTTATTGTGCGTAATCACCGAGTGTCATGACATTTCACTGCATATATGTATGACCGTATGTATATGTATGTGACAAATAATCTCTTGAACTTGAACTTGAACTTGATGATTATTAGGGGTCCAGTCCCTATTGATATTGTTCTGGGAAAATTCTCAGAATTTTTTAATCAAAAACAATTTAAAGCAAAACAACGGCAGAAGCTACTAACAGGGTACACGTCCTGTTTAAACCAGTATGTCACAAACACCTCTTGGTATACGTTTCATCCAAATGGATCCATATACGGAGCAGAAATTAGTGGAAAAGACAGGGACATGGTCCAATGCATTTAACGCCAAAATATGTCCAACCCAGCTTAAAGTATCGGGAACACAACAATGATATCAGTTTCATCTAAATCGATCCACATACAGAGCGGATATTAGTGAAAAACCGAACAACTTTGACCCCAAATATTCAGCTGGTACTGCTTGACTAACCACTATTTGTAAACAAAATAAACAAGATGAGATTTACAGTAAGACACTATGACGTCATCAAACTATTGACTATAGTGGTTCGAGATGACAAACTATAAGTTTACGTGTAGATTTATGTACTTTCATACCTGGTAGATGTCTGTAGATCTGTTCGGTTGATATTTTATTTCTTTGGTCCCCATTACTTTGACGAATTCATGAAAAACACGAAAAACAGTAGCCCCACAAATATTCGTGACTACGTTGAATCGAATCCACTCGAATGTGCGACTGAGTGATGCGTTCAAGATCCACCGAGACGTTAAAATAGAAGCCGTCCAATGATAATTGCTCACAGAAAAACCACATTTTGGTATTTTTGTGTTGGTTTTTCGTATTTCATCTAAATTCATGGACACAGGCCAATGCATTTCACGCCAAAATATGTCCAACCCGGCTAAGTCTATCTGGAAGACATACTTCACCAGAACCTACGAACAAGGTTGATGTGTCGTTTATACTGCTATGTCACAAGGATCTTGTGGTTTAAATTTCATCTAAATTCGATCACCTACGGAGAAGATATTAGTCAAAAACCGAACAACTTTGACCCCAAATTTTCAGCTGTACTGGTAAACCGATACGTCACTATTTATAAATAAGACGAGATGAGATTTACAGTTAGACACCTTATGACGTCATCATATTATTAACTATAAATGTACAGATTCGGATTGAGAATGTCCACTTTGACCGTGTCCATTGTGCGGTGTGGAGTTGTCCCTCTGTACTTGTTCGACGTTACCAAACTATCAATTTACCTGTTTATTTATATAGCTTTTTACCTGGTAGATGTCAGTAGATCTGTTCAATTGATATATTCATATCATATTCTTGATATAGTCCACAAAATTCGTGACCTAGTTCAGTTGAAAACCACTGAAATATGCGACTGAGTGATACGTTCAAGATCCAGAGTGCCGTCAGAAGCCGTGCAATGATAATTACTCACAGAAATACCACAACGTTTTCGTAGCTCAGTGAAACATTACTCACGGAAAATATAATTTAAGCAAAAATCTCAAAAAATAAATCATATAAATTAGACTGTTTTATGAACATTTAATTTAATTATGTAAATTTGTCAGGAAAAATAGAAGCCAAGCAAAGTAATTACAGAGTTTGTTTTTGTTATTTTTCCAGCTGCCGTAAAATAGCCAAAAGTCGGCGTCGGTGTTTTTGTGAATACATGACAAGTGGTATAAGGATGTAGAATTTAACAATGAATGGAATAATCCTCTTTCCAAAATTAAAGAAGATCCAAAAACCACAAACAACGATAATGAAGCCATGTGCATTGATAATATTGAAAATGCAGATTTAAGTTTAGAAGATGAAAATATTGATGAAACATTAACTGATAAACAGCAACATGGTATGTTTACAGATACATGTTTCCAACCAGTTGATATTGTACAGAAAGTATTAGAGCAGCACTGTGATGTTATCTTGTCTGTAGCACCAGCAGAAGGGAACAACCCTGTACCATTATTGGCGGATGAAACCAAGGAAGCAAGATGTTTCCCAGTTCTTTTCCCAAACAACAATCGGAATGTTTCATACGTGTTGCCATCCAAGTTTGAGTCGCACATTCTACACTTGTATCAGGAAATATTGAATACACTTTACCAACTCACCTAAAATTGAAGGACATTGGCGTTACATTGAGAACACAGTCACTTGGTGACATCATGAACCAATGCTATATAAATCCATGGTTTGTCTCAAAGTGGTTGTAAAAATCCAAAAAATATAACTTGTGTTACATGGCACATAATCCGGATTACTGCAGTACGTATCTAACACAACTAAACTGGACCCCGGGTATTGCTGCCTGCAGCTAGATTCATTATTATTATTATTAGTAGTAGTAGTAGTAGTAGTAGTCATAGTCTGCATTATCCTTGGATGAGATTTTTTTTCTACTATAGGCATAATGTTGATGTGATATGTTGAGAAATGAGGAAAAATAAGGCAGAGTTTGATTTTCCCTTCCTGCAATTACAGAGCAATTTGGAGCGTTTTCAGCTCAATACGGGCAGCAGCGATTTGACGTCCTCAACAGTGATTACTCTCTTTCTCTCTCTCTCTGCTGCCTTTCATCTCCCACGCTATGGGAGCCTTCAGGACCCGATAAAACAAAGTGAACGAGCACCTAATTGCCCTTGTGGAATTGATGGCGGGTGCGTTTACCGATTTACTTCAAAGGTTGGTCTTTGGAAAAAAAATGATTGAATTAAGCTGGCTGGCGTGTTTCGACTGCATGGAGGATGATTATTTATCACCCGGGTTCAGGAAAGAGGAAACACGCGATGTTCTCTGACGGCTGTAAACGGAAGCACCTGCAAACTCCATCCAGGCTGGAAACCACATTGCAATTATGTCAAATGTTTTATAGGTCTAATATAATCACACGGGCAATGTTAGACTTACTAAATTATCCAGTTTCAGCACAATTCAAGCCATGCTAATATAGGGTTATTTGCTGCTTAAATAAGCCGGACCATGAAGACATGTGTGGTGCAGTCAAGTTGTCTGACAGAACTAGCCCCGCAAGTTACGCATAATTTTTGAAAATGAACATGTTTCTTATTCATATTCATACATGAACTTGCATGTGAGGTTCAATTAATCACTTTTTTTAAGTACGATTTTTTGATAAGATTTACTCATGCCACATGTGTAATAATAATATAATGAGATTCATTTTCTGAATGATTGCTTGCATCTGACCGAAGGATCTACAATATAATACAATGCAATAGCACAATAGCATTAAGCACGGTATTGCTAACAAGGGAGCCAAAGGCCAGTTGATCGAAATTAGTTTAATGCGGAAAATTCAGGAAATATATAAATATGCAGATAATTATTTTTGTTTTTTCTTCATACAAACCTCTGGCAGGTTTCCAAACAGGAACCTCTGAATTGTGATGGGGGGAAACATGGATGGGGAGAGATATGTTCGGCTAAAGATATATTGTGGTAATTCAGAGTAGGTAAGCAATTCACTAAGTAATTCAGACAGCACAAAAATGTACTGGCAATCATTAGTTTCATGCATTTCATCTCTTCACTTTGAAACAGCATCTATAAACCTTTTGCCTTCAAGCTTCCCGTCGACTAACCTGCACTTCTATTACCAGACCCTGAGTGGATGGGATGTCTCACCGCATTTGTCGGCACAGCAACTGGAACACAACAATCCAAGCCCTTTAATTTCCATTTTTTCCCCCCTCTATTACATTAACGTCCAACGCATTCCTGGTACGCTTTCCTTTGCAAACCACGCCACCTCTGGCCGCTCCTTCGCTCATGCCCAACACCAACGGGACGTGGCCTGGAGGTGGCTGCGACTGGGTGAATGGTCTCTGGTCCAGATCATCGACCTGGTTTGTGTTTGAGCAGTTCCTCCTCGATGGGAGGGGGGTTGCCTACCAGCCGGGACCTGTGGCGCCGCGGGATACCTTCTCTCCTTCTCTCCTAGTGTCCTTTCTCTGTCCCCTGTTTACACCCAGGGCGGCGCTGCAGCAGGCCCACAGACAGCTGCTCAAACGCCTGGGCAGTGGTGCTGGTGCTGCGGGCAACCCAATCACATCCAGCGGGATTGTCCCCTGATGGAGGTCGGACAGGGGGTTCGGGTTGCTGGTCCGCCGGGACTGGTGAGGAAGGGACCTACAACGTACCGGTAAGATTACAAGGGGGTAGACATCGGGCTTTGCTGGACTCACTTTTGGCTGTTCCAGACGATGGTCCAGCAATGCCTGGTTCGACCCGGGCTTTGATGGAGGTGTCACAGTTGGAGATTGTGCATGGGGATATTCACACGTATCCGGTGGTACGGCTCGAAATTCGTTACCATGGGAAAAAGCATAAGGTGAAGGCTGCAGTTAGTTCCTCGCACTCCCTAATTTTGGGCACGGATTGGTCAGGTTTGCCGCTTTAATGAAGGACGCTGGGGGAGTGCACTTACGGTCTGTTGGGAATTGTGAGTGTTGCATGGCACACGGTGACTATGAGGTCGAGCGGTTAGACAGGGGTGGGGTGACTCAGATTTACCACATTAACCTCCTATAGGAGTGGAGGGAGAGGGTGTCCGTATCTCTGGCCACCACGGTGATCGGGGGGGAGGAGTTGGGGCCGGAGCTTGCTAAAACGACCTGTCCCACACAGGCCCTGTCAAGTAACCACTTCTCGGAGTGGGCTGGTGGCCGGATGGCTCCCCGGCCTAGGTCGGGCGGTGAGGGTATGTGGCAGATGAGGGGGCATGGTTAAGCCGGGGTCTGCAGGCTACAGCACAGGCTTCGTCCCATACCCCAGCAGTTCTGACTCGGCCGATCAGCCTGTTGCTGCTGATTGGTCGGAGTCAGTTGGGAGAGTTTTCTTATGTGTCATTTGTCTTGCAGTGTGGACACATGGTGCAGGAGACACTGCGGACCAGATCGCGACCCAAACAGACTCTGATTAATTATTGAATACGTTATGTTCACGTTTTGGCCAGCAAGCCTTTTTGTTTGAGGGTTCAATAATAAAGCTCCAGCCGTGTCGGCACCTCACTGCCCCTCAGTCTCTGTTTGCCTCCCTGAACACGTGTTCAGGGAGGCAGAGACAGAGAGGTAGGGAGACAGAGGAGGGGTGTTTTCCACTTTGACTTTGTCATTATCGCGGGCGGGCGAAACAGATCGAGTCCCCGTGGTGGATGCCAAGGAAGAATGCTGGCACTGCTTTGAATGGCCCAGGTTATTTCTGCCATTGGTAAAGCTCGCAGGGGGACTTGGTGGGGCTCCTACAGCCGTTTGAGTTGGTCCATCATGACCAAACACCTTCATAGTCTGCAAAGAATTGTCATCAATTTCCATTGCAATTTTTATCTGTCCATCCGAGGGGATGGTAGCTCAGGAGGTAGAGCTGGTAGTCTAGTAATCTAAAGGTTGCTGGTTCAATCCCAGGCTCCTCCTGCTAGCATGCTGTAGTGCCCTTCAGCAAGACACTTAGCTCCTGATGGCTGCGTCTGTCAGTGCTTGAACAATTGTAAGTTGGATAAAAGCGTCTATGAAATGTAATATCAAAGTCACATTTACTGTGGCTGTAAACCAATGGTCTATTTTTTTGTTCCTCAGTCTATTACTAAAGTTCAAGTTTAGCCTGCATTGATGCTGGGGCCAACATTTGACCCTCTGGCCGCCAATTGAATAGGCCTTGTAGGAACCTTTAAAAAACCCTTTGCTAGTGAACAGATAAAGGATTTGTGGACAACCATGTAGGTCTACTGTGGGTCAAAATTGCATTCAGATGAGGACCTTTAAGAGCAACGGGGCTTTGCTGTTAATATCACGAAAAAATTTGCCACCTGGCAAAAGAAAGCAAAATGTGTTGCTCATTTGTCATTGACATTCAAGAGTTCCTCATTTGAAAAATTTGTGGTTCATCCATATTTGTGGTGCACCTTTAGTAACCATTGCTTTGTTCCTCCAGTTTCACTTACAAGGAGTTTCCATACAAAGCCCTCCTCCGTCAGCCAGCGAACTGACAACTAATCAGCAAAACCGAAAAGCGTGTCTTCAAGGCGTCTCGAAAGCGTCAGATGAGAGGAATGTAAAACTGCTCAGATGACGTTCATTGGGCCCAGATTTGTTCAATCGAGAAAACCATTGAAATCCATCACCGCCATGCCTTGCAATGGAGGTTTTTGAAGGAGGTACTCTGTAGGGCAGCGACAACTAGCGCCCCATATCAAGTCACCCACTTCAAAACAGGTTTCACCACCCCCAGCCCACCCAACACATGTGTTAACGCATATGTTTGGATTTCAAAAGATAAGCTTTCTCACACAAATGACCACTCGAGTCACTTATGGCATTGTAAAAAATTAAGAATGTCACGATTTAGGTCAGTGGTCCTCGATCCAAAAGTGTGTCTAGTGGGTTCGTTCCTGGGTGGATATGTCCGCAACGTCAAAGATCTAGATAAATCTAATTTGAAGCGTCCCAAACTTCCAAAGCTGTGCTTTGTATACTGCTCTTTGTGAACTAGATTAGAATGGTCAAACGAGATGCAAAATTGGATTTGGGTCGTGACTTACTGACTAAGGACCGGGACCGGTTGAGACCCACCGATTCGGGTATTCAACTTGAGACCACAGACCTTACCCAGGAGACCGAAGGGGGAGATCTTTGGGGCTGATATAAAGATCTTTTCATTCACCTTTCAATTACGCTGATCCCTTTGAGCAACGTGAGTGAAATTTACAGGGGCTTAGCGGGGAATGGAATGGATTAGCCTGCCCCTATACCCCCGGAATGATGATAACGTCTACTGTCATAACACATTGAGGCTGTGTTTTGTGCACATTTTGCCGTCCCTACCTCCACCCTCACCGCCTCTACCCCGTTCCATCTTTACGAGGCATAACCATGGCCATATGTCGGCCATTCACACTGCTGGCTACATCCAACAGATCCCAGGTCTCTGTTCTGACCTTATCACAGATACAATGTCCCAAGGGTCGGCAGTATGTCAAATGTTTTCATATTTTGGACTGAGAACACATGAAGAAGGCCAAAGGGTCCCTGAATACTTGTTTGGTTCCATATAATTAGTTCCATTTATTCTCAGTTCTAGTTTGGCAAATAGTTTTTCAATTTCAATAATTCAACCTGATTAAATTAAGGTATATATTTACAACATGGAAGCGAGTTGACAAGGACTCATCCAAGATAAAACTCAACTTATTGACTTGCATGGACTTATCTCATGTCCACCTTTCCCCAGTGTCGTAACAACATTGTGATAGGCCCCATTGCAAATATTGTGAGCCTGAACTTCTACTCTATTCTATTTGAGGCTTGAACAAACTTTTAAATGAGGCCTTGTAGATCTAATGCGAGTGAGGATTCAGCAACTGGATTGCTTATTTCTCGCCTACAATTTGTTCAGAAACAGATTTTGGTGGACTGATAAGGTGAAATCAGTGAAAGTTTACAGACTCAATACAACGGAACACGGAGTAAAGCTCAAACCCCCATTTAGCTCACTGAACTAGGGGCCTCAGGAGGGTGGCACCACCCCACAGTAACGGTTCCTGGAACAGCATGGTTAAGAGGCATGTTAGAATGAGTATAATGCATAATCGGAGTCTTTTTTTCAGCAAAAAACTTGTTTTGGGGCCCTAACAGACCTATATTGACTTATTGAAAAGGAGCATAATATGTCCCCTTTAAGAAGTAGCATCTAACCTGAAAATATTATGACCAATATAGGTATAACTCGGGACCCAAAGAAAGGTCCAAAGTAGGTAAGAATTTGTCCAGGCCAGGTTACAGTATATTGCCTTTAGTGGTTTAAAATTGTATTATTGCCCATGAAGCACGGTGGTTGATGACCTCTACTCCAGTTCTTGCTACAGCTATTAAATAAAAATATTATAAAATAACCACTCTGCTTCTTCTGCATCCATGCCCTCTAAATTATGTTAAACACCCCCAGTAACATTAGTCCTTCCTGCTCAGACAGGGGGATAAACCGCAGGGACTCTAAGCACCGGCAGATCATTTCACTGTTATGTAAGTGGTGAGTTTTGCTTTCTTTGTTACCTTCGTCGGCAAAGAACCCGTTCGTAAAGCAAGCCGTGAGAACTGACGCCCTGTTGCGCTTTGTTTACTCAGGTGAGACGGAGCCTTTCCCCCGACCGAATAAAAGCATGACGCATAACAATGTTGAGAATTGAATTATTATTTTAATGAAGGATCTGTGGACACAAGGGCTACTGTATAATACCTTGTAACTTTGTATCGCCCTGAAATGCTAATCCACAGTTGGGACGGACATTCTTCAGTGCAACGATTTAATCAAACAACCCAGTTAGCGAAGTGCTGTTTTCCTCGTATTTCGTATTTGTATTTTTTGTATTCATCACATCACCGTGACCAATAGAAGCGAAATGTGAGCAGATAATTCCATTAACTATATTATAGAAGACATACATATTTAAGCATATTCACATTGGCTGGTCAATTCCAAACAGTTGCTCTCATATCTCACTCGGGCTTTCTGGCTGAGATTGAGTAAAAAATAAAAAATAAAGACTATGAGTAACATAAAAGTGTTGAGAAGGTCACACTCTGTAGCCCAAACTGTAACGTCCAACTACCGGCTTCAAAATAAAAACATTTCTTATATTCAGTCCTACCGTTCATTCTTAAAGTGGGACGGAGTGTCATGTTGTGACACCAGGAAGTACAGTGAAAAAACAACAAATAAAAATAAAACAAAAATCCCTCAACGGCTATATCTTCAAAAATAAGTAATACTTCGGTACATCATCTATGATCTAGAATTCAGCGCGACTTCAGCAAGGCACTGGCTCTGCCCTAAAACAGTATTTTGCTGTATCCTTATAATTAAGAATGGTGCAGAGATATGTTGAAAGGCGAATCATCGAGAAGTGTTCACGTCGCAGAAATAGCTAGGCCGGATAGTTAAATAAGTGCGACGGAGAAATACCTCACTGTTACGACAGCACGTTGTAGCGACGCTAATCAGTAGCAACAGCCGATGGGATAATAGGTCACACAGTCACAGTCACAGTCCTCACACTGACTTCCTCCTTTTGCCGAACACGTTGTTGATGAGCTTGGCCATGGACTTGGAGCCGCTGGGGCGGCGGCGGCGCTCCTTGACCTTGCCGCCCAGGCCCACGTTCTGAGCCATCTTGGAGAACATGAGTGCCACCTCCTGGTAGTGCTCTGCGGCCGACAGCTCGAAGAACTGGCAGCGGAAGTCGGCGGCGAGGCGCTGGCCCTCCTCGCGGCGGACATCGCGCACATGGCACAGGTCCTGCTTGTTGCCCACCAGGAAGACCTGCATCTCCGCCTCCCTGCGGGTCACACGGCGGGAAAAGCAACACACAACAAATCAGTGGGGTTTCTTCAATTCATTATATACATTATATGTATATGTATATCACACATTGCGCCATTTAGCAGAAGCTCTTGTTTTATACCACTGTACTGCACTAGACCAGGGAATCCCTATTGTTTTTAAGCAAGCGATCGGATCACAAAGCACATCAAGGAAGCATTGGGTGCGTTTACACCTGGCATTACAGCTGTCCACTGGTGGTCATCAACAAAGACGCATGTTAATGTCAGGTGTAAACGGCGTCTAAATCCAAAGCTTTGCCCCTCATGTTTAACATAAAGTGGAATATGTTGCACATGTTGCCTGACGAAAAAATAAACAATTGTCAATTCCTGATACTTTCTCATCCCTTAATTGTAATAATTAATATACAGTGTTGTTCAGAATAGTTAAATAAGTAAACAATGCTACACGATCCTATCAGCCGATACTGCTTCCAGCGATCGGTGATCGGCCCCGAAAACCCTAATCGAAGCACCCTTATTTTTAAGGCTTTCCCACTCTCTCAAATACAAGTGTACACACTTTATATATATATATATATATAGATGCCATGCAAGCACACTGTACACTATACCTCTACAACTTCAAGTTTCTATGTTAGTTTATTAAGCCATGAGACTTAGTGCTTTTGCATTATATGTATTTTAAAACATATAGTATTAGTGTATAAAAAAGCATGTAACACAACATATTGTATATCTACGTGGTACTACATAAGCACATACGACACGTATAGTAAACACTGTTCTATGTTCACATATGAATCATATTATAAAAATACAACAAACTATATGATTCCTATAGATTGTTTTCATACTCCCTAACACAAACACCCTCACACAAAGGTAACTGGTATTCTGGTTTTCGCATTATTTTTCGTATGCAACAGTAACGCCATGCGTGTCTGTACCTTTTGCCCGCCCCCACGCGCGTCTCTCTCATCAAGTGCAGTATGGTTTGAGCGGCGAGGAAAGAGGAGCGGTCGCTGATGTCGTAAACCACGACGAAGCCGTCGCCCCAGTGGATCTGGTCACTCAGCGTGGACTTCCCCTCACAGAGCTGACACCCAGAGGGAGAGGGTGCCCATTTAACACAAGTGCAAAGACATAGAACACACCACATACCAACATATCCATAAGCATAACTCCAGTCGAAACGCGGAACACGGCCGGCGAATTTCTGCGATTCAATAATGCGGCGGTGACATAAAGCACGGAAGGGTTTCGATTTTTGGAGTTCTGTTTCGGACCCGTACTCCAGCTTGTGTTCAGGTTTCAACCTGGGTGGCTCTGTTAAGTTTCATTCCCAGAAACAGGGTTACTTAACTCTACAGTGACTCTGACTAGTGACGCAAGTTCGCAACAAACAGATCTTTTAAATGACTCAGGAGTCGGGAGTCCCTCCAGCAAAATAATTTTTAGCCAATTGTCATGAAAATTGAAATTGACAATTGGTTTGGCTGGTTCGTTGGTCTAACCTCGGTGGACCAACTGGATGAAACGAATGAAGAGTCGGACCAAGTCTTCAAAAAAGAGTCAAACCTTGGTCACACATGTACACTCAAAACTCAACTCCCGGTGAGTTCATTCTAAAGAGCGGCATCGGCTGGAGAAAAAAAAACAGACTATACCTGTACAAATCATGAGAGCTCAATACAGATTAATGCCAGGTAAATGTACGTTGTGCCATTATCAGAAAAAGTGAAGATGCATTTATCGAGAATTACTGCGATTCCCCCTGCCTCTCGGCGACATCAATGTCAGACAGTTGTGATTAATGTGGAACTTCCCAGAAGAAACGCATTACCGAGCCCGGGGTACAGTTTGGCAGCTTTTCAGGAAGAAGCCGCTGACCTTGCGGCGTAACTGATGCTCCACTAAGCCGCCGGCTCCCCATGAGGTGGGGCTTTGTGGCCTAATTCAGACAAATGAGAGCGCGCCGCCGTGATTTATTGGCTGATCCCCGTCTCGGGCTGTGTTCAGTGGTTTGCCAGCTGTAAGTGAGATGAATGTTTCCAAGTGACAGTAATCATTAACTGTTTTCAGATTTTTTTTTTCCCCAGCTGGTGAGGCGAGAGTCGGCTACGATTTGTTCGTAGCGAACAAATATTGAAAATGAATGATCAGGGGTTGGGAGTCACTCTAGTACAAGGCTCTTCCCATAATCTGTTAAGTTCGTAACTCAGTAACCGTAGCCAGACACACAGGCATTAAGTGAGTCTCGACTCTTGATTCACAAATGGACAAACAAGTTCCTTGAGTTTCCATGGTCTCAAGTTCCTGGAGAGCGGCGAACTGACAATTACAGGACTAAATAAATGTGGAATGAATGACATTTTGAAAGAACTACTGTTGCGGTTGATAGTTCGCATTTCTCTGCCAAAATATTGTTCATCGTTCACCGGAAGCCAACCCCCGTGCAGGAAACCAACCCAATCGAATGAGCGAAGAGTCTGTTTCTTGCTTTTTTCTACCTCCAGACTTACCTGGGAGCAAGGGTCATAGAGCTCGAGGTTTAGCTGCCTCCCGTCGACGGTCAGATGTTTCCTGTAGATACACTCTATGGGAAAAGAGGAGGAGGGGAAGGACACTCGTGAACATGTTTAGAGAAAATAAGAAAAAACGCTGTGGGGAAAAAATTCCTTTCTGTTGTTCTGTTTTTATGAGCAAAGAGATAAGAAATAATACCTTTCTACTATTTTTGAAACCCCGGCTCAAAACATATGTTTATCATTGTCCTTCTGTCTGTTTTTATACATTTTCCCCTATGTTTGGAGTAACGGTCCTACCGAGCTTCCAGTCGGGTTTGACAATATACCAGAGTGTAGGCCTGTTTTAAATCGGGATTTTATTTTTGTCTTATGTCTTATTTATGTCTTTTAATCAGTTTGAACTTTTGGTTTATATTTTGTATTCTTCTTTGCGTTGTTATAACATATTTCCCGCCTCATGTGAAGTATTTCAAATTGCACTTGTGTATGAAATGTGCTGTACAAACAAACTTGCATTGCCTAATAATAATAATAATAATAATAATAATAATAATAATAATTATTACAATCAAAATAAATCCACTAGAGGATCCACACATTTAAACTCAATTCTTTTTTTGTGATTGAACGACAACTACTGACTTAAAACGAACAAAGTAGAGGTGCATTTGCCATTATAGATCAGATATGACGTCACGCCCACCTGACGACGACGCGTACTCTCCGATGAAGCGCTTGGTGAGAAACCTGACGACGAGAGCTGTAAACACACCGGAACGCGGCGATTAGCGAAGCACAACCGTCGCAGTTCTGCAATTATCGGGAATTGTAGGGGAGCCTCCGTACCGGACTTCCCCACGCCTTCGCCTCCCAGGACCGCGAGCTTGACGTCGTTCATGTCGGCGGCGCAGAGCGAGTGCTTGCTCCCCGCCACCACCCTCCCGACTCCCCGGGGTGCCGGGGAGGAGCCGGGGAGGAGCCGGGGAGGAGCCGGGGAGGAGCCGGGGAGGAGCCGGGGAGGAGCCGGGGAGGAGCCGGGGAGGAGCCGGGGAGGAGCCGGGGAGGAGCCGGGGAGGAGCCGGGGAGGAGCCGGGGAGGAGCCGGGGAGGAGCCGGGGAGGAGCCGGGGAGGAGCCGGGGAGGAGCCGGGGAGGAGCCGTGGCGTCCGGCGACCAAGTTGCGCTGGCGCCGGCGCTTCCTCGGCGGCGGAGCTCCGGCCCGGTGCTGTGAGCGCGGGGGTCGTGTGCGACGGAGGTTATAGCGGCGTGGGGCGGGGGGGGGGGGGGGGAGTTAGGGGTGACGTCACGGTGACGGGGCCAAATAATACTTTATTTCAAGTATTTATAAAGTCTGCCTCTGGCATCCGAAAAAAAAAAAAAAGCCTCCGGGGGCGATGGGATGATAGGATATGTTTATGTCGATTTAATGTGAAAGGAATATTCTGATTGTAAACAGAACCTGCCTCAACCTACCTAAGTATTTCAAAGTGACAGTGGCGAATAATGCATCCGTGCCAAGTTATCACTTCAAATGGAAGGGGTTTATTATGTATTATTCCTACAAATGCGAAAGGTTGTGAGGAGTCATAGTTTATGCAGTATAGTACATTTAAAATCACATGATACCATAATATATATTTGATTCCTAGTACTGCACAGACATGTACCATAACAGAAGTGGGTGAAGTGTGGAATGCAAATAAAAAAACCCATGAATGAACAAAAGCGATGCCTTAATTCTGAAGCACCGAAAATACGTAGGAACGTGAAAAAGGCGCTGCCCAAATAATGCAATCGTGATAAAATCTCGATCGAACTTGAAGCTGCATCGTATCACTTGGCCTATTTCCAAGTTATTGTTGTGTTGTAGCTGAAGCAGCACGATTACCAACGTTTGTTACCGTGCAGTAGTAACTCACCTCCTGATATTAGTAATTAGTAATATCAGCTTTGTCCGATGTACTATCCAGTACTGTCAATCCACAGTGTCTGTCTGTGTGATGGATTCTATGGGGCTTGGTCCAACGAGACCAGTTCCATCACAAATAGCAAATGAAAATCAATATTTCGCCACAAAAGGGTTATCATTTCTAATCTCAGGGTGAATAAATGAACAGCAGCACCTCGCAAAAGGAACAGAAAAAACACAACATCCATTTGAATACGTTGAATAGACAAACACGATTTTCACACCCTGCCACACGAGTGTGGCAGAGTTGTGAAGCGGCCACTGCTGCCGGCATGGCCGCCCGCAGAACAGGGGCCTGCTTCAGAAGGTGTGTGTTCACCCAGATGAACCCATTCTGACGGTGTTGAACAATGATCTCCTTTCTTCTTCCTCATCCGGGGAAGACCGACCAGCCACACGTAGACGTAGGTAAAGCAGTCAACCGCCTCAGTCGTTCAGAGCTGAAATGATGTGAATATGAACGCGTCACGTGAGGTTCCCGTGAGGTCAGTCTGAACATCAGGGGTCTTCAACCTTTTTCAGCCCAAGGACCCCAGGGTGGATCGAGAAACAGCAGGGACCCCCTCCAAGATATATATATTTTTTTAAATACAATTTTATGTTGCATTTTAAGCCTGGCCTACAATAACATATTTGTTATTTTATTTATTAGATATATATTTAACATGACTCATTTATTTATTTATATACCCAGTTACGATGCTTAGGGTTCCTGTCTGTTTTTATTTCACATATAGATTTATTTCCATTACTTTAGCTCCAATAGAACAACAGCTGGAGTGTGACGGTTCAGGCTTTTTAATATAATCTAGTCCAGGTTTGACTTCTATATGTACAGTTGGTTTTTTGTTTTTAATCCAGACCCTGGTCTTACATGGCCCGTATGTAGCAAAAACAGGGATCCACCGCTCCTCTTTTTTCACGACTAGAAGAACGTTTTCACACAGGCCACAGTCGCAAATCTGAAAGAGGGTTTTTAAAGGCTGTTTAGTACGAGCAAAAGTAACACCAACCGAAAATCACGTGTTTTAATTGACGTTCAGCCACGCGCAAGTTGTGTCTGTGACGTGGAATCAAAAATGGTCTGGCTTTTTTAAAAATCTCTAAATTGTCTTTTTTTTTTTTTTGACATTAAAAAAAAAAAAAAAAAAATTGGCGGACCCCCTGCAGGTCCTCAGCGAACACACAGCGCTCCCCCAAGACCAACCAAAGATAACGCATCCGCAAGTCAAAAGGACAAAGATGATCAGCCTTGATTGACGGGGATGTTGGACTCAATTATTTCGTTTATCTCCTTTCAACACACATGCTCCACTCAGGGCAGTTTAGGGCGGTGCTTTGAAACCTCGTCTGATTTGATTCAAACACCACCCTTCTCACCTTTGACCTCACGCCCCCAGATCAAACGAGGCAGCGCGATGTTAATCCGAGAGGTTGATCAAGAAGATCACAAGACAAAGAGCCGAAAACCCCATCACTGCTCGTCACTATACTTATTTTACTGTACTTTACTTAAAGGGGCAGCAGACAACTTTTGCGCCGCTGCCGCAAAGACAACCGCATTTGGCTTTAGGTTTCCTCAGAGCGCTCCGCGTAAATGACCGCCCCCACTTTGGAAATCAGAGAGAAGAAAGAAGCGTGTTCACTGAAGAGGTCAACTGAAACTGTCACAGGTTTAGTTTAATTGTATTTATTTTGGTCGGGCCTGTCAACAAATACAAGTATACAAGGGTGTGTTATCGACGTGGGGTAGATCGCTCCACTGTCATTTCATTCGATGGTTGACACATTTTTAGTATTTATAGAGCTTATTGTGCGTAATCACCGGGATTCATGACATTTCACTGCGTATATGTACGACCATATGTATGTGTATGTGACAAATAAACCTCTTGACCTTGAACTTCCGTCAATCCATCATTTCCCCGGGAGATGCTGCCCGGTGGCTGTCCCAACGCATCATGATATGGAGGCTTAAAGGGAACCAATCTAAACACCGATGGCGCCATTATTCTATAACCGTGAAAGTTGCACTCAACGTGAACATCATGAGGATAAGTAAAAGCAAAAAAAGTGTCCATTGCTCCTTTAAAGGAGAACTCCGCCATTTCTGAACCTAAGTCTTGTTTTTAGATCACTGGGAGTCGTGGGCGTCGTAATCCTCTAAAGTCGACCCGGTTGGGGCAATCGGGCGAAGGCGGCCGCGGTGGCCACGTTGCGTTTACGTATCGCAGCTTCCCGATACCGACTAATGAACAAAACCCGATGCCAGTCTTTATTTCTCATTCTTTCTTTCTCGGTTATTTGCGTTTACAACACGGTGGTGCGTTTTGGGTGGTGGCAGTCACCAATATACGACACCAATATATAAAATCCAATAGGGATGATGTCATGGCTTTAGAAAAGCCACAAACGTAGCCGCTTCCTAATCTTAAAATTATATATATTTTTTATTACCGAAGAAAGAATCTACGAAGACTCTTCCCTTACTCAATGACTTCAACTCGATGCCATTTGGTGCAGCAAGAGGGATATAAAGGATTTACAATTTCTGACTCCTGTTGGGGCGACTGGTCCACTAAAAACGTTAATATTCATTTGAATCAGTTTTAAGTCCCTTGAATTCCCTCAAAGTTTTCTAATCGCAACGGGAAACTTGCCTGATTCCAGCTCTTTCTTTGTCGTCCAGTCCATTTTGCTTCTCTCCCCTAGAGACACAGCCTTCACTTTCTGGAAGATACTTTGCAACAGAGGCGCCTAAGGCCAAAAGGTGTGTACCGTATGACATTCAAACGTTGGAGACACATCGTGATGAATATTCTATTATTCAATTGTTCCATCTTGACGTGGGGAAAAGCCCTGCGCACCGAGGGAGGAGGTTGAACGTTTTTCTGCCTTTTGAAGATTTAACATTCAGGAGGGGCGTGGTTTTCGGGGCGAGGGCGAACAATGCGTCGGTGAGGAGAGCGGAGCACAAAGGAGGCCCAGTGCGTTTTCCACACCTTCTGGACGGACGGAGATTCACATGTCGGCGTGCTGGCGGCCGCGGGCCAAGCGGAGGGACAACCAGCCTCCCTTCAAATGACACCTCATCCGCTCTCGGCCACTCAACAAGTATCCTCTCTGTTCTGAATGCTTAACACCTTCAGGGCGTGAAAGTTACGCCGTCTTCTGTTTATTTGTATTTTTCCGCCAAGAGCACGGTTTGCAGGTTTGTACACGGGCCAACGTAGCTGGAGGATCCCACTCTTGAACCCAACTATTCAATTTGCGGCAGCGTTTTTTTCCAACCGCTACGCCGACTAGGGCGTCGCGAGAGCTCGAGAAAAGTCACACCCCGAAAAAATTCAATAATGACGATTAGCTCATGGGTTGCAAGATCAAAATTGCGAGGCTGTACTGATTCATCAGTTCCAGCCAAAATAGCAGCTCCGTGCTCATCGGAACAAGCTCAAGTTTCCCCACTGAAAGTGACAGCTATTCGTCGCGATGAAAGGTTCTGGCTCTTTTTTTTTGTTGAGATTGGGTTTTTCCTCCGATTTTCCAGCTCTTTTTTCTCACTCTGGCTCATCTGACTGAGTCGGTTTAAAACTCGGTGAGCGAGGGAGGACTGTGTGAATAAGAACAAGAGATTATTGCCCACTGTTTTGACGAGTCATTTAAAAGAGTTGCTCGCTAAGAACAAATCATTTGCGATCTCGGTCTTGCATCTCTACCAGCAGACCATAATGATAGAAACGGTTAGACATGTTTCCGGCCCTTTAAGTGGCCTAAAGGATACTGTAGTCGCGTGCCGTGGGATTATTTCATTGTAAAACAAAGTGTCAGGCAGAAAAAAGGAAACGCTGGCTTTTACCGTTCGCTAGTGTGGGAGTAAATCTAGGTCTCTAAAAACTCCTACTTATCCTTACAAAGTTTATAAGGAGACAAGCATTGGGCACCAAGACAAACTGTGTCCTTAAACGCGTGCTGATAAGGCGACACACTTACCGCTTTTGAACGGAACCCCCGATTGCAAAAACGCCCGTCGAAAACCCTGACGGCAATTCTTTGCACCATACATGGTAGCGCAGGGTCTCGGGGAGGGGAGAAGAAAGCACCTATCTCTCACATTATCCCGTTCACATTATACAGAGGAGCGGGATAAGCCCGCAGAGTGCCTGTCATATTTGCCTTGGCCCAGTTTGAAGCTGGGTGTATTTATGTCAGTCTGGCAGCACTGCTTACAATTTACATTCTCTGACAGAGCGGATCGTAAACAGCGTACGCCAGAGTGTCAATTTAATCTTGGGCCTCTTGAGTCGACCACTCGTGGACCGAGCGGGGGGATTAATTTCAGAAGCAGAATTTCAATGTGGGACGAACGGTTGCAACCAGGAATACGACGTGAGCCTGCATGTTGAGTTGAGGGAGGACAGTTACATAACGCTACCGAGGTGCAGGGCACAACGGAGCTGCATCAAGTACCCCCTCACCAACTCACCCAGACATGACCAGGATGATGTTTGTTTTTTTTGGACAAATAAAGTAATTATGAATGGAAGCCTCATGACAATCGAACTGTCTTGACGTAAAATGTTAATCTTTCATTGAGTTCAGTAGTGTATATTTTTTATATCTCTTTCTTGACTGTGTTATCTTATTTCTCTTATCTCTCTAAAATAAAAATAAAAAAACGTCTGAGGACCTGAAAAGCATCCAATCTGATGGCAAAAACTTGAAAGATGCCTCCCAAGATCTGTTACTTCCACTGCTACGATAAAAAAAAAAAAATAATAATAATAATAAAAATTAAAAAAAAAGGTGCTGAAAGCCTAGAAGTCAAGTTAAAGTATTTGACAATTGCGCTGCGTTCAATACGCGGTATTTGACAGACTCAGAAGTCAGAGTCAATAGATTAGACTCAGATGAAGGTATAAACATCTTTAAGGCCGCCTGCATGCGGGAGAAGCTCAACTCCTGCTGGGTGGGTAAAATCAGTTCAATGTCCGGTCCAACTGATTCAGACATTTGCGTTCACACATACAGGTCCTCAGGGTAATGTCTGGATAATTTCAGGGTTGCAGTGCATGTGTGAAAGCGCCTTCACTTTACTTTCATCACCGATGCCATCACTCACTCTCTTACTCTCTTCTACCTCCCTCCCCGGCACACAGCAGCGCTCACTACACTATCTTCTTACTGGACGAACGGGGATGAAATTGGTACCGTCCTTCCCGTCTGAACCTGGGTAAGACAAACTCAAATTCCCAGAAAACTGGAGTAGGTATCCCTTTTATGGTTTGACTCGTGCCTCAACAACAGACTAATAAATGATAATTCGAAGTTTTCGTTTTGCAGAGACTCGACCATGCGTCGTATGCCTACTGTACAAGTCTTGGATGAGACATTCTTCAGAAAATCCAACTATGTATCTGGTCGTTGCATGGAGATTCCCACAGTTAAGCTGTGCGTGCGGGTTCAACCGGAGCCCTTAAGATCACTTTCAACTGGTCCAAAGAGGTCCCGTCTGACTGGACTGGAGACATGTCACAGAGTCCTTGGGTTAAGACGGCAACGAGGCACAGCGGATTGTTTTGTACTGGATCAGACGCGTCCCCATCCTGTCTGCGCAGTCAAGAGAAGGGAAAATGTGCCGCGCCGTTGGAAGCCGAATCAACCGGGATTTTTGAAGCGGCGTCACACTCAGGCCGGACACGGGTCTGATGAACTACAACAGCTGGCACAGATCCAACATTTCTTTTTGATCTGGCCCTGGCTTCCGGTCACGCTTGGCCCCACTCTAGTAATGCTACTTATTCATAGAGAAGGTTAAGCTGTGTCTGTTATACAGTTGGTTTGACTCCTACTGACAAATTAACTTATTGTAAGCTGCTTTTGGCAAAAGCGCGTGTGTGTAAATGTTTAATGCTTGATTGGACATGACTTTTGGGCATGCTCATAATCTGTACCGAACCTGATGAGGGTGAGGTACCACCGCGTTTGGTTGTATCCAAACATAAATCACACTTTGTAACGCTTCCTCACCTCACCATAAGTTGGCAGAGACGCGGTTTCACCCAGTGTAATTAGAGAAGGAGAAAGTTGCCGCTGCCGACCGCCTTTCTCGGACGGATGGACTAGTCATCGTCTTGGTTTAACTCCAGTCCCCCTGGAGGAACGATCGCTAGAGATGCTGCCGTGGATTTACAGTCGGGCTGTCCTGTACGACGTTTCCGTCGTTTGGAAAGACAGTTCAATCCCATCGCCCCCATTGCACAGCCACTGGAGGGGAGTGGCAAGTGCATAATGTACCCTGTAAGGGCGTGCAGGGCCGGTTTGTCGGGCGCAGCTCATTGTCGCCGTGCAAGTATTATTGCCTGTTGAAAGTGGAGTGCGGGCTCGCGGACACCCCCTACCTTGCTCCGTTGAGTGCCACTTGAAACCACAGGGATCCATTAAGGGAAAATGTCAGGCCGCTGTTTTCATCCGGACCCTCAAGAGCGCCGGCCCTTTCATCTCTGCCCACGTTCGCCCGTAGAAGGAAAAGGAGGGCTGTTATGTATGGAAAGCTATTACAGCCATTTCATCAAAGAAAGAGAGAGAGAGAGAGAGAGAGAGAGAGAGAGAGAGAGTATAAAATAGATAGCGGCAGACGATGATCAAGGGGCCAGTTAATCGATGTGATTGTTTTGGTGTGACTTAAAGGATGGGATCGCTACTTTTTAAACCCGGGCCCTATTAAAATGTTGGTTCCCATAATCTATGAATGGAAACAACCTCTCTGAACCCTTCACTCTGCGGCAACTCGGTGTATCTTTTGAACATGATTTAAGTGAAGGCTTTTAAACACGCAAAAACAATGCAAATAAGTGACGTATAATTGCAAATGACTCGTAGAGGAATTTGATGCACTCTATTCACACTAGCTACAACAGATCTTTTTCTTTCACTGATTTTGTGAAGAAATGATATGTAATAGCACAACACTAAAATCACATTTTATTTTAAATGACATATTGCAATTGCCAAAGTACATTCAAAGTGTAATATTGGCTACAGTAGGTGGGCCAGTTGGAAGCGACGCAACCTTCTGTTTCTAGTCTCTTACTTTAGCGTGGATGTATACAGAAGAGCCGATTTGCAGAAATGGACTCGGAATACTCTGAAAAACCTGATAAAATGCACCCAACTCACAACATTTTCAGAAAGTCAGACAAACCAGTGTGTAAACATAGCCTCATACTTTGGGAATATAGTTCAAGACTTTATTATTGACTTATATGGTGTATAAGTCAATAATAAAAATCAGCTACAACATTAAAACCAGTGACAGGTGAAGTGAATAACATTGATTGTCTGGTCCCAATGGGGACCATGTCCCAAGGGGTGGGATATATCAGGCAACAAGTGAACAGTCAGTTCTTCAAGTTGATGTGTTGGAAGCAGGAAAAATGGTCAAGCGTAAGGATCTGAGCGACTTTCCAAAACAACAGGTCTTGTGGGGTGTTCCTGGTATGCAGTGGTTAGTACCTGCCAAAAGTGGTCCAAGAAAGGACAACCAGTGAACTGGCAACAGGGTCATGGGCGCCCAAGGCTCATTGATGCACAGGGAAGTAAAAGCTAGTCTAGCCTTATCTTTGGCTACTATAGCAGAAAAATTACTGAAAAAGTTAATGCTGCTATGATAGAAAGGTGTCAGAACACACAGTGCATCACAGCTTGCTGGGTATGGGGCTGTGTAGCCACAGACCGGTCAGAGTGCCCATGCTGACCCCTGTCCACCGCCGAAAGCACCTACAATGAGCACGTGAGCGTCAGAACTGGCTGTGGAGTCCATGCTTCGAACGGTCAGAGCTGTTTTGGTGGCACGAGGGGGAGCTACACAATATAAGTGGTTATTAGTGGTGGTTTCAATGTAATGGCTGACCGGTGTGTAACCTCAATTTCTAAATATGTATTCAGACATTTTACCGTTGAGCTCAACTGTGTTGTAACTGTAACATAAATGTGTATATATGACAATAGTCTTATATTGTGAACAGATTTATATTCAAAGGTCCAAAGTTATATGCCTGGGCATGTTGCACAAGGCCTCCGTGGACCTGGACCTACATTATTACATTACACTACATTATTGTGAATGAATTCGCCTTTGGCAGCTTCTTGAATTCATGGAGAATTTTTTGTGCAAATACAGATTTAAACCTAAGGCTCTAGGATTGGTGTTTATACAAATGGAATAAATTTTTTCCGGCACAAAACGTTAAATCAGCTCCGTCTTTAACGAAGCAGCCACAGCCAAAACCTGAAAAACCACTCAGAGTTTGGATTAAAAGTTCCAGACACCTACCGTCCAGCTGAAATGTAAGCGGTGGCATCTTTTCAGTTCACGCAGGAGGAAATGTCATCCCGATTCTGCGGGGCATTGAGATAGATCTTGATTATACGCTACGTTGTTCTGTCAAAACTGTAGAATAGCCTTTCTGAAAATATCTATGTGGTGTGGGGATGGTGTGGTTTGAGCAGCCACGCCTGTCCTGGGTCTAGATAATTGGGGCCCAGGATCAGAGTGGCTGCCTACCTGTTGATCATTGGTTGGTCTAACGAGCAACAGGTAAAACCTCATCCCCACACACACCCAGGAGAGGAGCCCTTGTCATGACACACGTCCATCTGCTCCTTATTCCAACTAGCCCACTCTCTACAATAAACTGGTGTGTCTTAAACCACGTCATCTGTGTCTCGGTGCCGGAGGTCCCTGAAAACGTCACTTGGGTGTCAGTGTGGTAGGCGAAACTGCCACACTGGCACCTGAACAAAAGCCGTCTTGAGCCGTCTTCTGGATAACAACTGTGCTCTTGTCATCCCACAGGTCGTCCACAGGACACGAGTTATAGCAGCAGTTCTTGATGATTAAAGAATGAATAAAAAGTGATTTTGCAGGTTGAGAACGTGAACTCCACTTGCAGACTAACTCTGTACTAGATGCAATGGCCTGCAAATACTCTGTGTAGTATGGCCAGCATGCTGACAGCACGGGTTAGAAAAATAAAATAAATAAATACATAAATAAATGGATCAATCAATCAAATGTATTCAAGTCTCTTGTTTCACTCTGCCAGTAAATAGTTAATAGGTTAGCCCTATTCTTCCAATAATGGATGTTTTTCTACTTTATTTGATTTCTTTCCCTGCAGGATATGATTGCTTTTGTTCAGGGAGTTGAGATCATTACGTTGTGTGACCTGGCTTTCACAGGCATTCAAACTGTTATTGTCGACCTTCTTGAAAAAAAAAAAAAACGATTGAAAAACGCTTTGAACGTGTGTGAATTGGGGTTTGGTCTGCACCTTGATGCCGCTCTCTCGCTGTGGCCTCTCCACGGTACTCAAAGGTCGCCTATTGGGGGCCAATGAGAAGGGTGCAGTGGGTAGGTGGGGGCAATGGTGAAAAACAGAGCACATATCATGTTAGAAATAACAAAAGGAAAAATTCAATATGAATGATTTTATTTTGTTTTACCTTTCTTAAACCTTTTTTTTTTTTTTTTCATTTTCCAATACACCATTAAGAGATAATGTGCAGCCAGCCAGTTGTTATCGTAAAACAACCCAAAAGATATTGTTATAAACATAAAAATGAAAAGGTATGGCTGAAAAACCACACGCATGTGTTACAGGGGTTTCGGTGTGGGTTTGGTTTGGGAATATACCTGTTGTCAGAATTTACATGTCATTTGCAAAGCCCTGAATTATATGTTAGGCCATTTTAAGTTGTGCCCCCCCATTGACACTACCAATCCTCTAAAAGTACATGTCCAGAGCGGCACAACTTTTTCTTTTTTACTTTACTTACAAACACAATAAATAAATTCAGTCAGATTAACAGACATTTGATCAATGAGGAAGATGTATTTATCATATTTGTAGATTTGTAATTTGGACTTTTGGCCTCTTGACCTACATTCTCTCTCTCTGTCATTATATACTACACAACACCAAAGTAAACAGTTGAGGAGTTTCAACGTGTCCAAAAAAATAATTTATTAATATTTACTTGAGGTTTTGACTCAGTTTCCTCACGCGTCAGAACCTTCCTCACCAAACAGGCACACTTGAATAATAATCAGCTTTTCTTATCATACAATATTTGTAATTGAGTCGTACATTATTATCAATAATATTAGTCCACATCAAATCCAGAGTTTCAACAGAACAATTCAATGGGAAGTGTCACTGACTGTAATATATGTAAAAAAGAACACAAAGACAGTCACCCCGGTCATAAAAAAAGACGATTTTTTAAAATATATTTACTGCATAAAATATTGTATTGTAAGCAGCACCACAGCTCCAAGTATGAGCAGAACATCTACCAGTATGACCAGCAGCTGGTGAATATTATTCAATAGGGAATATGCAGCAATGCAACTTGCATCAAATACACGTGGCTGACAGCGCTACCTGATTTATTGTAATGAATATGAGCTTGAACATCAAGACAAGTGTTTGGTTTCTTTTTTCAACAGAGTATTTTGGAAAAAAAAAAACAATGCTCAATTTGCAGCACACAGTGTAACTCACTGTGTGCGCGCACTGGGACAGGAACGGGCTTCAGAACTTGCCCGAGAATCCTCTGTTTTTTTAAAGATTTATTCAGTATCAAAGTAATTGAGTGATACAGTGCAGAAGTTGTCAGAACAGCCAATGATGTACGACGAATCATGATGAAATAATGAACTGTTAATAGTTCATTCGGCAAACTTAATTTTCCAAATTGTAAACAAATACAAAACGGGGCTCACGTTGTTGCCCACAGTCTGTATCCATGGCAACATTATAATTCCTGTTTCTTGTCAATACTGATTTGTTCACACAAGTGAAGACTTTTAAGGGGACATTTTCCAAAATACTTGGAGGTGTTGAATACTGATGATAAAAACCCAGCGGTGTTCAAGCTCATACATTAAGTCAGGTAGCGCCATGGCCAAAGTGTAAGTTGCTGCAAGTTTATCAAGTGCAAGAGACAAAGAAGTCAACAATTACCTGGTCACACACACTGGACACAGTAAAAAGAAAAAAACAGAAAAAAACCGGCCTCTGGCCGGTTTTTTTCATTTTCTATTTTTGACTTCAGCAAAAAATCCACGAACAGAAAACAAGTCACTATTATTTGTGTGTGTGTGTGTGTGTGCGTCTGTGTGTGTGTATGTGTGTGTGTGTGTGTGTGTGTGTGTGTGTGTGTGTGTGTGTGTGTGTGTGTGCATGTGTTTGTGTGTGTGTGTGTGTGTTGTCTTTATAAATGAATATCTAAATAATCAATCGTTTATTCATTTTCCGATTTTGGATTCCCTATTGAATATAAAAAGAACAAATGATACACGGATCAAATCCATTTTCTAACTTGAATAACAAAAAATTTAATCACTGAACAGAAACGAAAAAAGGGCCGTTTTTTCATATTCTGAGACCAGATGTGATCATTTACAAGACAAGAGCACCAATTAGGATGGTGCTGTGTAATCTACTATATAGCATGGTCTTGGTAAGTACCAAATAAATAAATACATACATAAATAAATAAATATGTCTATTAAATAAATAAATAAACAAACAAACAAATAAATAAATAAATAAATATGTCTACGAAATAAATCCTGAAATAAATCAATGAGGCAATAAATATATAAATACGTGTAAATATTTGAAGAACTGCAATTTGCTTTCACTTAACTGCTGATGCATACAGGTATTTCTGAATACATTTTCATTCTTTCAAACTAGATTTGTGTTTGGTTTTCCAATTTTCTAAGTTTATTCTTGAAATGGCAAAAAACCTCCAGGGTTCTCCTGGTGAGCTCTCACGTGCAATAGCGGGTGAAAAACAGTGATTCTGACGGAAAGTCCATCCACACGGCAGCACGGGACGTCCATTCAAATCCTACCGGGGATGAAGACGATGGCGGACGGAAATGAAATGAAAATGAACCAAAGAGGAATGTACGATTCTAAACTGTCTCTGGTTTGTGTCTTGTTCTCCATCAGATGGCGATAAACCCACACTGGACACTAAACACAGCGCACAGAAACGTGCAAAGGTCTGACTGGGCGCTGCCACTGGGAGGTGGAGCGGAGAGGAGGGGTGGGTGTCGGAGTGACTTACAGAGGAACCAGAAGGAAAGGAATGGGTGTCCGTGTCTGCTGCCCTGGATGGAACAACAAGTCCCGGACTCTGAGTTGTTCTGATGAAGGTGACGTTGGCTGTTACAATCAGAGTGTGACACTCCGAGATCTCCGTCTGTCCCCTGGTCCTCAGAGTAGGAGAGTATTTTGATTGGTCTGCTGGAACTCTGTCCTTCTACTCAGTTTCCTCTGACAAACCGAGACACCTTCCACACCACATGCACTGAACCTCCCCACCCTGGGGTGGAGGACACCGCTCCCTGACCCTTACTCACGTCGCTGATACACACATTAAAAGACACGTGTATGAACACACACACACACACACAAACACACACACACACACACACACACACGGAGATGAATACACATACAGATTCATGTACACAAATCCATACACACAAATCCACGCACGCACGAACCCACGCAAACACACACACACACACACGGAGATTAATACATACACAGTTCTTCTATGCACAAATCCATACATACACACACACACACACACACACACACACACACACACACACACACACACACACACACACCCACACCCTGGTATGGTCAACAATGGAGACACACCCCGGTGGGGACGGTTTGCCTCAACAAGGCTTAATCCTGGAAGCCTGACTAATTTCCAGTATAAGAGGCTTCCTAGATCCCGCTAGAAAAGTTGCCAGCTATGTTACCACGGCAACTACACCTTGGAGCTAGTCTGGTTAGCATGGTAACAAGCCCGATTACCATTGCAACATTTTAAATTGTATTAAATTAATTATATAAAATAAAAAAACATATTACAGTTATATATTTTAATTACCTTGTCTGAATATATATGACTATTGCTATTTTCCTCATTGCTCAAAATGTATGAACCCAATGAAGTCAATATACGCATTTATATACTGTATATATATACACACACACACACACACACACACACACACACATACTGTACATACGTACACACATAATGTACATACAGAATATACACCGACCAGCCACAACATTAAAACCACCACTAATAACCACTAATATTGTGTAGCTCCCCCTTGTGCCCCCAAAACAGCTCTGACCCATGGAGCCATGGACTCCACAAGACCTCTGAAGGTGTCCTGTGGTACCTGGCACCAAGACGTTAGCAGCAGATCCTTTAAGTCCTGGAGGTTGTGAGGTGGAGCCTCCATGGATCAGGCTTGTTGCTCCAGCACATCCTACTGACGCTCGATCGGATCGGACACTAACAACGGCCATCCACATGAGGTAGAAGAAAACATGATTCATCGGACCAGGCACCTTCTTCCATTGCTTCATGGTCTAGTTCTGACGCTCACATGCTCATTGTAGGTGCTTTCGGTGGTGGACAGGGGTCAGCATTGGCACTCTGACCATCTGTGGCTCCGCAGCCCCATACACAGCAAGTTGTGATGCACTGTGTGTTCTGACACCTTTCTATCATAGCAGCATTAACTATTTCAGCAATTTGTGCTACAGTAGCTCTTCTGTGGGATCAGGCCAGACGAGCTAGACTTCGCTCCCCACGTGCATCAATGAGCCCATGACCCGTGGTCCTTCCTTGGACCACCCTTGGTAGGTACTAACCACTGCATACCAGGAACACCCCACAAAACCTGTCGTTTTGGAGATGCTCTGAGCCAGTCGTCTAGCCATCACTATTTGGTCCTTGTCAAAGTCGCTCAGATCCTTACGCTTGACCATTTTTCCTGCTTCCAACACATCAACTTGAAGAACTGACTGTTCACTTGCTGCCTGATATATCCCACCCCTTGACAGGTGCCATTGGATATATATATATATCTTTGCCAATCCCCGTCAATTCAATCCCTGCAATATTTCCTCATACATAAAAGCTTCAGAATCTTTCTGAATCTTAATCCACAACATTGTCCGTGCCAAATATGATACCATAGCAACATTCCCAAAATGTTCTGCCTGGATACTATCTAATGCTACACGCACTGACTGGTGAACATCATAGGAATGCAATCCAAATAACAGATCCTGAAATCTTTTCGACACGCACTAAAAACACTAAGTGCTTCATTTGTAAATCAGGAGGTGCAGGAACACAGAGATCCGGCGGGTCGGAGGGGAGGAAAAAAGTCACGGAACGTTTGCACAGAACACGCGAGAGGGGCTTAAGTTGCCATGAAAAGTCACTAGCCCCCGTGAAAGTCGTTTTACTAGGATTCTTCAAGTCGAGCAATCGTTTTTTGTTGTTTTAGTTTTGTCAGTCAGTGTGCACTACAATAACAGGATAATAACAGGACAGATAGAAGCTCACACAAATGCACGGGGATAACATTTCAATGAGGAATTAAAAATAAGAGGAATCATAGATATGTTTTTATATATGTGTGAATCGTCCGAGTTCGAACACCGCCCCGCTCCTCCAGATAAAACAACTAAAAACTGTGTGGGGACGGGGCACGGAGGAACAGGGCAGGACTCGTTTAGATTATTTTATTTTATTTCATTTTCAATCCGTATCCACTTGTTTTGTTGCGTAAGGAGACCGTCCGTGCCGCCTCGGGATGGCGGCCGCCTATCTTGCCTCTAGGGAAGAGCCGAGCTGGGCCGGCCCGCTTCCACCCGCTTGGGTACAGCCCGGAAAAATTCTAATCTAAAAACAAACTGGGGCACGCCGAGCTCGCGGCTCGAGCCACAGCTCCGCAGCTTGCGCGGAGGTGCGGGATCCAATCAAATAGGTGCTGGTCCCAATCTAGGGGGGGGGATCCCGGAACATGTTCCGGCAGGATCCGGCACAAATTAAGCCCTGGTGTCAACTAACGGAAAATAGCTGACACAAAATTGAGTGAGATCCTGGAGGGTCTGAACGATGATGCCAAACAAACTAGTCATAGCCCAAATCTGTGCTGCAGGAGGTAGAGCGTGTCGCCTAGTAACCAGAAGGTTGCTGGTTTGATCCCCAGCTCCTCCTGGTGGTGTGCTGATGTGTCCTTGAGCAAGACACTTAACCCCCCTGACTACTCCCCGGGCGCCTCAGCAGCCCACTGCTCCTAGATACGTCAGATATAGGATGGGTAAATGCAGAGAAATTACAAATGTCCCCGCTGTGGGACTGATAAGGGTAAATAAATAAAATAAATAAATCTGCCACGTTGGAAACACCACCACACAGGAATGCCTCCACCATTCAACCTCCCGGAAAGAAAAGATAATACTTATCCCTCTACTATGCAACCAGGAGTTAAAAAAAAAAAAATGTGGATACATGTATGAGTTAAATGTACCTTTTACTCTTTAGCATTTCCAAAACGTATCATTCATCTAAAAAACTGAAAATAGGAATTCTTATAGGATTTTTGTTCCCTCAAGCGAGAACTTACTTTTGTTCGACGGGATTGTGTGGAGTTTCTTCCAAAGGGTCGAAGATGTAATTGTAAATTTCAGTGAATGAGACAAACACGCTGTAGGCGCTGTTCCTCGTCCACGCCGTCCGCCCTGCACGCCTCCTGGGGAGCGAGCATGTCGACACTTTCAGGATGGAGCCTTTGTCTGAAACCATCAGAATGTGGCCATGAAGATCACAACGGTTTAGTGGCTTGCGAGACGTGGAGTTTATTTCCAAGCATTAGAAAATAACATTTCAGGCTTGTTCATATCACTTTGGGCAAAATTTAAGTCTTAAAGTTCTTATCCATGGAATATTTTGGCCTACTCTATAATGCTAAATGACTTGACACATTGGTTTTGTTCGACAAAGTAAAAAAAAAATCCAACCCTGCCATTGCAGTGGGGGGCCCAAGTGTGAATTCCAAGACCATTCTCATTCTAAATTGAATTTAATCCGATTTTTTTTATTACAGTTATTTAGTTTGACTTTGTCATAGAACAAAATCAAACACACTTTTGGAAAGGTCTCATATTGGTTAACATCTGTAAATTTGAGGGATTTCAGTGGACACTAAATTCAGATATTGACCTTTGAAGCTCTATATCTCAGTAATTAAAAGAGATGTCAAAATAAGGTCAACTGTTCTGGACGACTCTGGACATGTACTTTAAGAGGGGGAGGGGTAGTGTCAATAGGGGGCGCCACTTACAATGGACTAACAAATAATTCAGGGCTTTGCACATGACATGAAAATTCTAACAAAGCAGGTATATTCCCCAACCAAATGAATCCCCTGTAACACATGCATGTAATTTTTCACCTATGCCTTCTTTCCTTTTTTAGGGTTATAACAATATAACTCCCTTATACATAAGGCCATTGCATTAAGATGTATAACAAAATGCCGCAGAATTGTAGTTGTTGTAGTTGCCCTGGGTTCGTGTTAAGGTTAGAAAGGTTTATAAATAATTGCGTACATATTTTGTTTCGTTCCACAAGGAAACGGGACGGCGCAGGGACACACAACAGAGCGCAGGACCACGTGTGATGGTGCGCACCGGGGCGCCTTTGATCTGGGCTTCGCTGTGCGCACATGGCGGGGCGCCGACGACAACTTCCTCATGAATGTGCATATTTTGCCCGGACAATCTGCTACCTCAATGCCCATTCACACGATGAAAAAAAAAACCCCAAAAAAAAGCCTCACTTGATAAAAAGGGCACCATGGGGCAGGTGCCTGGGCAGCGACGTCTCTGATTGGTGGAGCTTGCTGTTACCATGAAAATGTAAACCGCACTGTGTGATGGGTACATTCAAATTTTCAACAAGGCGTGGACGCAAGCTATATGTACAGTATATCATGAATAAACGCTGACATTTATATGCAGTCAAATTGTATCTATAAATGAAATTCATACTGAGGGTATGATGAGGGTATGATTTTCGCCATTGAGGTGTCGTGGAATGTGTGGCGTCCCAAGACAGTACTCATTGTATAAGATAATTATTGACAGACGGTGCCAGGGGTCTCAAGAGAGAGAGAGAGCCCATTGTCAGGGGTCCCGGTGATAAGGGAGGTGAAATGTGAACGGTGACCTATGTAGGGGAATCAGATGGTCAACGTCGTCTCTGGTTAAGCATAAAAGCACCTGCCCGACTTTCATTCGGCAGAGAATCCATCCGGCTCGGTTCTCTCCTGGACGTCCATGGCAAGTCCGGTCTGATGCTGTTCTTTTGTAATAAACGCGTCAGCGGTCACTCCTTCTTCATCAACACATCAAATTCATCAAGAAACTACACCATTCAATATATACATTTCCGTGACTATGAGTGTGAAAAAACAAAACCAGTATCCTGCTTTTTTTCGTGCTTGACAGAATGAAATTTAAACCTGTGCATTTTTGTACATCCCTGGTAGTTTTGGTTATGAATTAACCTTTGTTGCATTTGTATTTATGCAGTTAAATTTGACATATAAATGACTAGAGGGTGCACTGTATCTGCGCCCCCATTCAAAAGTCAAAGAAAATCTCCCTATTGAAATAAATTGGTTTAAATGTGGTTCAGTCCAGCACAAAAATAGCCTGAGAAAACCTCCCAATTAAATGCATTGGTTTGCATTTCGTACTGTGTAGCCCAAAAAGTCAGACACAGTCAGACACGATTCAATAGATGGATTTCCTTGACTATGAGCACGAGAAAGCGTGCTACAGGGTTGGGGAGTCTGGCCCAGTTTCGTGAGGCAAGAAACAGAGTCTGTGGCAGCTGGCGTGTGCTGTTGAGCCCAGGAAAAGGAGAACATCAATGGAGGAGCACCGGCAAGGAGGGGAGGTTGAATTTGGGTCAGCTTTGATGGATTGCAGGCCAACTCAAAACGCGATGAGACAGATTCCCCGCTATTAATAAATGGCAAAGTTTGGAACCGCCCCTGCAGTTCTTCTCACATTCCAGCTCTTCAAATCATATCTGAACAGGTATAAATAGTCTTAAACTAAACAGCAGATGGTTAAGGGGGCGACATGTAGAGTTCCTGGGAATAAAAAGAAAATACTTGTGTAAGAAATCTCCAAGCCAATGAAAGGAACCGAAAATAACTTAGGGCGTGTGAAAACATGTAATAAAGCGCTTTTGTTTTGCAGAAATGTTAGACATTAACATTTAATCGTAGAATAACTGCTGTTTTTATTTCTACTTCTAGGAAATAGTACTTCTTCTACTTCTACTTCTTTCCTTATTATTTTATAGCCATTATTGCTATTTATTTAATTCAAGGACCACACGACAACTGGCCATTGGTACACCGAATCATGAACTGAGTTTTGCTTTTTTTTTTTTTTTTACAAACTACTAATTTTGTAAGCACTTGGATGTTGACTCCACTTCTGCTTGAAGTACCCTCTTAATTTGAAATATAGATAAACAAATGACTTTCTGCATCTATAGTTCAATATTTCTCAGCATTTCTGAATCATCTACTTTGTCCAGTAGCTTTGCAATAACATTTTGAAGGCCACCAATTTGCCTCGGCTCTTCTCCAAATGGAAAATGGCGGTGCGGTTAATAATGTAATGTCACATTAAGCCCCGTTCCCCCATGGAATCCGTAACATTGCTGGATAAAACATTATCCGGCAAAGGCAGTACCTAGTCATTCACACATTGGCCTCCTTTAGGGAAAAGTTCCATATGGAGTCTGTTCACACATAGATGTCTGGTATCACTTGAGACTAGACAACCGAACCTGTTTTGTTTTTAGACCAGCGCTTTGCTCCCCGTCTTACTGCCCCTCGCGGATGGTCTCGGTTCCCCCTGCTGACTGAGAGGGGACAGGGCCCCGTCCCCGGACGCAATAACCCTAAACCCAAAGTTATTAGATCAGTGTGATTATTTTCAACCTGTCCTCCACTCTCTGCCTCGGGAGAAGGAACATTCTCCACCCGTTCTCCCTCTCCCCATCCGCTCGCTCCCCCTCCGGCTCCGCGCTGCGGTGCAGCCACCAAGCAAGCGAAGCGCTGCTCCCCGATGTCCATGCACCGCACCCCTTATTCCTAAAGACACATCTAGGGTCTGAGTGGCATTTCTAGGAAGAACAACAATAACACTTAAGAATATAAAGACCCGTTTCCGTGGAGACTGGATGTGTTTCAGTTTCTCGTCTTTGCAGCCGAGCTCCACAGTTCAGGTGGGGCTCTCTTTTTTCCCCGAATGTCATTTTTTTCTCCCAAAAACAAATAATTTTTAAAATATTTGTACAAAATAAATATTCGGAAAAACTCACTATTTGTGCTTTATTTGGATTCGGCTCCACCCCTACTTTACAGCAATATTACTGCTTGCATTCCCACACACATCCATTCACAGCTGTTCCAGCATTTTCCTAAATGGTACTCAGCCGAGAGTGGGGAGAATTCGGGAATCACTTTTATGGAACATTGACACCTGCTCCTTTTCCCACATGACACCAATACTGAACTTTGGCACCATGGCAACCAGTGATAAAGAAAGCAGATTCTCACCAATGTTATAGGCAATCTAGCTGCAATCATCTACGTAGAGCTGACTTACTCAGACTTGGACAAACAGAACGAGTGTGAAGAAATAGTTTTATTTCACAGTGAGTGGGCGTGCAACTTTGAACACTTATGCATTGCTTTTTGCCAAGTATGTTGAAAATTTGAACTTTTGATGCTAAAAATGAGTTGTTTGTTACAAAATGCCTTGGCCAAAGAAAGAAAGCAAGAAAGAAAGAAAGAAGGAGAAAGGAGAAAAGAAAGAAACATTACATGGATGATAAATTCAAAATATAGAAATAATTATCATAATGGAAGAATCTCGTCAGAGAGCATGGGTTACAATATACCTAAAATAATGAATAAACATTGCTGATCTTTATAGTATCCATGTCAGCGTTAGCAAGCAGCACCAACACAGATGCTATGAACAAACTAGAAATCTGAACTAGGTCACTGTTCATACATTTATATAGACAAGACCTTAAGTGATGCCAGGCGTAGCGCGAGGCGGCCAGGTCAGTGTAAGGACGCATTGATGTTGCATTAGCCGACTGTTGCCTCAGCAAACAGCCCCTTGAGACTTGAATAAAGTTTTATATTGTTGCATGGCCGGTGGATAATCCCCCCATGAAATATGTACCTACAGTATGTCTTTGATCCCCCCTGGTCTGCCAGAACCATGTTGGAACGGATGTAGAGACCTACCATGTGATCACACCAAAAAGCCCTTTTTAACGTGGTGTGCGATCACATGGTAGGTCTCTACAGGGCTTTTTTGGTGCGATTACCATTACTTAAATCATTCGCACGCACGCACGCACACACATACGTTTACTGTGAGAATCTCCATGCAGCGACCAGATACATAGTTGGATTTTCTGAAGTATGTTCCACCCAAGACTTGCACAGTAGGCATACGACGCATGGTCGAGTCGCTGCAAAGCTAAAACTTGGAATGATCATTTGTCTGTTGTTGTCGTCAAACCTTAAAGGGATACCTACGCCAGCTTTCTGGGAATTTCATATTTGTCTGTCTTGCCCAGGTTCAGATGGGAAGGACGATACCAATTTCATTCTTGTTGGTCCATTAAGAAGATAGCGTAGTGAGTGCTAAATATATTTGTCATAATTTCTACATTGTAATATTAAGATTCAGTGAGGAAGAGGATATCTTAAGTAAAAATGTTAACATACATTTTATTCATGCAATAGTGGGAAGAATAATTAGAGTTATAAATATACACACGACAACCACCATGTAGAGAGGTTCTAGTTTTAACTTTTCGTAGCATGTGATGTCGAAATATATTTTTTGAAAATTAAGAATTTGAAATGCTAAAATTTGGCAGTGAATCAAGATTACAGTAATAAATGACAGAGCAGAATAGGGAATAGGGTAAAAAAAAGAAAAATCATCTTATTCATCATATTATATCAATCTTACTCATCAAACTCATCTCGATCCATAACCCACCCAGAAGTTTTAGAACGTTGGTGTGTTGGTAATGCACAAACATTTGGCTACTTCTGGTTAGATTTTGTCGGTTTTTTACAAATTCCTGCTCCGTATGTAGATCGATACGGATGAAACTTGAACCATGAGATTTCGGCAACGTCCCGGCTCTAACAACACCTCAACCGTGTCTGTAACTGCAGTGGTTATTTTGTTCCAGACACTTTTAGTCCAAAAAGTGCCAAGGAGAATAAAAATAATATAAATCCGAACAATAACAATAGTGGTCCCATCTCTGGCAGGCAGCAGCACACCGGGTCCAGGTTAGTTGAGTTAGATATAATTTACAGTTTTCTGAAAAACAAACAATAACCTAGAATCGACCATTATTCAAAACCACAAATTTTCCAGTTCCCATGGAACGTAACATTAGTTTATGCTGTCGCTTGCCTTTACATCGGCATTATTACTAAAACGAGTTACAATTTTCAGAGTTTCCATTGAACGCAGCATCGGATGACATAATGATGCGGTGAGGGCTGGGGAGTGGAGAAAGACAAAATTTCAGGTTCATCATGAAATTTACAAGGACAGACTCAATCAATACAACATAGAAACAGGCCAGACAGTCTTTCTTCTCCAAAATCCATGATGAAAACCTCAACAATAGTAAAGTGCTCTTCTTCACTGTTGATCGACTTATTAATCCACCATCTACAACCCCGTCAGAGATGCTCTCCACTGAAAAGTGTGAGGAGTTCGCTACGTTCTTCAGTAACAAAATTATAGCTATCAGACAGAATATTAGTGCCTCAACATCCAGAGATGAACCTGCCCTCCAGTTCCCCAGTAATATGACTGCTGCCATGTCTCATTTCGTCCCCTTAGACAAAAAGACTGGACGACCTTGTTGGTCAGCTCAGGTCCTCCACCTGCTGCCGGGACCCTCTCCCTACCACATTTTTCAAAACAGTTTTTAACTGCCTAGCACATGAGGTATTAGAAATTTTAAACGGCTCTCTTCAATCAGGTACATTCCCTGCAGAATTTAAAACAGCTGTTATTAAAACACTCCTGAAGAAGAGCAATCTCGATGCAACAGTTATTGCCAACTACAGGCCAATTTCCAACCTGCCATTCCTCAGCAAAGTACTTGAAAAAACAGTTTACCTTCATCTTAACAACTATCTAACCTCAAACAGCCTTTTAGACACTTATCGATCTGGTTTTCGACCTCACAAACACAGGAACAGCACTTATTAAAGTTCTGAACGATCTGCACATAAACACTGATTCTAATAAACGATCTGTTCTTCTTCTCCTGGATCTCAGTGCTGCATTTGACACTGCTGACCATAAGATTTTATTCCAAAAACCGGTCAGCCTATCTGGCCCGGTTCTAAACTGGTTAAAAACCTACCTACAGGACAGGCAGTTCTTTATGCCCATTGGAGATTTTGTGTCTAACAAAGTGGATATTATATGTGGAGTGCCCCAAGGTCTGATTCTGGGCCCATTATTGTTTAACCTCTATATGCTCCCACTTGCACATATTGTAAAGAAACACAAAATAAATTACCATAATTATGCAGATGACTCACAACTGTACATACAGTATCCCTATCTCCTGATGACCTGATTAATTATATTAATGCATGGATGTCACAGAACTTTTTACAACTGAACAAAGACAAAACAGAAATGCTCATCTTTGGTGCAAAGGCTCAAAGACAGAAAATTGCTGCTCATCTCAGTTCTCTGTCTCTGGAGAGCAAGAATGAAGCCAGAAATCTGGGTGTAATCATGGAAGGCGATCTAAATTTTAAGAGCCATTTCAATCTCATCACAAAATCAGCCTTCTACCATCTAACAAACAAAATGAAGAGGCTTCCTGTCAAAAGCAGAAAAATTAATCCATGCATTCACAACAAGTAGATTGGACGACTGTAATGGCCTATTCACCGGCCTCCCGAAATCAGCTGTGCAGCGGCTACAGTTAATCTGAATGTGGCTGCACACGTTCTCACTGGGACAAAAAAGTTTGAACAAAACACCCCTGTTCTTAGATCCCTACATTGGCTCCCCGTCAAAACTACAATTGATTTTAAGATTCTGCTACTTGTGTATAAAGCTATAAATGGCCTTGCACCTCAGTATACCAACTCCAAAGCAAGGGAGGCTGCCCCCTTTATCTATGCCCCAAGTAAATGGAACACCCTACACGGGCCTGAGAGGCCCCTACACCAAGCACATTTAAAAGCAGGTTAAAAACTTTGCTGTTCACTACAGTCTGTGACTGACTTCTGTGTGTTTGTATGTGTGTGTGTGTGTGTCTGGGTTTCTTCTGTTGCTGTTGTTGTTTCTGTTGTTACTGCTAGTTTTGCTGCTGTTGTTTCTGTTGTCATGCTGTTGTTGTTTTTGCTGCTGTTTATGTTGTTTCTACTGTAGTTGTTGCTGCTTTTTCAGTTGCTGTTTCTGTTGTTTCTGTGCTGCTGCTGCTGCTGCTGTTTTTGTTGCTGCTGGTGTTGCTGCTGGTGTTGCTGCTGGTGTTGCTGCTGCTGCTGCTGCTGGTGGTGTTGTTTCTGTAGCTGCTGCAATGGCTGCTGCTGTTGTTGTTTCTGTTGTGAAATTACAGTGAGAGGATCATAAGAAGGGTGTGTTTTCAGAGACAGAGAGAGAGAGTCAAAAGGATCTCCCTCCAGAGGTCTGAATGAAAACTTGACCCGTAATTTAGAGAAGCTAATTAAAGCACCGTGACTGGATTGAGATGAGATGGTGCACACTGTTGAAATTTCCAATTCCGGTGAGGGCTACCACTTCTGGTTCCGGTGACGTCTTTGTGTGTGCGTAATTTCGTTGAGTCGTTTCCCAACTTTACCTTATTTGGATTAGGGAATTCGGGTTGTTTGTCGGATGTGATATCCTCGCTATTTCCTGGCTTTGACCCTCGCCTGAATTTTGTAACGTGGACTTTGGCTTGGCTGGCACTCGGCTGCCGCTGGTTGTTGCTGCTGTTGCTCCTGCTGTTGTTGCTGCTGCTGCAGTTGTAGTTGTTTTTGTTGTTGCTGCTGGTGTTGTCGCTGTTGCTGGTAACAGCTGCTGGTAACAGCTTTTTGCTGTTGTCTCTGTTACTGCTGCAGCTGCTGTTGTTGCTGCTGTTGTAGTTGCTTTTGTTGTTGTTTTTGTGTGTTTTCTATGTTGTGAGGTGTGTGTGCTCCGTATGCTGTGAAATCTGTTTTTTTCCCGCACTGACTGTTCTTGTGATTGCACTGACATTTTCTGCTGCTGTTTCTATTGTTGTTTCTGCTGTCAGCTGTTGTTTCTGTCTGATGCAGTGGTTTCCACTGCTGCTGTTGTTTCTGTTGTTGCTGCTGGTTTTGTTTCTGCTGCTGCTGTTGTTGTTTCTGTTGTGAGATTCCAGCGATTGGATCATAAGAAGGGTGTGTTTCTCTGAGAGAGAGAGTCAAAAGGATCTCCCACCCGAGGTTTGAATGGAAACTTGACCCGTAATTTACAGACATTAATTAAAGCCCTGCGACTGGATTGAGATGAGATGGTGCACATTGTTGACTCAATACAGATGAGGAGATTTCCGGTTCCGGTGAGAGCTAGTGACTCCAGTGATGTCCTTGTGTGTGTTACTTTGGAGAATTGTCTCCCAACTCTACTTGATTTTGGATTAGGAATTTCGGATTCTCGCACTGTGATATCCTTGCTATTTCCTGGCTTTGACCCTCGCCTGAACTGTTTTTTGGATTTGGAAGGGAAGGTGGACTTTGGCGTGGCTAGTGCTAGTTGTTGCTGCCGTTGTTACTGTAGTTGTTTTTGCTGTTGTTTTTGTTTCTGTTGCTGCTGGTATTGTTGTTTCTGTTGCTGCTGCTGTTGTTGTTGATTCTATTGTCTGTTGTTTTCTCATTTGCTGCTGCTGTTGTTTTCGCTGCTGTTTAAGTTGTTGTTTCTGTTGTTGCTGCTATTGTTGCTGCTGCTGTTGCTGTTTTGTTGCTGCGATTGTTGTTTCTGTTGTTGCTGCTGCTGTTTTTTGCTGTTTTTTTTTGTTGCTGCTGCTGTTGTTTCTGTGGCTGCTGCTGCTGCTGTTTGCTGTTGTTGCTACTGCAGTTGTAATTGCTTTTGTTGTTGATTTTGTTGTTGCTGCTGCTTTTGTTGTTGCTGTTGTTTCAGGGGCAACTACAGTACGTTCTCTTTTGATTGTATTTCTTTGTAAAGTGCATTGTGTTGCCCTGGTATGAAATGCACTTTATAAATAAAGTGTGACTTGACGACACCCAGAATTACTTCTACAAGCCGATACACTTGTTGGGTGTTAATACTTTATCCTAAAATTTGAAGGTGGCTGTCTACTACCTGTGGTCCACAGAATCCTGTCTCACGGTGTCTCTGTGGTAGGAAATCACTCCGTCTTAAAGTTCCCAACAACACGGTTCCATTCAAACGGATGAACGGATTGCATGTCCCTCAAAGACACTTCAATTAATTTTTTTTTACTTTGAGGACTAAAATAAAATGGGCGCGATTCAGACCCGTTGCTCTGCAGCTGCAAGGGAACTCCATGTGTGATGACACATACACAGAATTATGCTTTTGATCTTCTAACACCCGCGTAGATGCAAACAGAATCTGTTTAATTACAAAAGATCAAACAAGATAAAATATCAAACGAAAAGCCCTGCAGCGTCAAAGTTGTCAGATCGCTGTACAGTTCACACGCATACTCACATACACAGCTTCTTCTGTATAAGTCTTATGATTGGGAATCTTAAAGTCGACACTACATGACCAATTGGCGACAGAGGGTTACCCATTACAAGTTCCTTCACCAGGAGGAATCCCCGACCAGAATGTTGGGTATCCAAATCACATTTTGTCACGAAAACAGATGTGAGAAGTGACACCGGAAATGACGCGAATCCATGCCCGGGACAGGATATTCTTGATCACTGTTAAAAAAATTAATTAATTCAAGCAGAATTGAAATAAGAAATATATTAAAAAACCTAGGGAAGAAGTTAAATAGGTACTGTATGTTGTGTGTTTCTGGCTGCTGCTCCGCTGCACTCCCATCTCACCATCTCTCCTTCTTGACCCCCCCCCCCCCATGCCGTGTCTGCTCTCATTGGCTGTAGCTCGTTGGGTCACTCCTGAGTTGAGCCCAACACAACCAGATATTTAAGCTGCTTGATATCCTGCCGGCGTCTGCGAGCCAATGGCGAGTGCTCGGCACGCAGTCGGATTGCGTTGAAAGCAGTTCACACCAAACGCTTGTCGCTCACGGGAGCGCATTTTGATTAGCCTCTGATCTGGAGCTTTGCTCGGCGATCTCCAAAGCTGTCAGCCAGTGGAAAATCAGGCCAGAATCCCTTAGTCTGAACTCTGGATAAGACGATACACACAAACACACGCAGTTTGCAACCACTACAGACCGATGGAGTCTACAACACACACCTAGCCAGATGTGGATGTGTGCCAAGAGCCACAACCTGCACATACGTATATAACGAATTGGATGATAATGTCACACACCGCCCTGCTATCATGGATGCACTAACGTTCTGCGACTTCCGATATATTTTAGTTGATTTTTCACAAAATCCTGCTCCAAATGTAGATTGATATGGATTAAACCTGAACCACAAGATGTCCGAGACACCCCGGTTCTAAAAAAACATCAACCATGTCAGTCGGTTCAGCAGTTAACGTGTTCCAGCCCTGTGGGCTGGACCCCTAATAATAAATATAGCTGCAGACGGTCACACACGGGGTCCAGTTTAGTCATGTTTGGTACGTATTAGATTTCCAAGTTTCTGTAATGCCGGGATCAAACTACACAAATTCAGCCCAATTTTGACCCGATTTTGTCGTGGCTGACAAATGTCCAGCGTCAGGCCCGAATATGAACGTTGGGGATGAGGAACAGCCATCTTAACCCCGTGTAGTGTAGACTTTAATTCACCTATTCACATAGTGCTTCTGTGCGGTAGCAGACAGCCAAAGGTTGAAATAATCCATCCAATGAGTAATTTCCCCAAGTTCTGCATTCCGCCATATTTGCTTACACTTACTCCCATGCATGTGTAAGTAACGGAGCACCATAAGCACCATGTCATAAAATATTGGCGAAAACAGTTCTGGCAGAATGCGGTGCTGGGCGAAATTACTCATTGGATTGATTTTTACAACATTTGGCCATCTGCTACCACGAGGTGGCAACATAAGGTTTAGGTGAATTTAAGTTTTCATCTTAAATTTTGCAACATAAATGTATACAGTGCGCACAGTATTACAGGGAAAGGCTTACAGTTCAGAACCGTGGTTGCTTGATATCATGGTACACCTCAAAACGGCATACCGTTACCACCCTAATTATGATTGTTGCTGGATCATGCAGTGCGGTGTTAAGAATATGGTCAGGCGAACCCAAATGCAGGACACTGGTGACTAGCACGCTGATAGCTAGCAGGCCGGTGGCTAGCAGCTAAATCTTCTGGTTGGTCCCTGATGAGGAACCGCCTGACAGCGGAGACCTGGGAACGCCAAGCCACCAAGACTGGAGAGTGCCAGACCGCGAAGACTGGGGACGGCTTCAGGGATCCTTGGAACCACGCCCCCTCCTGGGGGACTTCCGAGGGTCCCTGGAGAAGAAGGCGAGGCTTGCTACTGGGGATCCTCGGGGACAGGAACAGGACAGGTGAGTGCCAGGCCATCCGGCTCAGGGCTGGGGGCTAGGCCAAGGGTAGGCTCCAAGCTCATAAACCTACATCTAGTTTAGTGCAGGCAGGGGGCGAGCAGTCCGAGGTGCCTGAAGGGAATTTCCAGGCTAGGAAGCATGCTGGTGACTAGCAGGCCTACTGCTAGCAGGCTGATGACTAGCACGTTGATGCGAGAAGGATGATGGTTGGCAGGCCAGTGGCCAGCAAGTGAATCTCTTGGTTGGTCCCTAATGAGGAACCGCCTGAAAACTACAAAAAACGAGTCCTCTGGATTCATGTTTGGTCAGATTGTTCTGTTAAGAATATGGTCACGTGAACCAAAATGCAGGACGCAGAGGAGGCTCAGGAATAGGGGCAAGGCTAAAGGGTTTATTGAGAAACAGGCATGGGTCAAAACCTGGGGAAGAGTCAAAGGGAAACTTATCGTCAGGATACCAGGGTCCAGCAACAGGCAGGGAATGTGGGATGGGGATGGGGAACCAGAGACAGACAGAAGGAGCTAAAGAGGGACATAGGGATCTAAAGACAGACAGAGGGAGCCAGAGAGAGATAGAGGGACCTAGAGGCAGACAGAGGGAGCCAGAGAGAGCTACAGAGAGACAGAGAGCAAGCACAGGGCAGGATCCTGACAGCAGACATAAAAGAAAGGGATGGTTCCGACAAAGGTTCTTAGAACTTCCTGCGGTGGGAAAACGACTTCTGTGACTGATTATAGTTTTCAGGGTTTTGTGAAAAGCAGCACATGTTAGTTTTCCGAGTTTCCATTAAACACAGCATTTGCTGGGGTTGTCTGTCTACTCACTACTCAAATTATGTCACAAAGCACCCTGCTCCTAAAACTCATTGTGTCAATGTTCTTCTACTTCTACCGGTAAAATTACAACAGTTTTTCACTAATGTCTGCTCCAAATGTGCATCGATATTTATCAAACTCCAAAGACATTGTGGAGTTCGCAGTGTTCCAGACACTTTTAGCCTGAAAAACGCCAAGGAGATTAAAAATAACAAAATCTGAGCAAAAACAATAGGGGTCCAGCCCATAGCACTTAACAGCAAATACAAACAAAAGAATAAACAGATCATAAAGCAGAGGGATATAAAATGAAGTTACACAAAACTGTCAAAAGTGGGATAATAAAGCCGAAGTCACAAACATTAATAAAAGCTTTCCGAAAATATTTTTTTAAGAAAAGATTAAAAGAAAACCACTGAAGATGTTTCCTGTCCGATCTCGTTAGGCAGCCTATTCCACAGCCTGTTGGAATAAGTTATATTCAGTAAGGGCGGCTCAGTTTTTAGAGACATGTATTAACAACTATATACACAGGATTAAAAAAACCCCAAAAAACTGTTAATTATACGGTCTAATCAGTGAGGAGAAATGACAGGGGCACTGTTGCCCAGTGTCCACTTCTCTCGATGGGCAGGAGGTGATGGGGTAGAGAGGCACTGACGCACACTGTCCACTCCTATCAACGGGCAGGGGGGAAAGGGGGAGAGGAGCACTGACACCCGGTAGTACACTCCTCTCAACCATCTCCTCCTCTCAGGGCTCCAAATTGAATCCATTTGTTCACGGATAGGAAAGGGCACAAGCCCTGATCTTTCTACCAGGTTCATGAACTAACTCTCTAATAATATCTAATCCCTACACATTCAATTAAATGTCAAATTCAAATGACTCTAAGGGACCCATTGGGTCCATAGCATTTCTCAAGTTTTCCACTTGTTGCTGTGAGAGGGCTTTGCAAGATCGGGATGATCACTCCAGCGTCTGTATCAACAGCATTCCCACTTTCCTCACACATCGTATGATAACAGCTTTGGCCCATCTGAAACAACTAAAAGATCTCCAGACCGGTTCTCCGGGACTAGGATATTCCCTTGACAATGTAAAACACTATTTGGGGAATAGGCAAAATAGTTGTTAACAAAGAAATGATCTCCAGACTGGTTCTCCACCATTTTTGTTTGGTTTATCACAACTATAGTCATTCCACATCTGCTGGTGTCAGCTTTCGAAGATGGCAATGGTTACGAAATGTGGTTTTCTCATGGCTCTGAGCGCTCTGCTGGAGTCACTACAGTCAAGAATACGTGCAGTGGAGGAATCTTACGTTCCGATTGTGACTCTTTAGGACACTACATCTGTCTCGTGATTAGGTATAATAATAATAATAATAATAATAATAACTCTTTCTCCCAGCAAGTTTTTCCCGTGTTGTACTCACTAAATCTGAGTACTTCTTCCAACAGCATCACAGGTCACAGAAATTGAGCGGGCACTCTGGCATCCATAAATGATCACCATCTACTGGAAAGCGCTGGGTCTTCCCTGCACGTTGTGCCACACACGGCACGGTACAACAGTCCAAAAACAATCCACATGGATAGCTGTGGGTTCACAAATACATTTCCATTTAAAAATGCTGAGTCTACAAACAGATGATGATATACGAGTTGTAAATTGGAGGCACAGATACAGATGTACAGATACAAATCACGCCGCGTTTATTTGTGCATCGTGTTTAACGAGTTACAAATGGAACATTTTGCTGGTTGAGGGTCTCGAACCCCCGGGAAAGTGATGTGGTTCTTAACTACGACTTATTCTTCGGGAGTTGTTTTTATTTGCCTACGTCGCGTGTGGTTTATGTTAAATGTTATTGCTTTTAGAAGAGCGGCTCAGAGCCGTAGCGCCAGGGTGGAGAAAGCATCTGAGGGAGCTGGTGGAGATTTTTACAATATGCGGTGTTGTGCCCCAAAGGGATGTAATGAGGATTGTGTCCTTTCTCCATCAACAAAGCACCATAGGGTGTCATTTTGCGTGGAACCCTCACCTGGCTGAGCTGCTTACCAAGTGCGGAAGGACAGTCCCATGACGACAACAACAGTAACAACGGCGTTTATAATGAGCTGGTAGAAAACGCGATTGCAAAGAAACTTTGGTTGTGTAGCTTAAAAAAAAAAAGTTAATTAATCGTTATCCATCTTTCATTTGAAACTGAAAGGGCCCCACCTCAGAGACACCGTAACCACCTAAAACAAATAAATAACATAAATTAGCTCTTGCGTTGCAAGGTCTAAACTGCAAGGCTGGACCAATTCATCAGTTCAGGCACGAATCGCAGCTGTGTTCACCAAAACGAGCCCAAATGAAAATCTCATACAGCCTTTTTCAAGACTGGAAAGTCAGCGGGCAAATTAAGGACCTGACAAAAAGATAAAGTTCAAGTGAAGGCCATCTCCCTTCGGGCGGAGGTGCTTGCCCGCACTTGTGTTCATCACAGGACAGAGCGGCTACAGGAAGGGGCAAACGTTCGTAACAAAATCTGTTCACAGGGAGGAAGGGCTGACGCTGGCACGTCAGGATTCAGTTTGCTGAGTTTTCTTACTTCACACGGTATATTTTCTTGCTACTGTATGAGACATCAACAATCTGAGTGAACCCGGCGTCAATGCGTTCGGACGCCACCAAACAACCCTTCGCGGCGAAAAGATTGGAAGAAAACCAGCACACGGAAAATAAGCAAACTGTAATGTTGAGCAGTGTTACGCTCCTGTGCCACAAAAAGCGGAGAATCTCCGCTCCGCTGTGCGTCTCACTGTGCGACATGGCGAGCACAACGCCCTGTGCGTGTTTCTGCCGGTGGGTGCGGAGGGCAGGGGCTGGTGTTTATATAGCGTTAGGAGAGGGGCCATTGAAAGGCCACCGTGCATCATCCAGCCATGATTTAGCCCCGCCCAAAAAAAATCCGGACCACAAAATGGTGAGAAACAGTTTAACACCCGAATATCACTACATCATTGTCTTTTCAAATGTATTCAGCAATTACTCTATAACCAGTATGTGTTCTAATAATAAGCACTTTTTCTTGAAGAAAAGAGGGAGGGAGGTATTTAGGCTCCTGGAAAAAGTACATCAATACCTTCACAGCCTATAATCATTAAGTATTCTACACCTATTTATGTCTTGTGGACTTGTTTACCGATTATGTGTTTTGAGAGTGCAGGAAGCCAGGCTACATGTCTTACCTGTGGAAAACAGCTGGTCAGTCGACAGGTTAGAACGATCCAGACTACAACACAAACGGTGAAAAAAACTTATACCAATAGCTCTCTCTTGTGGCTTTCCAGCATTACTGCAGATCCATTCCACAAAGGCTGGTGAGTTTATTTTTTTGGAGACAAAATGACCCACTTTCCTGACTCGAGCGCCACGTCAGCAGTTTGATCAGGGTCACTGTACAAGTGATTAACGGGGGAACGGAGCCTGCACTCGTCACATGGCGGATAACGGATGGGGCCCGCATTGGGGGCCACGCCGTGCCGTGTAAAGCTTCGCAGGGGACCAAGTGACCACTCATCAATTGTCGTTTAAAATAGAAGCTCATCCGTCCTCGCTCGCGCCGGTTATAGGGCCCACTGAATATTTAAAATGTCCCCATCTGCATCACACTAGCCCTCCGTCAGTGTCTCGTCTGCCGGAGAGAGGGGAAGAAGAAGAGAAAAACCCCCAGGAATTTATCTCGGCCCTTCTTTACAAAGCAGGAGGCCGGAATAACTTGGACTCTACGTGAAATGCGACTCTGAAGAGCAAAGCTAAAACATCGACCATTCACTTCAAGGAAATGCATCGGATTTGGAGGAAAGCAAAGGCACTTAGACGACTGTATATTTACATTTACAATTTTATTGAAAGATGGCTAGTGTTAAGGGAAGGAGTATTTTTGGCCCAGTGTAAAAGATAGCAGCAGCAGTAGTAGTAGTAGCAGTAGGAATGCAACTGTGAAAACAATTGGATTCATATCATTATATATATATAAGGATAAAGATAAAGATATAAGATGATAAAAAGAAAAAGATCACAAGTTTAAAAACATGATATGATGAATACACAAGGTGATATCATGATTCGTGTATTTGAGGCGCTCTAGAGAAAATCGGGGCTAAATGTTTTATAGATACTAACTATACATAAACAAAGACAACCCATGAGGATTTCGGTGCTTTTTTTTAAAGAATAGAGTGCAGCTGGCTCACATGCACACTGGTTCAATTACGACACCGATTTAATTTAGAATTCTGTATTTTCAGTGAGCGTCAAACGTCAAGGCACATTACGGTTGAGCAGATTTTGGAGGACAAAATAAAGCTGTTCCCTTTCTTTTTTGTTGCCGTGTCCCCACCTTCCCACCTCACAGTTAATCCTTCATTTCCTCTCTACACATACGTATGTTTTTTGTTTTTTTTTTATTGCACATTCTACATCGCTGCCCAAGCGTGATTGGAACATGGAGTCTTCCTGATTGCTCCTTTGGCAACTTTTTTCTTTCTTTCCCCATTTAATCAGAAAAAAAACGAAAAAAAAAAACAAAAACAATGAAAAATAATCTCTTGGTAGCAAACGAGAGATTTTTTTTTTCGGTAAAATCTGTCAAAAAATATTAATAATAATAAAAAAACAATATGGAAAATGCCAATAACGTGAATTTTCCCTTTGGCTCGATTTGGTTCACAGGATCACACAGCTGGAGCTGGCCGGTTCAGGGGAGCTAGAAAATAAATAAATAAATGAATAAACAAACAAAATAATAAATAAAATGATCACATCTCAACTTCAGCTTGGGATTGAGTTTCATATGAACAGTCTACGATTTCAAATGATAATCGATAACAGCGGCCCTCTTCCCAGCCTTGAACTAGTATATATACAATTACGATAAGATATTAGGATTATTTTTATTATTATTTCAGAGCTCCCCGGAGGGTTAAAAGGATCCGGGTTCCATCACAGTGAAATCTATTCCTACCCTCCTCCACCCTCCAAGGGCGAATAAAATAATTATATGATGCAAGTTTTCCCTGTGTCGCTCACCTCGCCGCCTGGCCGTCGGACAGCTTCATCCTCTTGGGGCCAGCAGGACCAGCGCCGGTGGTGCCGGTGGTGGTGCCGGCTGTGGTGGTGGGGGTCTGGGCGCCATTGTCCGTCTCACAATTGACCTGAGGATGAGAAAAGATGTTTTCTTTTGTCTTGAGTTTTCCTTTAGGACAAGTCCTCGGACACGTAATGACCTTATGGAAGTGCACTGAGCAGATTACCAGACTTAGACCAAACAATGAAAGTATCTAATTCCTTATCTAATTATAGACGGAATACCACATTTTCCATGACCGTCATTATTCCAAAGTCCTAAATTCGTTAATAGGGATTTGAATGCTTTTTCCGTCAGATTTTCGGTATATAGGCTTTGTTGCCACCATTTTGTTTACCGTTCAAGGCTTATTATATTTTAAGTCAGGTTGAACCATCTTCCTGGTTCACCAGGAAGTTCATTTTCCTGGTTCACTGTTTATTTAACTAGTTATGGTATAGAACGGCATGTTTTATTTTTGGAAGACCTTTTATTTTTTGTAGGTAGTTTTCATATTATATATATTTAATTGTTTTCCTGTCATTTTTTAGGTTACATTTGTCATTTATCATAAGGGTTTAGTGCATAGTATATTGCCTATTTTGTGTACAGTTAACTGTTCCCAATTTTTTACATATATTTCCATTTTCCATTTCAAATTGTTATTGAATTGATGTTTTAATGTGACGTGATTTGCAGAGACAATGCAATTTCTCTCCTGGGATCTATCGATGTATCTCTTAAACTGTAAGTATCGGATATCCCGAGAACAGATCCGATGACTTTCTATAACTGTACAGATCTAGACTGAGTTTTGCATCATTAGAACGTAATGATAAAAAAAAGGACTTATGTGCTTATGTTTGTCAAAAAAAAAGCAGAAATAAAGCCATTTTTCTTCAATATCCGACATGTTTGCGATAGTAGGAGAGTTTGGCATTGGGGATATTCACTAGAAAGCTCAGGAGGTAGAGCGGGTCGTCTAGTGATCAGAAGATTGCCAGTTTGGTCCCCGGCTCATCCAGGTAGTGTGCTGAAGTCCTTGAGCAAGACACTTTACCCCCTAACTGCCCTCCTTGGGCTGTTGTGCGCTTTGCAAGACTGCTGCTGCTATCGATGTGTGAATGTGTGTCAGACCTGCCAACCGTGGCAAAATATTTTGAGTACCACAAGTGTAACAGGGAGTCACCGTGGCGTTTGAGTTAGTGCAACTAAATGACTCCATCAGTTATTTACACCGTAGCAGTCTCTTGAAGACGCTGATCACATCGTATGCAAGTTACTACGGCTAACTACTGTATATATACAAATTTATCTCATTAGGATATACCCCTTGAAATGCATCATCTTGTAAAGTCACCGAACATGTTTACCAACTAGAGATGCACCGATTGCAATTTTCTTGCCCGATTCCGATTTAAAAGCCCGCTGGGCTCCGAGTCACTCCAGCATCGCCCAAAGCCAGTCCCCGTTCCCCGCCACCGAAGGACCGGTGCGCACACCGCACAGGCAGCAGGGAGTATCCATGCTGCAGGTGCTCCATGCTGCTTCTACTGTAGGGTTGGGTCGTTTACAAACGATAAGATTCTTTTGAATGGCTCAAATACTTTTTTCAAGTTTTAGTTTTCTGTTGTTGTTTGTTTAAGTTGCTGCCTCCCTTACTGTTTTTTTCCCCAATCACACTGGATCCATGACACGCCCCTTTTCGGGTGTGTTCATGACGTTGAACGTGACGCACCAGAAAAAATAGACTGCATTTTTCCTGGCAATGGGAAAGGTGTCAATCGCCTATTTTTAGCGGCTTGCTAAACAGCTTTTTATTTATTTGTACTTACCATTCCAAAATAAATTGCAATCATTGCAAAAAAAAGTAATAATAATAAATGTGACCCACATTGTATGTACCTAGGTACATTTGGTGGCTTTTGACTTTTTTTTCCACATCATTTGAAAGTGAAGAATTAGAACTTAAAAACAAGGTGTCACTTGTGCAAATGAAGCAAATATTTTTAAAGCTATGACTTGTTAATGACAAGGGCTTCATTCAGCCAGCCCCCAGAATGCAAATGTTTGGAGGACTAACAAAGCCGCATGGCTACTTGTCACCCTGCTGAATGGGGACTTGACACCCTGCTCAATGGGGCATTCTTTGTATTGTTCTTGTGTTTTGAGGTAATGTTGAACAGCGTCATCGACACACATCTTTTGTTTTTAAAAAGGCTTTTATTTAACAGTAAGAATATACATGTTTTATAAAAATTGAATTATTTAGGAGTTTAAAAGTGCGGACAACACAACAAAATGTAGAGTCTATATGAGTCTCTTTATATCAGCCTTGGTGTGTCATATTATATATATATATATATATATATATATATATATATATATATATATATATATATATGCCAAATATCTTGAAAGTTACTGATGTTTATTGATGATTATCTGGGCTAACCCCAATGCTACCCCACCTACAGTCTGAGAGCCTGTTTGGGGCCTCTTTTCATTTTCTTTTCACACCTGGCTGCATTTGGAGGTAATCTTGAGAATCTTGTCTAATGCTACTTGTTCATAATCTGCGTCACCAACCTCAACGGACTTTATCACGTCATCAACTTCTTACTTTGTAACAACAACGGGCGTATTGTTGGTGGTCCTCGAAATAATTTCATCGTCACATTCAGGTTTTAGGCTGTCTGAAATGTTCTCCAAGTCTGGGATTACGCCGGTATCAGATTCAGCATCGCTGTCGGAAAACTGACTGTCATCGCGGAAAATGAAGTCCAGTCCACGCTGCTTACACTGACTTGGATCTATCCCACTGGTCAGATTAAGGTCCGTGATATGATTTAGAGCTTCCGCCACCTGCTCCTCGTAATCCATAACAACACGGAGATGAACGTTTTCACAGACAAGTCGAAACCGAAGGATCCTCATCTTGTTTACGGAAGTGACGTCAGCATTACTTCTTCGTTGGTATACGCCCCCTACACAAAAATGTCTCTGTGTGTGTGTAAAAGTAGTACGATTTGAAGGTTGAACTCTATCAAAACGGTTTCACATTGTGACTTCACATCACCTGGAATATGGAGAAATTATCTTCACCTGGACAGTCACTTTAAAGGAAACGATCGATCAACATTGTTCAGCGCTATTCAACGTCTCGGTAAGTGAACTGTGTCTCCCTATGTAATCTAACGGGAATATTTAACTCCACAGTTTAGGATTTATCTACTATTTGTAAATCAAACTCTGTTTTGAAAATACGTTGAGAGAAAACAAAGGAACACGAATCTGGAAAAATTTAATTTTCCCTCTGGAAAGGTTGTTTCAACTTATTTGGCTGCACCTGGCAATTTTAAAAATGTGCGAGATAGCGGGTTTTACTGCAGTGGGTCACCAATGACCAACTTTTCTCACTCTCTTTCACTGGAACTCACTGTGCATTAAACCAACTGAATTAAATCCAACGACTCGTTTTACTGAGTCAAGAACCGAGTCTCAAAAAAGAGTTGAACATTTCACACGAGCGGAGCTCATGCACAAGGAACCAGAGGAGACGCTCCGCTGTAGTGACAGAGATAGATACAATTTTGAATATTGCCAGGCGATAAAATATTTATCCAATCTTCATTTACCTTGAAGTACATCCAAACAGCCGACATTTTCTTTCTCTCTCGTTTTTAAGGGTCAACTACGCAACTATGTTACATTACGTTTGTATAGGGTTTGAGTATCAGAGCATCTTTACAAGTACATGAGGACAGTATCTGGTGTCTACATTTGACCGGCACAGAATCTTAAAATAAATCTGATCGGCTGGTCACCAGTCATGGCCGATCAAGCTTAAAACCAGCCGATCTATCGGTGCATCTCTATTACCAACGCTTTATATGTTAACATTACTGTCACGTTTTTGTGATTTACTCAATTTACCACTTCCCATTTTACCCCAGCAATGCAGCATCGGTGGATAATAAAGTACCACTGCGTATCAGTGGATGTTGAGTGAGTGAGAGGAGAGGAGAGGGAGGGAGGGGAGGGCTTACAGAATCACAGATCATAGTATGTGCTCCAATCCCAGGGATGTATTTTAAATACACAATAAATGTAGGGCATTGTTTGATTTATTGTTTTCTGTAATTAAACATCTATATATATATATCTATATATCTATATATATATATATATCTATATATCTATATATATCTATATATCTATCTATATATATATCTATATATAAAAATATAGTTTATTCTTTTCATCGTAGTTTCAGCTGGCATTTCTTACCTGCGTATTTTGACCGAGAACTCCCTGGCTGGTACACAAAATGCGACGGCGTTCGCCAATCTCTAAGGACCGACTGACCCATGTTCAACTGCCGTTCACATGGAACCCTTCTCCACTTCGGCCTTCAAAGTTCTCGTTTGAATATTTGCTACTACCACCAAGATATGCACCTGCGGCGGCTCCATCCAGCGCCCTAGGCTTCTGTGCTCACCACGGCGGTCCTCCTACTTGAACATTTAATAGCAATGCCCGATTTTTGCCCAATGTTCGACACTAGCTCTGACGCATTTGTAATTCTGATACACAACCAATAAAACCACTGAAGAAGTGATTCACCGATCGTGTGTGTGTGTAGGTTTTTTGCCTCCAGTTTCTTTACCATGTTCCTCTTTCTGCCGGACGTGCTCTCAGCAGCCGGGTCGTGCTGTTGGGGGTCCGCCGTCACCAAGCACAGGGGTCTCCTGCCGGGCTCTTCTCGTTTATGGACCACTGTGTTCTTAGGGTGCAACTTACTGTTTGAGGGAAGAGACAACACGTGTGGTTACAAGGTGGCGGCGGCAACTGAGATCTACAAAAACTGACTTCCAAAAATAAAAAAATCCCTCTGGCACCGTGTTTTACGGGATGCAATAACGATGAGATTCTATTTGGATAAAAAAAAAAAAAAAAAAAGAAGAAAACTATAATAGCATGACTGGAAGAAATCGTATATTATGCCACGGGAGGGAAATGAGGAGGTTTGAATTTTTGATGACGCCCCTGATTGTGCCCCCCCCCGTCCAAAAGAATTGATTCAGGAGACTAGAGTCCAGGCATTGCAGAGCTCAATTATAAATCAATAGCTCGCTTCAGAGTTATTCTTTCTTGTTTCGTTATGCGCACACACAAAAACACACACACATTAATATGCGGGCGCGCGTACACACACACACACACACACACACAGCCCCCCCCATAGACAGTCCGACATACGGACCTTCCTCCGCTTAGTGTTGATGACTAGGGATGCACCATATGGAAGACTTTAATGATCCTTCTTGTTCCAAAAGTGGATGAGCTCGACAACAGTGTTGGCGATTTCCAATAAACGTTTAGCTTGAGTGTAAACGAGGAGGTAGCGAGGTTTACGCGCTGGTTTAAGGTGAAGACTCCAAAAATCCAAAAGTAGATGCATATTTAAATACATATTGATCATCTTGTTGTTACCCTTGATTATGTGAAACCGGAAATTAAACACTAAATAATATCTGTCCATAGCGAAACAGATTCCTTATGGCATGACACCCCAGCAATGACCCCTCTGCCCCCCTCTGACGGACCCTTCTGCGGACATCCATGGCGGCTAATTACGGTCTCCGGAGCATTGGGGAGAAGGAGGAGGGTGGTTGGGGAGGGTCAGACTGGACCTCCACCTCCTCCGCCACATCCTTCGATGATGGGGTGCTAAGATAATTAGCCTGGCCAGGCATGGTGGAGGTCTGGGTACTTAGCCAGGCTGACCTTGGCTCCTCGTTCCGGGAGCCGGGGGTGAGGCGGCGAGGGACTTCACTTACTGACAGTGGCAGGACAAGGAGGAGGGGGAGAGAGAGAGCGGCCGTGAGCCAATCAATGATGAGAGAGAGACAGAGGGAGGGAGGGTGGGTATCTGGCTGACAGGAAGGGCTTGGGTATAAGCACTAGCGCACGCACACGCATGCACACGCACGCGCACACACACACACACGCACACACACACACACACACACACACACACACTTTTTTGTCTTATATTTAATGCTGATCATTAGGTATATTACTTTAGGATTATCATTTGTTTTCTTTTGTTGGTTTATCTTTGTGGTTCACTGTTGGGTTTATTTCAGTTATGGTATGAGGCACATTTTTCCCGGGTAATTATTTTTTTCTGTTTTCTTGTTATATATTATATTGCTTTATTATTATTATTGCCTATTTGATGCGAGCTGCTCCAACAATGTAATTTCCCTCCGGGGATGAATAAAGTATCTAACAGCCAATATGTTATGATCATTAGTACATTAACTATTTTTCTTCAGAAAGAGAGGAGAGATGTGCCCCCCCATACTTTACTTTTCCATCACTACCACACCCTAAAGATGACGCCGGTATGTACTGTTGAATATTCCCGTTCTTGTCCTGAGCCTGAAGAGCCCCTTCAGGCTGTATCTGTGATCCTATGTCTAGGTATTTGTAATGCATTTTGTAATGTAATTTGTGCGGCTGCCAACAGAATGTAGCTGAATAGCTCTGCTCCCTCGAGTTGTTCTGACTGAGGCATTTGCATCCATGGATACCGTCACAAAATAACAGGAAAGTAGGACCAAAAAGGACCAAGATTTACATAAGCAAAGATTTATCAAAGCAACGGGTTCCTTTCTATATTTTGATAACATGCCTGGATTTGGGGGATGGATTCTAGGTTCGATAGTAATTTCAAAGCATTGAAAATATAAATTGCGGTTTCGGGCTTAACGGGTCTTCGAGGCTCGATCCAAGTGCGAGTCAATACTCCGTCGTCAAGTCCCAGACCAGACCAGACTGGAGTCCTTCAAAGTGTGTCCGTGCTGAAGTGCCACAACCCTGCGGCGCACTGCGGAGCAACGTACCCGATGGCAGAGGCGAGGCTCTGGTGCCAGTCATTGATATCTTCCTGATCGCTAGACATCAGCAGAAGCTTGGCTCGGGGGAAGGTCAGCTGTAGGGGGAAAGGAGAGGAGGGAAGAGAGAGAGAGAGAGAGAGGAAGAGAGAGAAAGAATGAAGGAGCCGGAGTACAGGCTGGCAGCTTCTTTTCAGACACTTTCAGAATTCCACCGTGACTCGAATCGATGGGGGATTATTTTTTGTCTTGTATGAAAACTACTACTTCAGATGGCCTAATATCCAAAGCTACTCTGGGAACAGTTTTTACAGTTAATGTTTATAATATATTGTAAATTTGAACACGCAAACAAATTGTAAAAGTTTAAAAAAAACATAAGGCCAAACACAGGACAGTATGTTTTCCCCTTGTTGTTCAATGCCACCCACAAGAAGACAATGTGGCCAATGGCCTCCAGGATTTGACTTCGAAACCCCTGAAACCTTGCGAGGAGGTAAAGCAGGAGACCTACTGCAGTAACATCATCATCATACCACAAGAGGGCAGACCTAATCCAGCTAATAACCTTTTACATGTGCCGCTCAGTGGCTGTTTGTCTACACGGTACACATTGTGGGGCCTGACGGAAACGTGAGGACAGATACAAATCTGGGGGGGTGGGGGGGCAACCCAGATTTGCATCACCTCGGAGTAGATTGTAGATGAAAACAAACAGTTGAGACACGGAGCACAAAAAAGTGAACACTTTTAACCCATGTTTGTTAACAGGTCTGACCAGGGCCCTAGACATGATCCGGATACTAGTTACCAGGTCTGACCAGGGCCCTAGACATGATCTAAATACTAGTGACCAGGTCTGACCAGGGCCCCAGACATGATCTGGATACTAGTAACCAGGTATAACCAGGGCCCTAGACATGATCTGTATACTTGTTACCAGGTCTGACCAGGGCCCATTTCACACCCTTTCTGCCACAGTGTGTGGATGTGAGTGGTATCCTCCTCTGAGTCAACAGTAATTACCACAGACTCCCTCGCCCACCGCCCCGCCCCCACCCTCTCGCGCGCACCCGCTTTACTTTAAGATTGCACGTGTCAAACAAACCGACAGGCGCTGTCCTAGCCCAAACAAAAAGGGGGCTTTTAGAGACTAATAATTACAGCCGGGAAAAAGCCATTACTGGGGATCAAAAATTGGGCCTGAGCCATATTAAATGGCCTTTCGCATTCACCTGATTGCTGCCCCCCCCTTACTCCCCCAAACACGCGGGAAAACTTGGCGAGCCGTGACATCGATAATAGTCACGTTTAGTGATGAAAGACTGGCCAACGATTTGTTCGTAGCGAACAAATCTTTTAAATGACGTAGGAATCGGCAGTCAGTCCGACAAGTCATCGATTTTCTTTCGTTCACATAGGCATTCACCAAGTCGGAATCTCAATTCGCGAACAATAAGAGCTCTGAGTTGCAAATCACACACACACACACACACACACACACACACACACACACACACACACACACACACACACACACACACACACACACACACACACACACACACACACACACACACACACACACACACACACTTTCTCTCGCCTCTATTTCCCCCCCAAAGATTTGTGCTGGTCTGTAAGCCAACAACAAAGCGATTCCCATGCTTAGGTCTGCTAGCGGAGTTACTCAGATGGAGGGCGGTTCTAATTCTATTGTGTTTCAATGCTACAGACATGCTAGATGCAAGAGACACAAAGCTGGACGGCTCGTTTCAGGACATGTCTTCTGAATTAGAACGCTGACAAAAAGCTGACTGGGTTGTCTTAATTCATAGTTTGTGTGTTAGTAGGCCCATCAGAGACCTAAATATACTGTATGTGCACAAGCTCGAGTGCACAAGTTTTTTATACTAGGTTCCCATTAAAGGTCACCACAGGGGTCTTTTTCAACGAGTTAATATAGGTCTCTGAGGTCCCCAAAACATGTCTTTGAAGTTTTTTGCTGAAAATACCACCCAGGTTATGCATTCTAGCCATTCTAGCATGCCTCCATACCCCTCTGTTTCAGCCCTTTTCTCGTGCTCCCCACACCGGTTACATGCTGGACGAGGGCTGAGGTGAAATGGCCTCTGTGAATCACAGCAAGTCAGTAAACTTCTTGTGAAGCTCTATAAAATCAGCAGCAAGATACACTCTGAGAACATCACCACCCATTCTCTCATTTTACTCTCCCATTATTTGAGAGTGTTGATAAGATGGAGTTCATCTTGCAGACATTCAACTAACAAATGAATACTGTAAATGTCATTGTGGATCCTGCAGCAACAAACGCCAGTAACTTTAAAGAAAATTCCATCAAATATATTACCTCAGCTATTAGCGTTAGCAAATGAAGCACAGTTGCTTCTTAAAATACTTACATTTCCCGTCTGCAGTTTTGTCATGGTTTGGGACATTGCAATCAAAAATAATCCTAATCCACTCCGCTCTTCTGTCCTCTGAAACTGGGGGCTGATGTAGAGATTTGTGCTGGTCTGTGCAGCCAACAAAAGAGCACTTCCCAAGCTTTAGCTCTTAGCTTCCACATAATGCTAGGGGGTCCGGCACTTCTCAAAGGTAGTTCTCAAGCTGTGGTGGGTGGAGATACTTAGATGGGGGGGTGGTATTATTCTAATAATCCCCCACTTGCCCTGGGAGGGGGAGACCGAGGCTGCCCACAAAAAACTGACTGGGTTGTCTTATTTCAGTTTGTGTATTCGTAGGTCCCTCAGAGACCCAAATGTATGTGCACAAGCACTGAAAAAAAAATGTTTTTCATAAGTGGTGACCTTTAAGTTTCGATTCAGTCAGCAGGCAAGCAAGAGCGAGAGAGCAAGTGAGTCACTCTTTGACTCAGGAGTCACAAACTGAGGATGAAATTAATGTGGGGAAAAAAGGCAAATCGTTTGGAACCTAAATTACACTTTGCAATGGACCAAAATAAACAATTTTGACGGACAAAATGATGCCGTGAGGATTCCATTCAAAACCCAGAAGTGAACCGAGTCTTGACTTTCATTCATCGTTCAGGAAGTCCTCCGTCTTTCCCCCTGCTTTACACCAACTGCATAAAACGTGTCTATTTAACTCTACCTAAACTCTTATTACAATTAAGACTATTTTTACTGAGTCACACGTCATGAGCCGAGTATAAAAAAAGAGCTGAAAATTTCCCCACTATTGGGCTTGGGCCAAAACGATGGCCAAACTCAAAAAGTGGCGGACTCTAGTAATGAACCTACACCTGAGGGGTGTAGGTCCCCCCCCCCCCAAAAAAACTTGTTTTTGGGTTTTGTTTTATAATTTTAGGTGAGGGAGAGGGGATGGGGAGTGGCCCTCATTATACATTAAACGGATGAAGATTTCAAATGCGCGATCATCAAAAGAATTATCTAATTACAGAGTTCAGCGCGTGGGGGCAGGACAGAGCGGTGCACGATATTAAGGCCCCCGCCACTTGGGGGACGGTGGGTTGATTTATGCACAAATAGATTCCACTTCTACGGCGAGGCGGTAATTAGGGATTTGTCAGGAAATCTGACCCTCTTAGGTAGAAATTACTTTGTATAATAAGAACGGCGGAGCACGGAGCCTCCTCGTCGCACATAATTTAGCTTGATTATTTATACATCAAAGGGAATCTGTCAAGGATGCGGGGAAGAGAGGAATATATATATATATATATATATATATATATATATATATATATATATATATATATAGAAGAAGTGAGGGGATATTAAAGGGAAGGAAAGACTACTGACATGGAGCGGAGAGAGAATGGGGAAGGATGGAGGAGAGAAAAGGAGCGGCAGAAACAGGGGGGCCTGCAAAGAGTGGAGGGAATGAGAAGAGAGAACCCGGCTTCCTGGAAGAAAAATAAACAAAAACGTTTTCTCTTCTGCACATGTGAGATGAAGAATAAGAAGAAGAAGAAGAAGAAGAAGAAGAAGAAGAAGAAAAAAGAGAAGGGAAAGGAATTTTTGATAAAAAGTTGTTTGGCTTTTTTTTCCTCCCCCCTCCACCCCCCTTCGCAAACTTTGCATATAGATTGCCGTGGCATTTACAGCTGTCAAATTTAATTTGGCTTTAATTCTTCATGGCCCCAGATGAGGAGGGCCCCCACCACCCCCCACTTCCCTTCCGCTCAGGTAGGGCCCCGGGATCAATAATGTGTCCTTATGAGAAATTACGCCTAATGCTATTGAGTATGCATTTGGGCCGCGGCGGGATAAGAAGCTAATGAAATGCCATTTCTGCCATTAGATAACGGCGAGCGGGCTGGCGGAGAGGAGGCGACAGGCTTGAGGAAGATGTATTTACTGGAGGGCCGGAAGGGATGGATCTGTGGCCTAATCTGATCCAACAGAAGCACAGAGCTCTCCCCTCTCACAGTCTCTCTCTCTCTCTCTCTCTCAAAGGAGGGCAGCCCGCCATCACCGCGCTCCCAAGATACACCTGCCCAGATGGCATGAACAATACAAGCATGACTGCACACAATTTGATGTGTGCACCTTATACAGTACATATACAGTATATTCATTCTATACCTCATACACACACATATAATAAACCTCTTGAATATATATATATTTTACACACACACACACACACACACACACACACACACACACACACACACACACACACACACACACACACACACACACACACACACACACACACTAGTACTGGAGGTTAGTTTCATTTAGGAGGATATAAATGTATATTTAATACAACACAGACAATAAATACTATTATATAATTATAGAACTCAGAATCGCGATTGTGGAGCCGCCCCTTGCACGAGCACCTCATGTTGATTACACACATTTTAGTATTTTTAGAGCTTATTGTGCGTAATCACCGGGTGTCGTGATATTTCACTGCGTATATGCACAGTATGACCGTACTTATATGTATGTGACGAATAACCTCTTGCGCACACACACACACACACACACACACACACACACACACACACACACACACACACACACACACACACACACACACACACACACACACACACACACACACACACACCCCAAAGACACAAAGGCAGGGCTGTTTGGACTGCAACGGAAAAGACATTAAATGATGTCAACTCCTTGTAGCCCCGTAACACCATGAACAGCCAGTGGGCTAATCAAAATGTGGCCCTGGGGCTCGGCTCGGCCCAACGTGTCCGTCTGCCCGCCCCCACCGGAGGAAGCTCCACAAGCCAGGGAGCACCATCACAATGAATGAATATTGATTCGCCGCTAAACACTCGCTGCATAAACGCTCCGGTTATTTGCTCAATGGCGCGTGACTCGTTCCTTGAATGTTTCATGACAGCAACTACATCATTTAGACACAATTTGTCACCCAGCAGCTGGAGGGAGGGAGGGAGGGTGGGTGGGGGGTTGGCGGGGGCCCTGGGAGATGGATCACACGGAAAGGGAGAGAGGCGCATTAAAAGTTCAAGTTTTTGGCTACTTCAACAAGAGCTTGTTTTTTGCGGGGGGAGTAATTAGTGGGAATAAGGAGAGTGGAGAGGGAGGGGTGGAGGGGGTACTGAGGTCTCATATGACAAGCAAAACAAAATGACATTTCCATTAAGCGTGAACCTCGGCAAGGCTGTCACAGTCGCACAGAGGAAGAGGCATTTTGGAGAAACGGCGGCAGCTTGGCGGTGAACGTCACGGCCACGCGTCAAGTGGATAAGTGAGACAAATTAAGGCGGCGCGCATCAAGAGTAGCAAGAAATGGAGTGTCTTCTGAGAAATCGCTCATGTGTATTCACAAAGCTGCCAACATATGTCCGTCCACCTGCTGCCCATCTAATACTGTCTATCGATTTCTCTCTAGCTCTCTCTCTCTCTCTTATTTCATTTGTCAACATGGACCTTCATTTAGCACAACATTTTACCGCTTCTGTGTAATTAAAGATTGTAGTGTTCCACCCGTTCCCAGGCCCCCCCAGGACTCCTCCGTTTACTCACGCTGAGGAGGCCACCCCGGCTCTTGGTGTGACCAAACACCTTATCCACAGTGCAGTCCTGCAGGGGGTAGGCGTGCTGCCCGGAGAACTTGCTGCCGCCTGGGTCCAGGGGGCTGCGGCGCTTGGCCTGCAGCAGCATGTCGGAGAACAGGAAGAACATCTTGGGCATGGCCTCAGTCCCCTTGGGGGGCACCGTCCGCAGCCAGCCCTCACGGATGTACCACCGCCCTTGGGTGGATGGAGGGAAAGTTGGGGGAGGGGGGGCGACAGAATTTTGGGGGATTAATTTTCAATAAGAACAAGCGGTTTAGGTTAACAGGTCAAGTGGTGAGTTAATTTGAAACTTGAATAATATCTCCATTGGAGAGTTTAATTTAACTCAATGTTTTTATTCTATAGACATGACACAATTGAAAAAACTACTGAAAGAAGCACTGAAAGAGTCTTAAAGCAGCCATTTTTTAAATGGAAATCCATTACATCGTCTGCATTATCTGGATTACACGACAAGTGCCAGAATCCCATTTAAATTCTGACGTTCGTCGTTGCTCCAAGATGCTCTTACTGTTCTCAATAGTATGCCTTCTTCTGATAGATTGTTTTGTTCTTTTTTCTGAGTTACTGGAGGGGGTGTTTTTTTTTGTCATCCGCAGTTCCATTTTTTCAACTGCGACCCCAACACCAAAAACAGAAACAGCACAAAGCATCTTATGCATAACACAAACACATTGAATGGCTGTTTCTTATGAAGTGCCAACTAAATAAAAGTATCAAATATGGGATTTTTATTCAAACAAAATAATAGAGTATTTTTTTGGACCTCATTTCGGTTAAGACATACAGTAAGCCTGAATCACAGTCAACATCCAAAAATGCTATTAAAATTTGAAGAATTTCAAAGAATTTAGAAAAAATTTAAAAGAATCATCCAATCATTTAAAACATTAAACATAAAGAGAGGAAAATGAAGGCTGAATCTGAAGCTGCCTAAAAAAAAAGAAATTCTATCAGGCTTTGAGACAGACTCAGTAGGAGGTAGACGTGGAGAGGGTGAGTAACTGGGGTGCGGGGGGTGCTCTCATCTCTTTTACAATGATTGGCAGCAGTATGATGACAGTTAATAAGCAAGAGGCTGACATTTGGATAGATAAGATGAAAATTCTGCCTGAGTCTACTTTTTTATTTTTTATTTTTTATTTTTTTTTAATTGCCCCAACCAATAGCCTGTGATTGCAGCTCGCCTGGGCAGCCATAGCCTTGCCTCTGGGGCTTGGGGTGGAAATTTTCAGCCGCAGACAAGTCCACTGTGATTAAGTGAAGTCACCGGGCGGGGGTCAAATTGCTTTTAACATGCCATGGGTCTGAAATAAAGAAAAACGCAGTATAAAAAAAAAAAAAATCCAGGGACATGCCTTGAATGTCTGGGATGTTGTTAGGAGATAGTCGTGGTCGTTATTAGGGATGGACTGATACAGATACCGGCATTTGATATCGTTCTGACACCCAACTAAAAATAAGGAACCGGCAACTTGATTTCTAGTTTTAACGTCTAATAGTAAGATGGATTAAACGTCAAATGTTATGATCTAATGGGCCCGAACTTATGGTCTGTTCAGTAAACTCTGTTCGGTAGAAGTAATGGATTGGATCCGTACTCATTCAACGTACTCAGTCAACATTTGGGATTCAGGGTGAGCATCACTGGTGTAAAAGCTGTATCGGTCAATCCCCAGTTGTGTTAATCAGTTTAAATTATGGTAATTCAAATTCTGGTTTGTGGCGAGGGAGTGGCTGTGCCAGCTCTTCCTGGGCAGAAAAAAAGTTTGCAAGCTGAATACTGACATATTACATGATTTGTTGCCTTGGGTGGGTGAAGTGATCTCTGCTACAGAGTCAATGGGTTGGCCTTCTAAGCACAGCACCTCAGCACAGGTAACATTGATTGAGACATTAAAAATAAATAAGATAGAGGGTGGGGTCCGCGTGGCCGCTGCCCAGCCTGCGGCATTCCTGTGTTTATCTGGTTGTGCTTTGCTTATCTCTCCCAGTGCTGATCTCAAACTCAGTATATACACCATGCAATAGGCCCAGGGTTTGCAGCTGCAATCTTGCCCATCACACTCCTGCCATGGTGTGCTTCGTGCTTCATGTCCCGCAATTGTAATACCATTTCTACTAGCTTAGAACACATCCACACCCACACAACACACCACCGGACCAGGGTCTGCGGGGCAGGAGGGGTGCGAGTGACTCGGGTTTTATATGGTTGGATGGCTCGCACCCTCCACACCCTGCAATTTCAACCGCATACAAAAACAGCACACATTGAGCACTGGGGTTTACTGGGTGGCAGGGCACTGGTGGGTTGGTGTGGGGGTGTGGTTGGCTTGGGGATGACCGGGTGGCCAGTAACACAGCTGGCAGGGGGACCCCTGGAGGCTTGTCCCTGGTGCTGGTAGTTTCCGGCTTGTTGTGACCCGGCGGGGCTGTGGTGGGCCCGTCTTTGCAGGGCCCCTGGGTGGCTGCTTGCCGTCGCGTATGTAGGTTACAGTCTGGAAGGCGGCAGTCGGCCTTACTCCCTCTGCGCTGGGTGCTGGCGGTCGTGGAGAGGCCGCATATCTGGTTGTCTGCGAGCGATGGCTTGTGGCCATGTTGGGGCATCTCGCCGGTTGCGGTATGGCAGGCCTCACCTTTGCGCTGGCGGGCGTAGGGGCCCGACTGGCTCCGGGCCTGTGCCTGCTGGTTCTGCGCTTGCTGGTGCGTCTCATGCCTGCACACGGGGGTGGGTTGTAGGTGTGCAGGCAGGTGTGTGTAGGGTGACGGCTGTGGGCCTTTTGGGTGGCTGCGAAGCCTTTTCCAGTGCATGGAGGCGCTACAATATAGTTCTGAACCCATACACCAGAACTAATTGGGACAAGTCCTGTGCATTCACCAATGGAAACCACACACACACACACACACACACACACACACACACACACACACACACACACACACACACACACACACACACACACACACACACACACACACACACACACACACACACACACACACACACCTCTCAAAAACGCCTCCGAACACCCTCCTGTAACATTCTTCTCCCATTCTCTCCTTTGCTGCCATAACTATCACAGGAAGAGGCCACGTGCTGTAATTGTAGAAGTAATGATGATTAGTTGTTTATCGATCAAAACATGGCAAGATCGTCCTCCAAAGAGGGGAATTGGTGGGATTGGTGTCTTACATAACAAAAAAAAAAAAAAAAAAAAAAACAACAAAAAAAAAAACAGTGCTCTTGTCATCCCACAGGTCATCCACAGGACAGAGTTCTTGATGATTAATAAAGAGTGGCACTGCAGGTTGAGAATTTGAACTCCACTTGCATATCAATATCTGCATATCTGTCTTGGATGCAATGGCATACAAATATCCTATGTTGTATGCCAAGCCTGCTGACAACACAGGTAAAATAAATAAATATGATAATCAAGATTTCCTCCCTGAACTAGAGCTGGTCAACCATTCAAAAATTATCATTTATCGTTACGGTTTGAAACAAAGTTTTGTTGAGAACTAGTTAATTAATCAAATGCCATATGGCAATGTTAGCCCAAGCATATGATATCAGAATTCCACACTAATCTGAATGTGGACACCTCATTAAACATCTGATGGACATCAATATGGAGCTCTTTGCTGCTACAACAGCCTCCACTGTCCACTCCACTGCAACTGCAAGGGCATTCGTAAGATCAGACACTGATGGGGGGCAATTAGGTCTGGCTGACAGGGTTCCAATTCATCTAAAGGTTTCAATGAGGTTGAGGTCTGTGCGCTGTGCTGGTAAGTAAAGTTCCACCACACTACTCTTGCCAAGCCACTTGCCAAGCCCTAACCTTGGTATTTACAGCAGGGTTATTGTAATGGTCTTCCCTGTTGCCACAAAGTTGAAGGCACAGAATCTTGAACATCAAGATTCCCTTTCACTGGAAGTAACAAGCTTTTCCCGAATCATGGTCTGAGTTATTTATAGTTATTTAACAATTTACCACTCCAGAGAACGAGATCCAGAGTCCAATGGTGGCTTGGAATTTGGCATGGTGACCTTAAGGTAGGGTCACTGCAAGAAACAGTAGCAGCAGGGGGGCTGACAGAGTTAGAGTATAATGTGCTTTAGGTAGAGGTTGTGCCAGTTGACAGTGTTGTTAAGACCCCCTGTTTGCTCGATGAACATTGAGATTCTTAATTTTTTTTATTTTATTTTTTTTAAACGGCAGTGAAAGGTTGAAAGAGCAGAAAGTTCCACCCCTCTCCATGTCCAAGCCCTTAAGAGGGGCACCTTTGCTCTCCTACAAAGGCATTTCGGGTTGAGGGGGGCAAATGATAAAGGCAAAGAGGGCGGTAAAGGTTGATCTACAAAGGCCTCAGGTCCTCCTGATGTGTTCAAGGCTGGAGCATTGAAAGAGGCAGAGGGACAGCCGGGTGTGGCGAGGGAAGGGAAAGCCGGCATTAAGAGGCATTGATTTTGGAGGAAAAATAACAAAAATATAAAATGCACATTTTTTTCCACCACAGTTTAGAACATTTGACTTTATGTTCCTTTCCTTCATCAAAGTCCAGATACTGACACTCCCTTTTACCTATCCCTTCTGTGATTGCAGTGTGGAGAAGGGAGTTTTCACCTAATTCAAAAACAACATAGCTCTAAGCCAGGTTGCTTGAATTGTTTTGTCTCAACAACACACCTCGAAAAATACTACATTCATTGATGATGGCCAGCTTACACTGCACGGCGGGGTCCTGCTTCGAAAAATGATCCTGTGAGAATCCTGTGTTTTTCAAACCATATATAAGTCAGAGGTACATTTTTGCGACTCAATTAGAAAAAGCAATAGAGGTGAATGGAGAGCAGGGAAAAAAACAGCACCTTCAGTTCCCCATTCCATCGCCACAGAAGCTACTCGACAAAAGTGAGTTGCGTTCTAAAGACTGAGACAAGGAGACAAAGGTTCTATAAAACTTCAGTATCGCTTTAATGCCAGAGTTGTTGAAACTCCACTGTTGTAACTGTTACTTCCATCTGATGGATGTTAATTGTGAGATACAAAGGTGCTTCATTGATCCACAAAGGGGAAGATTCTTTCAAATGGTGGGATTGCAGTGTTGCAGTACAAGTAAACCAGGGCTAAAAAGTCTAATGAGGCTGTGTAGAAGGAGCCTTTTAGGAAGAAATAGACGTTTGATCAATGTCACTCCCAATCTAAATCTATATGCCTTTCTTTCCTCTCTATCTCTCTCCCCCTTTCTCTCTCTGTGTCGCGCCCGGGGCCCTGAGGAGCCACCCAGACAGACGGACAAACTCCGCTCGACTCGACCGCTCGGCCCGCTGCGCCACTGTAGCCAACTCTCCCCTCCGAGGGAAACCGCCAGACTGTCTGCGGTATCGATGTCTCATTGATTGAGGCTTTGCTTCTCAAAACGCCCCCCCCCCCCGCTCCTTCCTCCCCCTTATCTCCTACAGAGCTACTTAATATGTTGGAGGGGCTCCAGTGCTTCTCATCTGTTAAAAAAAAAAAATACATTAGAAGTAGTAGTGGGCTGTGAGGAAAAAGTGTAACGGCAGCCTGCATGGGCGGGGGTTGATGGTGGTGGTGGGGGCTGCGGTGTTCTGAAGTCAGCCTGGTGGGACTAGAGCTTTATTGGGTGAAAGGGAGCCCGGCGGAGTTGCGAGGGGGGCCCTGAGAACCGGGATGAGAGGAAGCTTTTGAAATTTCTCACATCCGCATTAGAGAGAGATGAGCAGTGCTCTCGGTTTGGTATGCGGCGCAAGCTCCCAACCACCTCTGCATGGGTCGTACACACACACACAGGAAATTCACAAATACACACATTAAGCCAGCGTGCAAATACAGACGTGCCTCCAAACAAACAAACGAACACACTGCACACCCTGAAGTATCGTACACACACACACACACACACACACACACACACACACACACACACACACACACACACACACACACACACACACACACACACACACACACACACACACACACACACACACACACACACACACACACTCTATATTCTTTTTATCTGCGAACCCACAAGATGAGCCCGGGCTCTAATTGGTCCAGGGGGAAAATTGGCAGGCCGAGAGGAGCAACAAGGAAGACCGGCGCCGTGTTTGTTCCACACGTGGCCGTCCCTCTCTGGAGACAGGCAGCGGCAGGCAGAGAGGGGTGGCATGGCAGGAAGAAAGAGGCCACCTCTCCACAAGTAGAGAGGGAATGGCAAAGGAAGAGGGGGAATAAACCGGCACTGGAGGAGGCAGGAAAACACGGCGGGAGAAGGGGGTGGGGTGGCACGTTTACACCACGCCAATTAACGGGGAAACTCTGTATTGATACGTGCCTGTGCCTGGCTGAGTCCCCCCCCCCCCCCCCCACCCCCACCCCCACCTCCCAGTTTGATGTGCAAAAACTGCAGAAAGTTCATTGTGATCTCCATTGATTAGAAGCAGTTTGGCTGATCAGTCTTGGGGTGTGATGCACCTCTCCGTACTTAGCTAATTTCCCCATCAGTTTATCCCCGACTCTCACCGCTTCCCTCCTTCTGTCCTCCCTCCCCCACGGTGTCCCAAAAGACGACAGGGAGAGGGAGAGGGAGAGCGAGAGCGAGAGAGCGAGGGGAAGAGATAAAAGGAATAGCTGATCAGAGGCGCTAACCTGGAGCCAGCACCTTGGTCTTTCGCCCTTTCAGCAATTTCTGCACCCGACACAGCTGCAGGTGGTTCTGGTGGCTGCGGGCGTTGTGCTCGATGCGCTGGGACACCTCGCCGATCTCCCCCACAGCCCCTGAAGCGGTGTTTGAAAGAGGCAAACACACACAATAAGGCCCGACACTGACAGAATGCATATCCCCCCTAACCCCCATTTCTGTTTATACGAAATGTTGGGAAAGGGAAAATGATTCTGGACTGCAATGGGGTGGGTGGGGGGGCCTGGAACCGCCCCTCTGGGGGGGGAAGAGAAGTGGGAGATCCACACAACTTTCTTTACTTTCTCCATCTGGGATGTGCGCCTAACTGAGAAACTACCTATTGAGCTAGCTACTGTAACAAAAACACAAATGTATACAAAGCCTGTCCTGGCATGTTCCTCTGTCAAGCGTTAGGTACCGTGACTGATTTCATCATCAGTGTAATGGAGTGGAAAGAAAACCAGAAAAACAAGATTAAAATATCAGAGCTCCAATAGCTGCTGTGTTGGATAGGGATGTTGGATGCGTGCGTCTCAAGGGTTTAATGTAACCCCCCTGTGACCTGGTGACGCTGTGTGAACTTCAACTAAATTTTGTCATTTATCAACCTTGGATACCAGCGGTATTTTCATAAAGAGCCCAGTGTCATGAGGCCATGGTCAAAACATTATTTATTTGTCAACATTTTACACTGACATAACAATGATTACATCGGCAATTGATGATTCCCTAGTCTACCAGGAACTGATGCGGGAATAATCGGTTATCATCAATATCTTCAAGAAAAACATGAGGTGTTCATAAATGAGATTATATGGGTCATCAGATCTATACACCGTCGTGTGAGCAGAAAATGGAGTATTAATTGGGAAATATCATCATCACAATTTCATTTCGGACTAGCGATTTGTGTGATAGCAGTGAGATGAACAAAATATACAGATATTGTGGTATATTGTGTATACCGGGTTGTGATATTGCATGAAATCCTCTCCATAGTACATATCTGAATACACATCCATACTAAGCAATCTCTGGCATAGCAGTGCACTAACAATAACATCTAACTGAACGCACCAACGAAACCTCAGTTCTAGTGTACTGCCACACGTATCCATGTGGGTGGGGGAAAATATATTTATACACATATTATATTTATTTTCCCGAGCTGTTAAGCGACTTTGCCCCGGAACAAATCATCAAATCATTAATGCTAGACAGAGCTGTCTAATTACCATTGCGAGAGCGATAATAACGCGTACAGACATTTAGGCCTACATCATTAACACGTCCAAAATAACAACAGCAGATGGGAGTATAATTTCAAACCCAACTTTTTCTCTCCGCAGCTTTTGTTTTGAACATTTGCGACGCAAAATCTGTGAACTTATCCTCAAGGCGCTTCCGTATACGCCAAAATAATAACGCGCCTAATTGGCTCGCTTAACTTCACAGCGAATTACAATGTAAACCAAACAGGGCATACGTGTAGACTTTGTTCACACACCCCCCCCCCCCACTCCATTATTTCTACGTGTTAGGAATAGATTCCATTGCCTCGTTTATAAAAAACAACAACTCCTAATTACGGCGTTCTCGGGCTTAGAGCTGGCCGAGGCATTAATAATAGATTCGGCCCATTAGACATTCTCAAGACGTTTTTCTGTTTTTTTTATATAGTTTTTTTTTTTAAATATTTTTTATATCTTTTAAAGCATAATCTTTTATTGCGTTTACACATATTCTTTAGGTGCTATTTTTTGACTGTGTCAACTTTAATAAGTCGGCGATAGAGGGACCAAAGACCAACTTTTTTTGGGGGGGGGGGCGGCGACGACAACTGAATGCCGGCTGATGCAAGCCCGCTTCTGTAGCAACGGCAATTACAGTGAAATTTACGCCGTGATTATGTCTCGAAACATGCTTTGGGGAAGATGGGGAGGCTTTTCTTTGCGGTGGGGGGGATAATGGATTGAGGAGGAAAAAAAAAAAAAAAAAAAAGCAAAAATAAACAAACAAAACAGAGCAACAATATCAACGGCAACAACAACAGAAACACGACCTCTTGTGATTCTGTGTTGCTTAATCATATACACTGATATGTCTAGCATTCACTTCCTGTGGTTTTTTTTTAATAATAATCATTCCCTCTACAATACAGCTGAGCGGACTGCAGAAAGTTTATCCAACCCCCCCTCTCTACAAAAAGCTGAGGAGTTTTTTTTTTAAGGGATCCTTAATGAGACAGGGAGGAAGAGAGGGCACGTTTAGATATGTACCTTCATCTTAGAGTCGCGAGGCTGTTTTAATTTGTAAGCAGAAGCAGCAGCAAACCGATGAGATTTTAATTGATACACATAAATAATTCCTTGTGTACATTCTTGCTCGGTCAGATTCGCTGTTTATTTGACGGGCTGAAATTAGTCATTATTGGGATCCGTGTTGATGCGGAAGATTTTATTTATTAATACCCTCAGATCTGGTCTCAATTAATAACGTCAAAATCCACATCAAACCGGAGCTGGGGGTGGGGTGGGATGGGGGGCTACCATTTTATTTTTGCTCTGGCTGTCGTTTCTGTGCCAGCCAGGCCGCTCCGATGACAATAAACAAACAAAACAAAAATGGGCGATGAAGTACTATTTTTTCCTTTGTTCCTGAGACGAAGATTACGAGGCTCTTCTCTCGTGCCAACAGAGTATTGGCGTGGCACTATTGGTTTATTATTATTTTAGATCGCTGCAGGGAGTAGCCCCTATAACCGCCCAAGTTTGGGTTTCATGTGCTAGAGACCGCCAGTAGCCTGCCTGACTGGCGGTCTCTAGCACATGAGTACAGGAGCGGGAAAGGAAATTGGAAGAAGAAGACCGGGAGAACACGTGGTGAGTTTTCCTCTTTCCAACAACCAACCCAGGATTTTTCTAAAATATAACCTAATGGAAGCGGCCACCATTGAACGACGCTGCACCCCCGCTGCTTTCCTGGCAGAGGGGACGGCTTCCCGAAGTTGAAAACGGCTCAACCCCCCCCCGGGAACGCTCATACAATGCCAGCCACTAGAAAAGGGCAAACGGGATTGCAGCATCAACTCAGCTGTTGCGGTGTTGTTATGGATACGGTGTGCAGTATATAGCGTGAACTGCACAAAAATAACCCTCATGTGACAGCTCCATGTGCTAAATCAGCCTGCAGTCTCTCAGCTTAGCAGCTGCCCATGGGCCCAGACTTACTTACTTGAAAGCTGTTGAAACTCTGGGCAGTCTGGGCTTGTGTTCTCCGCCATGTCCTTTAGGAAATGTTTGTACCTGAGAAGGGAAAGACAGTGGAATAAGTTTCATCAGCTGTTCACTGAAGAGCAAGAAACCTCAATCCAAACAAGAACATGCTGCTATGATTAACCCCAGTTACAACTAAGTACAGCTTTCAAGCTTTCGCATAAACAGTTTGGCAAAAAGGTTGAAGGTACACACATAGAGCTCCACAGACTCCAGTTTAATGTGTATGAAAAAACAAAACAGGTACTCCTCACTTAACGACCGAGTTCCGTTCCGAGGACCAGGTCGTTAAGCAAATTGGTCGATAAGCAAGGTTAGGTGTTATTTCACGGTAAGGGGGCGTGGCCATTGCCAACGCTAGTGTAGTGAATACTGACAGACTGCTGGAACGACACTGAGAGCAGTGATGAGATGTATACAATATATATAGTGTATACAGTGCATATAGTGCATATAGTGTATAAAGGGTGATGCACCATATCAGTTTGCGGCATGCATGCAGCACTGTTGTTACTCATTTATGTGTACTCAAGATACAGAATAGAATTTCACCCAAAACCCCTTTTTATTCTAGGTTTTAATTCTTATTTTCTCTCTCTTCCTGATAAATGTGAGCTATGGTGAATGTGAGTGAGATTGGGAGAACCACCAAAACAATACAATAAAATGCAAAGATGTGAAAGTGTGCAGTGCTCTAAATGCCGTTTAGAGGGCCTTGAAAGTGCAGGGATTATAAACAACTGGGTCAAAGAAAAAAGGTATCTCAGGAACTTTTAAGACTGTCCTCATGATCAGAGGTAGGTAAGTACTGACTGAAGAATTCAGTAAAGGAAATGGCAGTGTACTTTCATGCTACCAAAGCAGCAATTTTGGGAAACTTTTGACGTTTTATATGACAGACAAAAAAAAAAAAGTAAAAGCCAGTTAGGCCTTTTTAGTGTCAGACCAATGAGGATAATCTGTCAGCTATAATTCAAAACCACTCTGGGTGCATGAAAAACTCTCCTCATCATAAACACCTCATATTAAAAAGAAATACTCGTGGCTTATTCAGTGCCGACCGCACCCACTCGTCTTGTCGTGTGTGCCAAAAATGTCACGCTGCTACAAAGTTGTTGTTTTGTAGTATTTCTGAAATGATAGGTAAGAGGAGCGAATGTCTTCACTTGGTTTAGTTTAAGTTCAAGTGATTGTCACATACATATACATACGGTCATACATATATGCAATGAAATGTGACTTACACATGACAAACTAATAGAAAAATGCATGAGATATCATGGTCTACACACCATCAATAATAGATAAATGGGGGCTTTACCATGGCCGGACACGCTAGAAACTACCCCGTTGTTGAAGGAAGTAAAAAAATACACCCTTTATTGATAGCTTAACCCTACTTCTGAACTTCAACCTGCTTCATATTTGAGTCAGAAGTACATTTGTGACACATCTTACAGTCTTGTTCGGTATGGTAATTTTATTTTTTGTCCAATTTGTTTTTGTAATTTTTTGTTGTTCTTTAAATTACATACTTTTCTGTGATAAAGTTTGCCTTTCTCCCAGTCCGCCATGAGAGTATTCACTGTACGGGTTTGCATATCTGCTTAATAAATAATCCATATTTTTTGTCCATCCATGGTGGCGACATAGTGGCTTCGGGCCATTCATTCAAAATCAGGATTTATATCGCAGATATGCAATACTTTTTGTTTTCTTGGTGAACTGTCTTACGTCTGTCTCATCTTGGATGTAAATCATTTTCTTTAAATCACATTCGCTGCACGGAGCCGAATGCTCCATCATTTAAAATGTCTCATAACTCATCTCCAAACACTAAGACACAGAGGTAATACCATATGCCCGATTTGTTAGTATTGTTAAACTTGATGTTTTAAGTCCTGACAAGCCTTGCCAGGATAGTATTGTGTATGAGGGACAGTTGGTGGGGTTGTTTTATTCCCGTGGCCTAAGCACAGTCCCTGCAAAAAGCTGTCGACAAGGCAATCCTGCTCTCTCTAGTGTATTTACAAAGAGCAGCATATGGTAATACAGAGCCGAGGCGAGCCGAAACTGTTTAAGTGAAGCGCGATGATCTTTATGAAAGTGTATGCATATCTAAGCCAGGGGTAGCAAGCGTAAGAGCGACGACCCCTGTGAATTACGCCGCCTCCTCAGCCAGGCTTGCGAACGACTTGTAGAGGTTGGCCGGGATGGGCAGGTTAAAACATCAGTGGAGGTGTGTTAACAAGTACGAGGAAGAGACGGAGGATCCAATTAGTTTGGCTTTCTGTAACTTGCACACTTTCTATTTATTTATGTATTTTATTTCATTCCCAACTCCGATCCGGCTTCTCTCTCTGAAATAAAAAAGGGAAAGACAAATGAGTCCTGTTCTATGCTGGATGGAGAAAGAAGAGCATCGTTATTCATGGATGGCGGATCAGCTACAGGATCACGTACGTGCCACAGGACAGGGAGACGCTTCTGGATTGAGCATGTTCATTAGGCATCTTAAAGCAGACCTATTATGCTTTTCCATATTTTCCGTCACATCATATTTTATTTATATGTTACAATGTCAATGTTCATATTAGACGTGGCCAAAGTGTCAAATAATGAGGTAAACTAATGACAAAATAATCCTTGTGAACAAAACGCTCAGGCTTCCGAACGCTCGGTTTTCAAAGGTTTTTACTACTTTGTGCACGAGCTGACGTCAACTCATGACGGATTTCTTTATATGGTCATCTGCTCCATCCAATCCGCTGTGCGTTTCTCCAAACAAAACCAATAAAAATAGTGTGTTTTTATTGTAGATGTGTTTATTTTTTTGTTTTCGACGTTTACATGAAACAAAAAATCCCAGCGTGCGAGAGTCCCAGTGCGTCGAGGTGCTGTGTCCGTGTCTCTAACAAGCCTGGAGCACAGCAACCAAAGTCAGACCTAACTTTTAAAATAGGCCTTATAGGTCTAATATGAGTGAACATTCAGCATTGGATTGCCTATTTCTCGCCTCAAATTTGTTCAGAAACAAACTTTAAGCAGGAGGTACACTTAAAAATACGCGAGAACAAAATAAGTTAGAACCACCGGAGAACATGCCCCAAAACATCGTCAGCAGAATACTCATAAGAACTCGGTGGTGAAAGAAGCACAAACTCGACAGTGAGGAGCTGGCAGTGGCTTTGCTTTACATAAAGATGTGGAATTCAATATCAAAATTAAACTAAATGTAGTTTACTGACAGTGCCCGTATTTCCTAAAATAGTGACCAGGGCTTTTATTTACCTCAACTGCCGTCTGGGTGGCACGCTCGTCAAAATCTAAATCTAAAATAAACTCACTTTTTTTTTTGTTCAAGGACAGGGGACGCACAGTGGACCAGAGATCACTCTCTCTCCATTACGCAATCCACTGTCCAGATCCAAGGCAGAACGTCCCTTAGTTGGGTTTATGTTCATAGATGTAAAACTAATGAAAACAAATAGATAAAAAATAAAAACACAGAAAAACCAGAACCACACAGCAAGCGCGGTGTGCCGGGTGCGTGCAGAGCGTGACAAAGCGCTGGAGGAGGAAAAATAAATAAAATCACACACACTGACTCAGATTCAGCCTTGTTTACCATTTTTTATTTGAGTACTGGTTTATATTTGAGGAAATAGGGCATATATATTAAAAAAATGCTCCAAATGTTGCGGCTCCGGAAAAGCTTGTTGACCCGGGAAAGGGAGAGGATTGAATGACCCGGAAAGGGGAGTTGAAGTCCGTCCCCTGCCATGACGCAATAGCGACAAGGGGAGAAAGACGAAAAACAAAGTTTGCCTCAGGGGATTGCACTGAGAACACTGCGAGAACCCAGATCACTGCGTGATTTTGTTCTTATCTTGTTTTGGAATTGCGATTGTGGTGCCTCCCATTGCGGCCCCCTGCGCGAGCACCTCGTGTTGATTAAGCACATTTTATTATTTTCTAGAGCTTATAGAGCTAATTGTGCGTAATCACCGGTGTCATGACATTTCACTGCATATATGTATTACTGCATGTATATGTATGTGACAAATAATCTCTTGAACTTGAAGACGTCTTTTTGTTTTTTAAGTGTACCTCCTCCTTTAGTCTACTGATATGGTGAAATAATTGAAAGTTTACAGAGTAAACAAAACGGAGCCTGGAGTAAAGCTCAAACCCCATTGGCTAAGACAATGTGTTAGTAGGCCCATCAGAGACCTAAATGTATGTGCACAAGCACTGAAAAAGTGAGGTTTTTTTATAATAGGTCCCCTTCAAATGCAGTGTTTCTTCTGCTATCTCTGGGTAATACCCCGGAATACTGGGTTTTGTCTGATCAGTCAGGCTAAACATTAAGCTGTGGTCAACATGTAAAAAGCGATGAGTATCGCTTCAAGGTACAGGCTCAAACAATTTTGTAATTGACTTGATTTGTCCGGAATGGCTTGTCATACGTTAATGTGTTGCCATTGATGTGACTTAATGTAGTAATGCTTGTGGAAGTGTGGTTTGGTTGCTTTTGGTAGAATGTAAAAAGTTGTGACAGAAATCAGGCGATAAGTTAATGACAGCATTACACAAGTTTCGGCAAACCTCCATATTTGAAAAAACGGATTTTAGCGGAGGTCAAACGGCGTGAGCGCTTCCGAGTTGTTGTTGTTAGGATCATGGAATTGGTTCAAGGTGATGCGTATTCAGGGAGGGATCACATGGAATGGAATAACCAACCGATAGAGAAAGACAATTGTAGTGGTGTAGATGACCAATAGCAAGGTCAATGTTTTGGGTTTTAAAAAGCATGGATTTGCTTGTTTATGGTTTATCTGTGGAAAAGCTACATGTATACCTTTAAAGAGCCTCTTTTTGCACCATACAAAATAAAACCGAGTACCAAAGGCTGGTGTAACTGGGCAGAAATAATGTTAAAATGCTTTGGTCTGTTCCAAGTCATGCAGTCCCTGCGCTATATTTTGGGTGGCGTAGATCAATTTGTGCGGAGTGTTTTAGTGAACCTAAACCTCCCCTACTCCATCTCCATCGAGAGAGAGCTGCCGGCCTCAGTCAGAAATCTTTATCCTGGGATTGGGAGGGACAGTGTGACCTTGAAGTGCATTGACAATTGACATTGATTTCGACTGTGTCTGTCTCCGCCGCCTGCGACCGTCTCAGTGGCTCCTCCTTTGCTTTTTGTATTTTTTATCTTTTTTTCTTTCTTTAGGGATAGTTTTGAGAGACGCGCTGGTGCCCGAGTGAGGGGTCATTAGCCGAGGCAGACGGCCGCCTCTGCCGTGCACCACTTTCAGTGGTGGATTCCACATGTATGGTACGCGGGGAAGTATTTCCCATCATCTGCCACAGTGTGACGGAGGAGGCTCGGAGACGGGGGTGCCGTCCCCGTTGCTCATTAGAAATCAAAGGGGCGGCAAACAAGCTCCAATTAAAGCCTCCCCAATTAAGAGACACTTAAAAACAAGGGAAATAATCTCTCGCTTGTAATAACAAATACATTCCAGGCGTTTCTCGCCGATACTGATGCCCTAGCCCTTATTATGAGGGGGGGGGGGGGGGGGGGGGGTCCTAATTAGAAAGCAGCCACATAACAAAAAGAAGGAGACCACCCCCCCCAGCCCACACACACACACACACACACACACACACACACACACACACACACACACACACACACACACACACACACACACACACACACACACACACACACACACACAGTAATGAGCGTTATTACCGCGCAGTCCAAATAATGTAAAACGGAACTGCCTCGTTTAGATGCCCTGTCCTGCTCGTTAGCTGCAAAGCAAAGAGGAGATAATGAGACGATGTAGTCGCAAATTCAGAACCACATTCATAACGGTTCAGATGTTCTAATGAAGAACGCGGAATTAGAAAGCGCGCTGACCGCCCCATTTACAGGACGTGCCCTGCCACTGTCTGCACCGCCGTTAGCTAATTCCTTTCTGTTTTTTGGGGTTTTTTGTTTTTTTTACACAATATGCAGAAGACATGCGTTCTTCACTTTTTGTTTTTTGTTCTCATTCTCTCACAAGCAGCCGTGCGGGGTCACATGGGCGCTCGCACACATGCCTGTAAAGTGGGCGAGATGTAGGAAATATCTCTAATTATTTTGCTTTAAATAAACGCATTAGGGATTCAAATTTCTAATTAAGAGACAACAGGCACTGTCAGAATGCGGTATGGGTTATTGAACATGGCACTGGCGTATGGGTAATTACTCCAGTCTAATAGTTTCAGAAAGGAGCGGAATGCACGTCTGCACAAGTGTGAGGGGACTACACCCCCCCGCCCCAACCCCCCCCCAACATTTACAGAATAGAATATGAAGTGACTGCAAAGTTTTGCGTTTCTCCAAAGAACAGCAAAACAAACAAAAAGGTGATTCATTTACTAGGATTTAGCTGAAAGAAAATTGGAAAATGCGTACGCTAGATAACTAGATATTGTTTGTGAGCTTTGACCGTTGTGAATCAAAATCAAATCCGAAAGCGATTTTAAATTAAGGGCTGCTGCTGTGCCCCCCCCCCCCCAACCACAGCAAAATAAATAACAGTCACTTGCACCGATAGGATGTGAATGGCTCGCATTTAATAATTTTGAACCTGTTTTGTTGAGCTCAGGAGCACAGACTCCACAACCAGGGTCAAAAGCAGCAACTAGCGATTAACGACAGAACAATGTCTCTGTGCTACAAAAATTGAGCGTAGTGAATTGGGAATTAACTGCTCGTCAACACAGATCCAGACCTTTATCTTCACAGGCCAGATGCAGCGACCAGAAAACTCCATTTCAGACTTTAAGACCTTTGTAATACAAATGTTTGTATTGAATAAGAAAGTCCCACCCATTATAATTAAGCATTATTAGACTTCTTAGGGGGCATAACTTTGTGTGTTATGTCCATCGTGTGGCAAAGAAAGTTAAAAAGACAAAATTTTTCTGAGGCCAAAACACATTGAAACTAACAAGCATGTTCTTCATTGTTCTTATTCTGAAATAAGGCATGTTGGACATTGTTGTATTCCTATAAGAGGCACACTTCAATAACAGTTCAAATCTGGAAACTTTTCTATTCATTCATTCTTCAACTTTTTGTGAAATTGATTTCATACTTTTCGAATAACCCCACAGACACCCTGTGCTACATGAAATACAGCGTGGTAGTGAAGAGGCAGAGAGAGCACTTAAGACAAATCCATTCAGGATCCTTCCACGGGACTATAGAAAACGGGACGTCACTCAAAGCGATAACCTTGTTTCTGGAGCCGACAGCGCGCGCAACTGCCAGTGAATATGACGCCATGTTCCACTACCACTCGCAATCATCTCGAAAAGCAAATAAAGCATCAAGTAAAGAAAAACAAAGGATGAGGAGTAAAATAATAATCAAATCAAATCAACCCTTGGCCTGCACAAAATGTGAAGGAAGGAAGGAAGGCAATGACACCCCGGCGATTCTGCGGCCAAAAAAATAAATGAAAAAAACTCTGATTTGTGTACAATCACTATAATGGGCCAAACCGCTCGGGCCTTTGTCCCCCCGCCCCATTACACAAAGTGGTGCTCTGCTGGGTACAGCTGCGATCCCAAGGTCTCCAATCGGTTTCCGTCTCTATGAGCGCCGCGCCTTTATTATCGACACAAATGCGGGCGCTGTAGACAGGATAGGGGCGGCTATTCAGCAGCCATCAACCCCGTAGGCCCCCCCCAACCCAACCCCTGCCATCACTGTCACAATGGCGTCGCTCAGTGGGGAAAGGATGGGGCTTAGCCAGCTCAGAGTGAATGCCACTTCATAAAAAGGCAATGATTTTTTTATTTACCCCCCCGTGTCGTAAGTAACTGCTGGTCGCCGGCGCCGCCATCCATCATTCTTGAACGGTGATAAGTGACAACAATTTTGCTCAATTCCCGGGCGCGCAGCCCGAGTGAGGGTTCTGGCGTCCGCAGGTGATTATCTGGGCGCGCCACTTAAAATCATCATACAATTAGACCCCTCCTCCCCACCGCCACCACAACAGCCCAAGGTTTCATTGCTAGCAACAAGGGAATCAACAAGGACTCCATCGAATGATGGCAGAAGCGTAGAACGACGTTCTTTGCGAAACAAAAGGTACCACACTAAATTTGGTTTCACACATATTTAAACGAAGCGCGAGGTTAAGTTAAAGGCAACTCTTCTTCGTTGTTTTTCTGGAAGGCAGAGGACAAACCATAGCCAGGGCTCGAGTGTACAAAAAAGGACGGCAACTGGGAAGGGCCCTAATTAGGAGACAAGCGAGGAGCTTGATAAACACGTGTTGTGATATCTGCTGCTGCCGTGCGCACCTTGGCCCAGTTCTGCTCTCGCCACGCTAATTAACAAGCGAGATCAACGCCGCATGAAATTACAGACGATGACGACGGCGGCGGTAACGACAACAAAAAAACGGTAGCTAACAAAAGGGAGATTGTGACAGTTTTTGGACGGCAAGGGCGCTACATCAAACAATAATAATCGCACCTGTCACCGAGACTCTCCCGCTCTGAAACGCATTGCGCATGGGGGGGCAGCTAGCGAAAACACAGCGAGGGAGCTCGAGCGGTGAACCGTCTTCCCGGAGCATCATCCCCGCCGCCGAAATGGCTTCGCTTCCTATTTATCAGGGACTGGCGGGGGGCTCTGCGTAAAGGTCGCGGCGAAGGGATTTTGACAAAGCTGTGACGGACTGAAGGCGCGTTTGTTTTTTCGGCCGCTTACTGCTGAATCCGCTGGCTGGGGAGGGAGAGCAGCTCCTCCAGCTGGCAGTTGCGGAAGTCGGGCCGGGCCTCCTGCAGGGCCTTGAAGCGCCGGAACGCCTTGTTCTTTTTCAGCTGCACCTGAGACGTGGGAGAGCAGAAAGACGGCTCAGTGTCAGGACCATGGACACGACAAAACTGGAAACTTTAAACCTCTTCAACTTACACCTCTTCATTCGCTTTGTGTTGTTGTTTACACCAACGGCCGCCCGCAAACCCCCCCACACCCACACCCACACACACACACACACACACACACACACACACACACACCACTTTCAGAAAGCGTAGAATCCTCACCCCTCCTCCCTGGCCCCCTCTCTCTGACAAACCCACAAATCACCTTTGTGTCACTCATTATTCCAGGTTGCCAGTCAGGGAGTGCGAGGGGGAAAAGCTACAGCTGTCATTAAATATGCATTTGCGAACCGTGTCGACACGACTATGCATGAACATTTGCATGGGGGGGAGGGGGAAATCTTGTCATCCATGTCAGTTATCAAAATAAATATGACTCCAGGATGTAAATAGGCCTCGTCTGACTAAAGCACTCCTACCCAAACCATTATTTTTGTCTACTCCGCCTGTGTTGGCCATCAGCTTGGCTGGGGGGGGGACTGTTTACGACTCTGGTTGTAACGACCACGGCCGAAGAAGTTGAACGCACATTCTAGCATAATCTACATTCTAAGCTTTGCCTGTTTTTGGGAGATGCAGGCTACATATGGCACAGATGTAAATGTATGACATAAGACTACATTTAAAAATAGTTAAATGTTAAACAGTTAAACTTTAGGATTTTTTTAATGATTTATTTGATAGGTTTCTGTTAGGAAGGGACTTCTTAGTGTAGATGTATCCAGGACAGATGTATTGTTTTATTTTTGGTTAATTTAAAGGGTTTCTCTGCTTCAGGAAGCATAGGAACTCTGTTAAATGAGTGGTTTAATAAGCTTGGACAAAGATTACGGTTTGATTCATTAGAGGATAAACTGACCACCTTGTTCACCTGTGTTAACTAGCATGCCTGTCGCTAACACACGGTCCACCAATTAAGAGCATGTTGACTTGGACGACGGGGGGATCAATGCCGACTTGCACGGTTCTGTCCATAATCAATGGGATAGGTCAATACGCTGCAGCCACATCCGTGCTCTTAATTAAGACAATTAGAGCCTGGATGAGTAAGGGGCAGATGGTGCCCTTTGCACCTCCAACGCTCTCAGAGCTGGAGGCCTGAGACTGGAGGTTGGGAAGGCGAATGGATAGGGACATGATTACGCCACCTAGCATGCTTTGTCACTACCTGTACCAATCAGATAGTCAACAGGATGAAGCTTAGTCAATATTTCTCTTGGGAAAGCACATTTACAATAACAAGTACTGTAGAACATTTAAAAATGGTTGAATAATTAAAATGCTTGTCTGAACACAAAAGATAGTAAAGCTTAGTATTTTTGACCACCATTACAAATCAAATTAATAAATAAATACATTTGGTACATGATAAAAGAAAAAGGCTTAAGCACTAAAGATGTAAGTCAAAGGTGATAGAGTACACACTGGCCTGGTGGGCAGCATCATGTTGGAAAAGGTGACCAATCAGAGAAGAAAGCATGGATCCTGGGAGGAGCCTACTTGTTGTCTTCATGTTTTAGAAAAGAGCTCATATCTACTTCCTGGTCTGTAGCTGTCAGTCACTTGTTGGAAAACTAGCATGTGACCTGAACTTACATGAAAAGTAAGTTAATGCAGCGTTAAAAATACTAGCAAAGACGAGTAGGGAGAAAAGAATAAAAGTAAGACTTTGTATGAATATAAAAATTGACCATTTGTATATAAATAAAGGTTAGAGTCACCACTCCTTAGCTTTGCAAGTCTTTTGGGGTATCAAAAATCGTAAATTAGATAAGGGGGCTCAATAATGTCATGCAAGTCTCCAGTGTATAATATTCTCTGCTCAACACTTAGGCAGCGTGGCCAGTTTTGCGGTTTTCTCGTTCAGTCTGATTGTTTTGGTTGGCTCTGGGCGGGGTTTGGGCAGTTATGGAGCTGGAGATGTACGCATTAAGTGGGAACCCTGCACTTTGGGCTTATGTGGAGCGCTGTGGAAGGCATATGCTGAAGCCTACAGGCGCATCAAAATCCCTTGGATCAGAGTATTTAAACTTCAGAGATAGAAGGGCAATTAACCGTGACCAACGTTGGGTAGGACAGTCAAAGCACTGTAATTAGTAATATCTGGGACTTTGTTTTTTTGCTATCCCGATGATTTCACAGACAGATCTCGGCACTGTCTACACTCACCTTTCTTTCGATTTCATAGATCCTGTTCACCCTGTACTGTGTCTTAGTATTGCAAATGTATGAACACATTCTGCATGTACACGCTGATTCAATGTGACTGTAATATGGCAGGTCTTCTTGATATGCCAACACACAACGGAAACCGTGACATAACATTCTGAGCGTTGCTTGGAGGCCATGTGTTTGCTTACCGCTAGAACCTTTCTGGCATTGTAGATGTTGTTCACGTAAGTGTTATAGAAGTGCAGCTGGGGACAGAACTGCTCAAAGCCCCGTCCGAAGTAACCATTCTCCAAGTGGACCAGCAGAGATCTGCAAGAGATTATAACAGTCATTCAAACTAAGCTTGGCAGTCTCCAAAAAAAAAATGTGTTGCATGTAGAACCAAGCATCTCCTCAAAGGGGCAACATTTTTAACGATATCGATTCGATATTTAAGATCCAACATCAGTCGAGAATGCTAATCTGGGTCTGTTTCTTCCTTCCCAACCAACTCGGTCTGTTTAGTTTTAGCGATGTAGCCCCAAACTCCTGCACCTGTTCTACAGTTCTGCTCTGCCAGAGAAAAGTCTTCTACATTCTCGCCAACCATAGCTAGCAAATTTGCCTTCTGCATTGCTAACTCGGCGAGGGTAGATGCGTACACCATTTGGTGTATATGGTACCTCAACATCGACTGCTAGCACCAGCCCATTGATCTTCACAAGGAGATGTGTTCTACCACCACAAAGGAAGACTTGAATGGTTCAGCTTTGATCCGTTAAATAACTTAACCCAACCCCATATACGGTTGACTGATTTGAGCACCAAATTACAATTTAAAGCCGTTGTGAAAATGGTGGCTCCAGCCAAAGAAGACAAGTCTATTAAGCTACTAGTCTAGTATCCATCATCATTTTCAGCCTTAAAACTTTCGTTTGAGCGGTCGCTATGTTCACTTTTGCTCTATATTAGTGACAGCAGAGTTAGCCATCAGGGTAGGTTAGAATCTTCCGTGGGAGTATCTAAGTTCTGTAATTTCATTGTCATGACGCGTTGAGGAAAGTGGTGAAATTGGTGTTGCAAGGTTACCAACCGCCTTATTGTCTGTGACAGGGAAGGGCAGGGAACACCATTGAGCCATAGCGCCCTCCGCTGCTCTAATAAGTGGCACGTCACGGAAGTAACCACTCGGGTATCTGCTGCATATTTTTCCTGTGTGTCGCAGACCCGCCGTGCGTTCGTTTCAAAGTGCCCCTAGTGAGCATTTAGCCCCGAGTCAAATGGCATAGGACTTTGAGTTAGCGCACATTACCGCCCGTGAATGCAGCACAGCTCCGCTTCAGTGCAAATAAAAATGAACGGAGAAAGAAAGAAAAGGGCCTTGAAATAAAGCGAGAAGAGATGTGAAGCATCATTTTGGGGGCTAAGGAATACATGTTTGGAGAAGCGGCGGAGGTTGAGCAAAGTTCAGAGAGACTGCTTCCCAGTTAATGGGGGTGTGTGTGTGTGTGTGTGTGTGTGTGGGGGGGGTGGGGCTCGGCAGTGTTATTTGAAGGGGCCTTTCGCTGTGGGTGCCATATTTACTGGGACCCTGATGGCAGGTCTACCTTCAGGGCACCGAGGGCCACTTTGTAGTGTTGAACGTGCCTGCTGCGCCCAGGAACAAAACAACTCCATCAAGGCGGAGGCAAAGCAAGTCGCTCAGCCTGTCAGGCACATTACAGAAACACAGGTACAATTGGTTGGGGGTGTTGACACTTGTGGAGCTTGTTATCCAAAGTTAGACTAACACACACACACACACACACACACACACACACACACACACACACACACACACACACACACACACACACACACACACACACACACACACACACACACACACACACACACACACACACCATGCTCTCTAATGATGTTCCCAGAGACTTTTTCATTCGAACACGTTGGAAGAGGGAGCACTTTGCCGTTGAAGTTGATTTAAATAGATTTTAATGAAGTTGCGTGAAGGTAGCCTCTGTTCATAATCAGGAGCTGCCGAAACAGCCATGAGAGTTCTAACGAGGGCAAAGGGCGGGAAAAACAGCGTTTCCGTTTCTTTCTTTTTCCTTCCCCCCCACCCTCATCTCCACCAACCCTCCGCTCCCCACCTCCGCCACCCCTTTACAGCCAGAGGCTATTATGATAAATATGAAATTATGGATTACATTTTTGATGCTTTCTTTTTTTTTGGTTTCCAGAGCAATTAAATTGACTGGCCATCAGGAGCGAGAAGAAAATAACATTAGCATTCCTCCTGCGCCGCACTAATCCACATTAATTCCGAGCAGTTGCGACATCTGGGAAGGATACCGCCAATCCAACCAAACAAATCCAGGGGCTCGCACACCTTTATTTCTGGAGCGCCCAAAAAGAGAGGAAGAAGAGGAGGAAAGATAAATAAAAATAAGAACACAGAACGCTAATTGTTCCTGTGCAGAGTGAGCGTTCACAACTAAAACAAACACAAACGCTGGTGAAAGCATGCATGCTTAAACGAGTGCTCACACACACACACACACACACACACACACACACACACACACACACACACACACACACACACACACACACACACACACACACACACACACACACACACACACACACACACACACACACACACACACACACACACACGCCCTTGATCGACGATTCTTTTTCGGTGTGTTCTAAAAATTACGCTTTAAGCTCTCTTCCCCGTTGACAGAGGGCGACTCCGTGTCATGCAGGGCCTTGTTTGGGATTATTTGATCTATTTCCAGACCGCGTTTATTCTCGTTAAAACAACCCCACCCCCCAACGCTTGCTTCGGAATACTCAACTTTCAATTGTTTTTATTTTATTTTCATTGATATTGTCCTATTTACTGAAGGGAGGGAGGGGGTTGGAAAAAGTGACAGCTCTTTCAAGTTCATTATTCCAGGTTTGTTGTGCAGCAGTCAGGGATAATTGGGTTGCTCTTCCCATTTCCTGGTCGCTAGTCCCCCCCAACAGTTAGATCTGTGATCAGTGGCAGAGCATATCAATATATTCAAATAGTTCTTCTTGTGTTTACCCCCCCCCCAATGTAGCTTTGCAATGTTTAATAAGAAGCGGAAATAATTAAATATGTTCTCAATCCTGCAGTAAAGGAAAAAAATAAAGGAAAAATAAAAAAAGGACAGGATTTGTCAATTGTATGTACACCCGCATCCTTCACACACACACACACACACACACACACACACACACACACACACACACACACACACACACACACACACACACACACACACACACACACACACACACACACACACTATTTGTATCAGATGGCTATTAGCCAATGCATTGTTGACAAGCGGGCCTCTTGCAAAACGTTAAAGGGTTTGAAGTCGCTCCCTGGCTGCTTTAAATGTCGCACGGCCCTCTCCCAGCGGCGGAATTAAGAGTCATGTGAAGGTTAAGTTGGTTTTAGAGTCAAAGAAGGGACGACGACAACAGGTGTGGTTGAACCCTGAACTAGGCCAGTAGGTGCTTTTCCTCTTTTTGCCAACGGTCAGACAGCCACAACCCTCTTTTTAGCGTGGTTAAGCAGTAACTATATAATTAATAATACCTCATACACACACGCAAATACACAATTCATATAATGACTGATTATTGTGACGTTGACAATCCGCGAGGTTGAAGTGAACTATACATCTAGAACTAATTATCTCTGCAGTTATTATCAATTATCTTTTCAAATCGCCACAAAAAAAAAAAAAAAAAAAAAAAAAAAAAAAAAAAAAAAACAAACACTTGCTGCGCTGCCTGTCAGACTGAAACAACAGAGAGCATTATGGGAGGGCAATGGGTGTGGGGGTTCACAATCAATCACCAAACAGGGCTAAGTCAGTCTACCACACTGACACTAACGTCTCTCCATGGACCGCTTTCCTTAACAGAGCACTTGCCATTATGCTTAAACCGTTGATTCAATAAGGGCCCACGTAATGAAGATGTATGGCAGCCGTGGAACTCTTTATCCCGTGGATCAGACATTGTAATTCATACCTCAGTCTTCATTGTGGCGAGAGCCCGCCGTTCGGGGGAAGGAGGATGAGGACCCTGAGGACCCCCCTCCCCCCACCCCACGTGACTCATTATTTAGTTGTCGAGAGTGGAAGTTGCCATGCGGCGTATTCCGGCCGTTCGCACAGCCATTAAAGGTGCTGTAATATCCTCGTATTAAAACTCTACTACTCCTGAGCAGGGAGTTGAATGGCGAGGTAATTACATAGTTGTCACTGCTGGAAAAACTGCTTAATTTCCAACTTAATGAAAAAAAAAAAAAATCTGTGCACAAGCGAGCTAGCTAAGCAGTTCAACGTTTGTACGATGTCACAGGGAATTAACAATGCAATTATGAGCTGACCGCCCTCCAACTTCATTGGGACGACTTATTACACGACTGATAGCTCAGCGGAGAAATTAATAGAAAACGTGGTTAGCAATAAGCCACATTCGGGAACTTGAGTTAAGGCTTATGTTAGGAGCATTAGGGCTCAACAGCCATGGCTCTTAAACCCAAATATTATTTTATGAGTTTGGTAGTTTACCAATAAACACCGCACGTCTCTCACCGGTTGCAGTACACCGCACAACTTTTTAGCCTTTTGACGAAAACTAACTTTTCAGATGTCTGTCTAAATCAACCCTAAAGTCTAGATTTAGGCAAGATAAGTTTTTTATTTTTATTTTTCTTATTTTATTTTATTTTTTTAAATCAGTCCTGATTTCCAGTTGCCTTCGAAGCAAATACGCAGGGATCGCAGGCTTCGCGCGTGGACGGTCAAGGATTTATAAATTAGTCATGAGAACTCCAAAATGACTAGATGATGCCGGGGCCCTCTGGCCTGCCTCGGCCAAACTTAAAGGCGTCGAGAGAGTCGGAGTGATTGATCTGGCCTATTAAATATAGATACTGTCCTCAAACTAACACGCAAACTAACACGCTTCACAACAGGCTGGGTATTGCTTTTTTGCAATCTGCCTACGTGGATCCACTGCTGGTGCTGGGCCGCCTGAAGTTAACTACCAGTAGTGGGCAACAATTTATCGATAGCGAGATAACGATCACAGGACTTCAGCACACGGCGGAGATAAGGATTTTCTGTTTGCCCAGTAAAACTTAAAGTTCGAGTTCATCTCAACCACATTCAGGTGCAAGATACCAATAACAACACCCTGTCCTATGTGCCGCCGCCTCCCCCCCACACACTCTCCAAAGCGTAGATATTATTTTAATTATTAAGCAGATACTTACTGGTTTACTGAATGAATGGATTTAATTGAACTGAAGATGCTCTCTATAATGTGCTGCCTGAGGGTTCCTTTGGCCTTCAAAATCTCCACAAAGTACTGCAAGGAAACAAAAGGAGAAACAGGGGGAGAGAGAGAAAAACAGGCTTACTGTAGGGTTTTTCTGTTGGTACAAGTATCACCCACTCCCACCTCTACCAGTGGTAGCACAAGGCCGCCACCCCCACCACTCCCCACCCCCATCGACATCTCAATTTCCTTTCTCAATGCTGAGGAGTGGAGTGCAGTTACCCCATTGCCGGAAGGAAAGAATGTGCAAGGACCACATAAAAACACACAGAAGTTCAACAATTTCAATAACAAAACCACAGGGAATTAACAGGTCGTGCTGGAATGGGTGTTGAATTGTTTTTACCCCCGCAAAGCCTATGCGAACTTGGAATGATTACATAGCATATTAGCTAGTCTGCTGCGGTGCATGTAGGATAGTGTTAAACCCCGCAACAAACAAGGGATGGCCAGCTGTTCCGGGCTGGAGACACTTGAAGTGAAAACTGGATTAGCAAATTAAATGTGCATTAGGGCCTCAAATGGCCCTAATTGGACGGAATGGGTGTGCGGTGAGTAATTGTGTACAAGGCAGCCAGACAGCATGGGTGCTGGCAAAGAGGATTTATGGGCAGGTGGGGGCAGCAGGCAGCTCTCAATGTTACCTTGAGCCTCTTGCCATGTTTCTAATGAGTGCACTCTGCGGCAGTGAATTCAGCAGATGCACATATTTATGGGGTAACCTTGTGCTACCAAACAAGCATGGCACACAGGTTGTTTTTTTCGAACACAGCAGACAGGGTTTTTGTTCATTGACAAAATTATATTTAATAGCATTTAATCCATGGTATCCATCTTGGTACCAGTGGTTCAATTAAACGCACCTAAGCCATTGAATGATTATCACCCCACATCTGGACTTTCCATGTAACGACCCTTAAACGACTGCCGAAGGTGAGATTTTAAATCACGACCCTGGCCAAGTTAGACCCTCTCCAGTTTGCCTACAGGGGGGCAGCGCACGCCATCTCGGCCACTGTGCTAACCTCGCTATGAAGCATCTGGCGGGGAATAAGAATCACGCCCGATTGCTTTTTATTGATTTCGGCTTTTTAATTCTTTTTTCAAGCTTTTAATTGCAAACAACCCCTCTCGTCCCTGCGAGCTTAGTATAATTTTAATATGTTTTTGAATGCAGTTTTTGTTGGCCAAAATATATATATATTTTTTTAATGACTAATCTTGCGTTGAGATGAAAGACGCACTAGCTTCTAGTAAACTCTCATCCTTTATTGGTTAGGGTGGTGCGGGGGTGGTGTGAATTAAGCAGCCCCACCTGCCTTGTGTAACTGGGCCCAGAATCAGAGGTGGTTGTACACCTGTTGCTTGTCAGCGCAATCAACGAGCAACAGGTAAATTACCCATCATCACACGTACACGGGGAGAGCCTCTGTCATGACGTGTGTCCATCTGCTCCCCGCTTGTAACATCTTGCCACTCTCTACAATAAACTGGTGTGTTTGCAACATCTGCCCTGAAAACACCACCGGGGTGGCGTGTGGCAGGCAGAACTGCCGCAGTTAGCTCTCCGCAGGGCTGCGTACTACTTGGACAAATTAGGTTTGGTTTTGCATACGGATGACTGTTAGAGCAATCGGGAATCCAGGTATGATGTCAAGTTTGCTGATGACACCCTCATTTTGGTTAATCCCTGCGAGAGATCCCTCTATTGAAGAGTTTGGTCGATGGGTTTGGCTGGCCTTTTTAAACGGATAAATGTTTCTCAGACTAAAGTGTATGAATGTCCGTAGGAGCATCAGTTGCAGCAAAATAAAAACTTTGCGAATATCCCAGCTGACAGGCTTCACTTTGATAATACCGACTGAATCTGTAAAAAGGCAGAGTAGGATTGCTCTTTTTAAAATAAGCCCAAAAGCTTTAATGTCAACAAGATACCGATGAAGTGCTTCTTTGTTTTTGACTTTGACTCTGATGAAGACTCACAGGCCCATCTCGACACTGAGTTCTGATGTCTTTGTCAGTCCAGGGATGCACTGATACCATTTTCTCATACCTAGAATTCGTCATTGGCACTTGGTACTAGGGCTGCCCCCTGAAAGTCGACGAGCCGAAAAATCAGTCGGACACCCGTGAGCCGACTGAGATTCTTAAAGTCGAGCAGTGTTTTTTTCTGTCAGTCAGTGTGCATTATAATAGCAGGATAAAACGGATAGAAGCTTACAAAATGCAGAGGAATTATATTTCAATGAGGAATTATAAATAAGGGGAATCATGAATACATTTTTATATATGTGAATCGGGTATCGTTAAGATTTTAATGGTACTACTACTCTTGCCTATATTGCTTATTGATCCGATACTTTAACAGTACTCTTACCGTTTTTTTTTGTTGTGGTTGTATTTTTCAAGAGGGAAAAAAAACATATAAAGAGTAGAATGAACACTGCTCTATTTAACTAAATATACCTTATGGAGAGGGGGCGATCAGGGCAAAAATGTCTCTTCTGATAATAGAGAAAATGCTTCTTAGACTAATATCTTGTTAATATTATTGCAAGTTAGAAACAGGTTATAAATAAATAAATAAATAAAAAATCTATTTTATTAATTTCTCTACTTAACAGTACCGGTAACGTTGGCGCTTACCGATAATACGGTCATTAACAATTTAGCCCCGGGACCTGTTTAACACCAGGTCGGTCAGTACCCAACCCTAGACACGAGCAAGAGTTGCCCGTATCCCCCCACCCCGCCAGATATTCGTATTGAACAGCTGATTCGACTGACAAATTTGGATACAGCCTTACTTGGTACTGAGACAAATTATGAGGTTTTCAGCTTCAATAAGACCCTGTGTTCCGCCTTTTCAAGAACGTATTTATTCACTGCTTTGTTTAAACAAACAGAAAATATCACATAACCGGAAACTGTCACCAAGTTCCACAAACACGAAAAAGGAAGTAAATGTAATTGCGTCACAACATTTTGGTATCAGGTTTAGGTATCTTTCATAACAATATGACAACAATGACCTAAGCACAGTATTCGACACAGCATTGGTGTGTATCTGTACATCAATAAGGGGAGGCAAAAGTTTAACCTATGCTAACTTAGAGGTTACCCGAATAAAGTGTTATCTTACCTGGCTTCAGGCTGGTCCCTTGGATGTTAGTATTTGCCTGATGATTGTGGTGATTGTGTGATTACAGTGTATGTAATTATTGTTGTCATTATGTATGTGTTTATTACTGAATTGTTGTATGTTTTCCTGTCTCTATTGACTACAGCCTGCAAAGCAAAGTGCCCCTGGGGGGGTTTTAAAGATTTACTCGACCAAACCCTTCTTTACTGTTAGCTGTTGCTTGTCTTGAAGAGCTTGTTAAGAAGAGGCTCACTGTTCATTTAAGAGACTGACGGAGAGCTGCTTTTTGCCATGTTATTTGGCAGAGTAAGTGCCTGGAAGTTTAGTTTGGCATCCATGTATGACCATTTTCTGTGACATAAAATAGCCATTTGTGATATGACCCCAAAGAAATAAAAACATACAGAACATAACGTACCATGTTGACCAGCTGCAGCTGCTCGCAATAGCGCTGCTCCGTCTGCACCAGCTCGCGGGCCACGCGGCTCCGCTTCCTCTCCCAGCGATCTCTCTGCTCTTGAATGTTGAGGCACCCAAAGGCGTCTTTCGGGCACGGGGAGAAACTCATGGCCACGGAGAAGGAGATGCTGTGGAGACACAAATAAAACAATTAAAATAAAGGGTTGGAGGTTTGTTGTTGGATTGGTACACTGTGGATGTAAACAGGTAATAAGCAGGGCCTCCAGGTTTTTTTGATCTGAATCATGGGATCTGCAACAGTTATATACTTATACTTTCCGCATGATGTAATTTTCATCATATACACCTCTCAGTGGATGACCACGGATGTCCACACGGATGGATTTGCACCTCCCAGATTGTGACCGTGCGGACTGTCTGTGCCTACAAGCGCGAGAAGTAAAATAAAGGTTCTCACCCGCATCTTTACAGCTCATCTTTAAAATTGTTATATTTTTACACTTTAACTGATATTTTAAGTTCTTGAAAGTGATGTTCTCTGGCAGGTTTGTCACAGAGTGAACAAAATAAAAAGAGTTCTGAGTCTGTTGAATGAATATATTATTATTTATGATCACGGCAAGAGCAGAAGAGAAGTTAATTAAACTAATAATTGACAAGAATTGAAAGAGCCAGGTTCAAAACTTTTTTTCTTCAGGTAAGTACATCAAACAAAGTAGCTCTTTGTAATGTTGTGAAGAGGTCACTATTTTAATTTCTAGTGCGCGTGTGCAGAATGCATCCATGTCCGCGGACGCCAAAATGTCTGTGTGCACGTCCGCATAGGGTCTCGGTTTAGGGTCTCGTCACATCAGAAATGACTACAGTTACCAAGTAGTAGTAGGAGTGCTAAATACAAACGCTCCATCACTAACTCCTTGGTCACCACCTGCTGCCGTTTCCATTACACCCCCCACACCCCCAACACACACACAAACTCCCTGAACTCCCTCATTAGTGTCACCTCCTATACGAGACCAAAGTGTGGACAGGGATCAGCGCTTCAACAGCAATTAACCACAGTGCATCTTTCCACCCCTGGGGGTGTGTGTAAGTGTGTGTCTGTGTGGTGGAGGGGGCACACTATAAACAAGAGTGACTGATCAATGCCAAACAGGGTACACTTATCCCACACAGAGGGGGCAGAGTACAACGAGGGGCCTGTACAAGTGACTTGTCGATGAGTGCGTGTGCACGGCTATCTTACACTGGAGAAAACAAATGTAATGCAGGCTGTGAAGGGGGGTGGGGGGGGGGGTGGTTATATGTGATATTTTCTTTCCCCCATCACAACTGATTTGAGGAAAGCACATCATCAAAGTAGCAAAGTGAGATTATCCAAAAAATCCAGGGACTGGTTGGATACTCATTCTCGGGTATTGTGTCCGATATGGTGGTAATGTACTCCAATGTGTGAATTTGTTTACAGTATATAGGCGTAAGGTGCAGTATGTAGAATGTAGAATATTCACAAGTATGTGTTAATTAGTGTATAATCCCATGAAAATAAGAGTCATTGGGTTTTCTTTAACTTTGAATGAGCCGTTCTTATCTACATCGCTGCGGGTAGCTTCAATGAGGCCGCAATGTTGCACCACCATGTTTCTTCGCCACAAACACTGGCTCTAGAAGGCCTTTTGTGTTTTTCACAGCCAACATCCCTTCCACAGAGACCACCATGTTGCACTGCCAATTGAGTTGTTTGCGATCTGCAACCTCACCGCTAGTTGCCGCTAAATTCTACACACTGCAAATTTAAGCAAAGTGGTGAATTATTGAGCTCCTAAAAGTAATAAACTCACAAGGTTTTCGAAATCAGGAGTGTCATGTTATGATTGTAGATTGTTGACCGTACACCCTAAAGCCTTAGCCTTGAGGAGCAAAAACTACAAATTCTACTCGGAGAAAATTACATTGCTGAATTTGTTCCCTACAGTTAAAGAGAAGTACAACTGGATATAGTCTTGCCACAAAAGCTTAAAATTTTGAAAGAATTAAAACCCTTCAATCAATAAGGGAACCATCACTATGATGGTACAGAATCGACAAACACATTTTGTCAGTGAAGGTTCAACGACAAACAAAACTCTTCCAAGTGTGAATGTGAATTTAGACAACTGAACAAAGTTAAAATGAAGTTGCAATTCAGTGATTTGAGAGACCAGTCTACAAATGAAATCTGGTGGCATTGGACACATCAGGCAGGTTGGATTAAGACACGCATGGAATTTAAACTAAGGGACCGTGAAAAACAGGCGAGTTTATTTTATGGCAATAAGGCTGGGTGACAAATCAATGATCATTCATAGTCTTATAGTAGATATGAAGGTATGCAAAATGGTAAACATACAGTTTTTTTTTAAGAAAGATGCAACCTACAATATTTTTCAAGGGTTTAAAGTATAAAATGACTTCACGTTACTATGCAGTTCAATAGACTGAAGCTCTGTTGGTTTCTTTAACATGGGATTCATTGGCAGACATTGTGTAAATCTTCTCGCAATGACAAAATTAAACTGAATATCAACACACGTTGAAGCCACGACTTTCTAAATATGAGCAGAATGTCCCTTCCGCCTTCTCACCTGGCGAGGCGGGTGACCCTATGGGGAACACGTTATCTTAGATGAGATCGTTTCTGGCTTGGATTCAAAAGCTTTATTGTCTATCACAATGTGACCAATTTGTCTTTGAAGTGGCTCAGAGACATACTGCATACAGACTTATTGTTGGGGATGGTCTTAGATCACTAGCGGTCAACATAGTCCAACAATTTGAGCGGATTGTCGGCATTTAGGTGTCGGCCTAAACAATTTCAAAACAGTATGGCCTTATTTTAAATTGCACTTGAACTTTTTATCTATGTGATTTTATTATGCCTTATTATTTGTTTTTAACACTTTATTTCTATGTTTCGATCCTTCTTTACTTTTATGTTATGTATTTTAGGCCCTCGGTGAAGCGCTTTGAATTGCCCTTGTGTATTAAATGCGCTGTACAAATAAACTTGCCATGATTTTTCAAAAAAAAAAAAAAAAAAAAAAAGGCATCATGGGGGAAGAACAGTGGAAAAACAGACACCCATAATAAATAACGTGCGTTTTCCCTCCAAACTGCGCAATGTCCCTCAGAAAGTACCATTTCATACGTTACTTTGTCAGAAACGCCTCGAACCAACGTATGAACGCGAGTTGCGTTCAGCGTCATAACCGCGCCCCACGATAGACTGCTCTAAACTCACACAACACGTCGCGGGTGGAGTATTGAGTGTTCAAAAAAAAAAAAAAAAAAAAAAAAGGGGTGAAGCCTGTCCACCGCCTGTTAACGTTGTTTATCGTCAGCTCCGATGTGCTCGTAAAGGTAAAGTCGTCGGTTGGTGTCACGCTCACCCACCTGGAATCCACGTCTCCTGTTCAAAAGTCGCTCCTCGGGCGCTCTTTTCGTTTGAGCGTCGCACTTCCGGGTCGGACGCGCAAGCTGGTTGGCTGCCCCAAATCTGACGTCGGGCGTTGACGTCGGCGTGTAGACGTCAGCGTGTAGACGTCACGGCGACGTACGCGAAGAGCCTCGGCCGAGGCGGGGATTCTCCCCCCGCGGCGATCCGCCACCGCCGCGGCGTGTGTAACGCGGGGCCCTCTCGACGGGAACGCCCGGCCCCTGCGGTCGCAGTGGGAACAGTGACCCCTAGTGCTGGCGGAGGGATCTCTGGAGGTCTCCGTCCGAGGCGTTGGACAGAAAGGAAGGTCGACCCCGCGGTGCGTGGATCCGTGTCGAGGCGCAGATAATGGGATTTTGTCTTAAGGGAAAAAAAAAACAAAACCGTTTTTCTATGTATATAATCATAGAGGGAACACCACACATAAACACCCTCCCTTAATGCACACTTTCACATATATATATAGATATAGATATAGATATATTCATATATACTTAGGTTGTCCTTAGGATGTGCTTAAACATATAGAAAATGTATTCTTCAGGTATATTTGGTCATTTCTGACAAAAACGCGTGTACTCATTTTGATCAAGTACACTAAAGTACAGCTTAAATGAGGTTGAATATACAAATAAGCAATGGATGATGCACATGCAATGAGGAATAGTAAACACACTTAAAGTGGTCCGTAGGTAGTAAGGTATTCTTTCCATATGAAAAAATGTACTTTTTTTCCACTGGGGTATGCTGTTTCAGATTTATTGAAATACTGATTTTGGCATGTGGTGTTCATTTTTCAGTACACATACAGTATATACACAAATGTTAACAAAAGAAGTGTCTCACGACAACGCTGGTGCTCAGAGCAGGTGGGCCACATAATCCCAGGTAATATGGCCCAGGCCCCAAATAAGCGAGCCAAAACACCCAAACGGCTGAACTGATGAAATGCATCTTTAATGAGGCGTTCATTAAAATGCGGGACGATATTGGCCGCGTCCAAACCTTTATTGTTTTCAATTGTATTGTGTTTCCAGTGCACTTGGTATTATAATAATTGGCCCCCAAACAGACCTGTGCAAATTAGGGCCTGGTTTGCCTTCGGGCGATCATCAGCATGAGCGGCGCGGACAAAGAGTCCAATCATTTACCTGAGGACATGAATAAATAAATAAAAATTTAAAAAAAAGCATAAGCATCAATAATCTACATAAGTAGATATCGAACCTACCCCATGGTATATTTTCCAGTTTTAGCCCGTCTGTGTATTATTCATGGAAAGCCTAAGAGCCAGAGGACCTGGGATTGACTTCTACACTTTAGCCCCCCCCCAAAATAACTTATGTAGATGAAGGAATTTGACGTTTTGTAATTCGACTTTTATTGAGCACCTTCCCTCTCTCTCTCTCTCTCTCTCTCGCTCTCTCTCTCCCTCTCTCTCTCTCTCTCTGTCTCTCTCTCTCTCTGAAGTCCGGCAGCATCGGATTTCTGGCCCCCACAAATTATTCAGTGGTCTAGAAGATAAATCCGTATCGCTCAACGGTGTCGTACAAATGAAAGCCAGAGCACGACACATCAAATTAGTTACAAATTAGGAAAAAATGAACAGCCCCCCCCCCCTAAAAAAAAGTAAAAAGTGACTTCAAAAACAAATCGGCACTCTGGTCGGACTCGAATCCCTTTCAGCTCGTAAGTTGCTGTCAATTTTTTTTTCTCGCAGAAATCCAACACTTGATGTGAGGGACAAAAGAAAGAAAAATCTCCCTAAGTGTTTACTGATGTGGAATAATATTATCTACCTTAGCTTAAAGGGGGGAGTTCAGGCTTCATTTTATTTTTTCATCATTTTTTTTTTAATGCTTGAGTCGTGCCTCTTCAGTTAACTCCCATGTTGTCATTGAAAATTGTATTTTCCTCTTTCCTTTTTCCTTTTTCTGCACTTATCGCGGCCCTCGAGTGTTGACACTCGAGAGCCGTGCTCCCAGGGCGCTTGAAGGTACGTAGTTGTGTCGGTTAGCGTTAATTAGTTAAAAAAAAAAAAAGAAGAAGAAGAAAAAAAAAAAAAGTTTGGGGTTTAGGAAACTTTGCTGGTGAATGTTTGAGAACTTTCCTGGCCCTCACCACGAAAGCCTCGTTTATGGATATCCGTTAAGACTTTCTCGTCTTTGCCCTTGGGTCCGTGTACACGCAACAATGGCATCTCTCGAGCACGACAAAACATTTATCATAGAAATGCTTAAAAAACACACCTTACATGGCGTATGCAGAAACCTCCTCTCAAATATCACAGTTTGAGTGCGCAGTGAGGGTGTTGGGAGATGAGTGTTCACAAATACCACAACGGATCTGGGAGGGATCTAGGAGTTTTTAGTTACCGCCCGACAAAAACACGACAGTACTTTCAACTTTTTTGCAGGAAAACAACAAAACGGTATCCATTTTCGAATCTATAGCCCCTTTCCCACTTTCACTGGAAGCCGTCAATCTATCGTCAATGTTCCGTATTGGCGTCAAGTGGGAACGGGAGCTGGTCTCGACGTTCTGTAAAAGTCATTCCGTAAATTTACCCGCTCTCGACCTGGTATCATTCCCGGGAATATTGCCGGTACGGCTGTGAATTGAAGTGTGTGGGAATGGAAGCAGTGACATTGCCGGGACGAGCAGGTAACCGTAAAGTAGGGGTGGAGCCAAATCCAAATACCGGGAATGTACAAATAGTGGGTTTTTACGGATCGCACAAATATATGAAAAGTTATTTGTTTTGGGAAGAAGGAAAACATTCAGGAAAAAAAGCAAGCCCGATCCGAACCGCGGAGCTCGGCTGCAGAGAAGAGACACTGAAACACGTGCAGTCTCTACGGAGACGAGTCTTTATTGTCTTAAAATGTATTATTCTTCTTCTTAAAAATGCCACTCAGACCCTAGACGTGTCTTTTACAGCTAGGGGTGCGGTGCGGGGACGTTGGCCGGCGGCGCTTCGCTTCCTCGCCGGCTGCACTGGAGGGAGCGAGCGGACGGGGAGAGGGAGAACGGGTGGAGGACGTTCCTTCTCCGGAGGCAGAGAGTGGAGGACAGGTTGAAAATGATCACACTGATTTAAAAAAAACTTTGGGTTGAGGGTTTTTGCGTCCGGGGACGGGAGCGCCGGTCTCTGGGAGCCAGGAAAAAAAAAAAAAAGAAAACGATTCAGATTGTACGTCCGTTGCCGAAAGATTGTCCAGACGATGGCATCTACACTGCACGTGTAACTAGTACTGAAACTTTTACGTAATGTATCTGCAGCAGTCGTCCAGTGTGGGAGCAGACGCCATACGGAACCTTTCCGTAAAGGAAGCCAATGTGGGAATGACTACCTACTGCCTTCGCCGGATATTTTTTATCCAGCAATGTCACGGATTCCACGTGGGAACGGGGCTTTAAATACAATTGGACATACTGAGGGGACACAGTACAAAATGACACACACATAGACACACCAGGACACACGCGCTGAATTCCATGCAGCATGTTCTCACTGGGTTTTGGAAGGCTCCCTTGATGAGGCGTTCCTCACATGATAAAACACAAGCTTCTTCATCTTTGAAAAAAAAAAAAACAGTGTGTTCGCAGTTTGGCATATCACTGTGCCCTATTACACCTGTTATAACTACTACGGTGCTTGTACTGTCATAACTGTCGTAAAAGGCGATCGGCGCGCGCATGCGTTAGGCACTGCACGTTTCGCGGTCACGGGCTCAATAACACCATCGCTATTTATTTTTGTTAATTTTATTTCCGACGGGATCTTTTTCTATTTCCGGTTCCACAAACGCGGGACTGAAATGGAAAATTGCAAATTGGAATTCAAAAAGACAAACCTTTTTTCTATAAACTCTACTTTGAGTCAGTGAACGCTTTGATCTTCGTTGAACGACACAAACGCATTTTTAAAAACGGGTCCTGAGACCCGTTTTCCGATTTTTCCTTTCGCAATAAGAAATCCCATGAACGGAAGCTACACGGACCCCCATGTCTAACCAGGTGCCTTCAAAGTGTTTTTCTTCCCCGAGTTTTGTCACCCGAAACGTGAGTTGTTTATTTGTCTTTTGTTCCGTTCGTTTGTTTGTTTGTCTGTGTTTTGGCAAAACAATGGAACTTGGCTCAAAAGCGAGTTTATGACCGCTTTGCACCAGACGCAAACAAAAGGGACACACCGAAATGTCAAAACGGCCACGCGTGGGGTAAATACCCCTGCAGTCTCAGTGGGTAATGACAAGCTGTCATACCTGCGTATTACCCACCCTGTGCACGAGGATGACACCATTTTTTTTTATTCACATGCTTGTCAATGAGGTCTGCTCCTAATTGACTGTCTGGGGGACGCCTTCTCGAAAAGCTGTCGCGCGGGCCGCATTGCAGAGAGGGGGGCTACTGTATATTGGATTTACGCTGACCAACATGAGGATCGGAGCAGGGCTGCCATCGTTCTGACTCTCAAAAGAAGTGTAAAATAACATATTTTAACATTTGTATCGGACCTCGAAAGCCTCCCGGGGTGTCCGCCGAGGTATAAACTGCCGCGTGAAGGACAGAATTGTTGAGACATTGTGCCATTGAAATTGTTTCAAATTCCAAAAATTGACAAATAACGGAAACTAGCTCTTGTGTCGCAAGGTCTGAATTGCAGGGCTGCACTAATTCCTCAAACCCATCAGTTCCAGCCAGAATGCCTATGCTGAGATTTGACTGTTTGTCTTTTTAACATTCAGTTCTTGACGGCACGGCAGTAAAAAGATTTTCTCGCTGTTCTGAGTCTTTGTTCGTTTGATTCAGTCGGTGTAAAGCCTGCTGAGCGAGGGAGGACACTCGTGAGCAACGAAGGAGAGTCAGGAGAGTCGGTTCGGCTCGGAGTTGGAGTGGAATGGAGTGGAATTCGCACAAGAATCATTTAATGCTGTCCAAATGATTTATTGTGGTGGAATGTAAAGTGTCAGTCACATTCAATATAAATAATGATAAATGCCTTGACCTTTCCTTGCCCTCCATTTCAATTTAGTCCTCAGTAATTATTTTCATTATATTCATTTTTTTGTAAGTCGAAGATTCTGAAGAGTCTGACTCAAGACTTCCAAGTCATTTAAAAATATTTGTTCACAATGACCGAATCGTCCGCAAGCCCTGCATCACCAACCATTAGCAGGCCCTAACAATCAGCACAGTCCTATGGGCTTTGTGATGTTTTCTTAGTGGTTGACAGGGTAAAAGATTGGGAAACGCTGCTCTACAACTCCACCGCCACAGATTCTAGGGTCCGATTTTTGGGCCCCGCCGGGGGAAACCGACTCCATGTCAAAGCCGGGGCCGTTTTCCGACAACGGAGTAGTTTACAAACAAACAAACAAGTGCGGCGAAAACCTTTTCATAGCGCCCTTATTTTTAGTTTTTCTTTTATCTCGTTATAATTGCTCTATGCTCAAGGAGTGTTTTTTTTTTTCTTCTCCTTTTTATTTCAAAGCACATTCTTTTATTTCCTCCCATTCATGGAGGGAGGGGGTGGTGGGAGTGAGTGAGTGAGCCCTTATTTCCTTTCCAACGCTTTATTAGTGCTGCAGCGCCGCTCCTGATGTGTCCATCATCATTTGCATGACACAGCCGCCTTTAAGTGAGTCCAACAATAGTTGGCTTTATTACATTTCAATGTTGTTGCTTAAGGCGGACGTGGAAATATCTGTCTTACAGCGCGGTGGTTCTCAGCTCAGGGGTTCCTGAGTTGACCCAGGGGTCCTTCAAGGGGCCCCCTGTGAAGTACCGTTGGACAATGTATAATGATGACTGTTTTGATCATAGCTTCACTGTTATCTCCCTAAACTCGAGTATAGGAATAGAAATAATAACTAAATAATTTTGTCAAACGGGGGCCCCCGGAGATGAGATCTCCATGAAAAAGATTGAGAATCACTGTTACATTACATTTCACTGCGTGACTGTGATTTTCAAAGTAAAAGACCCCCCCCCCCCCACACACACACACACACCCTGCCCACGCATTCCTTTCCTACAAAGATTTACATGTATGTACTGTATACTGTACGTACAGCATGCACGCTATCCCCAGCAGACTTAGATTCCGCCAGCCTCCGGTCATCTGACCACCACTCCTTCACTTTGTTTTAGTAATTACATTTGAGAAAAAATGCTAATTCCTTTGACAAGAGCCTGTTCATATTTAATGAGTCTTTAGTGTGTGTGAGCTTGAAATGCAAACACACACAAACACACACACCACACACCACACACGCACACACACACACACACACACACACACACACATGCACACGCACTACAATAACTACCCTGCCATCAATAAGGGAAAGAATAATAAAAGTGGAATAAAGACAGATAAAGATACATTCAGTGTCGTAGCTTAGACTTTGATCAGACTGGACTTCATATTTTGTCTTGGTGACAAATAGTCCAAGTGAAAGGCATACATATTGCCTTACATCTTAATAACAACAACAACAACTACAATAATAATAATAATAATAATAATAATAATAATAATTATTATTATTATTATTATTATTATATTAAATAAATATACAAATAAATAAATACGTTTAAAAAAATACATTTTGATCTTTACAAAGGACCATGGCCTCCTTATTTTAAACCAGGTTATAACCTTCAGGGTTAGTTACAATATAGTCAGAGTAAAGGCATACATATCGCCATACACCCATGCTACTGCTACTACAAAAACTACTACTACTACTACCACACCACTACTACTACTACTACTACTACTACTACTACTACTACTACTACTACTACTACTAATAATAATAATAATAATAATAATAATAATAATAATAATAATAATAAATAGATACAAATAATAATATTAAATATACATTTTAATGTATATTTAATATTATTTAATATTATTTAATATTATTCAATATAAAGGACCTTGGCCTCTTTAAAAAAAAAAACAGCTTTTAACCTTCAGGGTCCAATCCCTTCGTCTCTTCAGCAAACTTGTAACAGTTAAATCACATTTTTTCTGGATAAGATGGGATAATCCTAACGCCTAAATTTTGCTTATTTGCATCACAAAGTTTTCTGTGTCGCAGTTACCAGGATTCCTGAAACACATCCACAGAAGGAGAGCCCCCCCGGACCCCCACCACCACCCCCACCCCCACCACTCCTCTGTTTCCCACCCTCCCTGCCTTTCTAATGATTTCTCCCAGCCTTAGAGTGTCTCCCCAAAGCCGAATTCCCCCAACGGGCACGGTGCCTTTAAACTCAGCGGAAAGCCTATTTACCCGCAAATTAAAGCGATACGTCGGTGTGGCGCCGGAGCCCGCGCAAGCCGAGAAACAGGGCAATTACTTGAAAAGAGCGAGGCCAGGGAATAGGCCTCATCCGAGGAGAGTGGGTGCTGCCTTCTCCCGACTTTTGGATTTGTTAGGAGGGGATGGGGTGTTCTTTTACCCCCCCCCCCCCTTTTTTTTGTTTTCATTCTCGCTCAAAGTGAAACGAGAAGAGATAAAAAAAAAACAGCAATTGCAGCGTCTGAGGCGCTGGGGGGAAGCCTTGCAGCTTCGTTACATCATGGAGCTCCGCTGCGGCTTTGTGCCGCGTAGCGTGCGCGCGTTGGAGGCGAGGCCAGACTCCAGCGGGTTGAGATCCCTCCGATCTAGTTGCCGAAGCTCCTAGCGTAGAAGAAGAAGAAGTAAGAAGATGACAAATTCATTGTGCCGCGTGGTTGAGTGACCCCAGCAAGGAACCGCTTGTTTTTTGCGATATGTATGTACACGCATCCGTCCTCCAACCAAGTAGCTCGCGCCTCTTGAGGAAAGCTACCTAGAAATGAGATGCTTCCCGAAGGCTTCACCCCATTCGAAGTTCTCTCTTTTGCCTTTGGGGACGTGTGTGAGATGGCGAAGTCAACAGGGACATCAGCTTCTGATCTGCGCATTTGGAAGAGGAGGCAGCATCATTTGATAAAGTTACTTTGGGTTTGCTGAGGCGGCATCGAAACTGCGAGGTTGAGCGGTTTGACAGATTAAATTTGTTTTTCTGCCACGGCACACACACACACACACACACCAGAATGGGATAAACCCACGGCACACTACTAAAAACGTCAGAAACATATAATCCATATCACCATCTCGTCACTAATAGCGGGGGGCTCATCGCTGGGGGTTTGGGCTGAGGGTGGGGGTGCCGTCCGCCGCTCTCTGTTCTGTAGTCCGCATGCTCAGTGGCTGGGGTCTGACCAGGGGCCTGATGGAGGCGCAGAGCTGCCCGACATGGCAGAGGCGCATGGCGGACGCTCATCACCCTGGCTGATTGCTGTATCTTGGCTGCCACCAGGTACGGGAGGTGGGCGCACTGGGGCGCGGTTGGGTCCGGGGGGAGGGGGTCTGCGTGGTTGCTCCCCGGCCTGTTGCGCCCCTGGATCGATCCGGTCGCGACTCGCCTATCTCTCTCAGTGCCAAAACTCATACTCAGCACATACACCACACAATAGACCGAAGGCTTGAGGGATGGGTGGGGTGCAGGCTGTGTGGTTGGGGATGCGGCGGGCAGCTGCCATCTTGCCTGTCACGCTCCTGCCCAAGCGTGCTTCTTGTCCCTCCCAAAATTTGAATCCCACTCACATTAGCTTAGAACACATACACTGGCACACCAATCCTACTCCAAGCAACACTCCATCGGACCAGGGTCTGCGGGACAGGAGGGGTGTGAGTGATTCGGGTTCGACTTGCCTGAAGGACTCGCACCCCCAACCCCGCAATTTTAACTGCAATTACCAACAGCACTCATTGAGCACTGGGGTTTTTTTTTGGCTGGTCGCTGGCGGGTCGATGACAATGAGGTGCCCCGTGCTGGGCACACGCTGCTACGTGTATGGGCACTTAGCCCTCACGCCGGGCGGGGCGTCTGGTCGGCTGCGGTGGGGCGGGCCTCCCCGTTGTGCGGGGCATGGGTGGGTGCGGGGGTCCTGCTGGCTCGCCCGTGGCCTGTGTTCTGTGCCGGCGGCTGCGTCTTGTGCCTGCACCCGGGGGTTGGTTGTATGTGTGCGCCCCTGGGGTGGCGGGTCTCCTCGTGCTCCCTGGGACTGGGTCATGGCGATGCGACATATTACCAACCTTTACACCAGTACCAATGGGGATAAGTCATGTACACTCACTGGTGAACATCTTACACACACACACACACACACGCGCACACACACACACACACACACACACACACACACACACACACACACACACACACACACACACACACACACACACACACACACACACACACACACACACACACAACACCTGCTTCAAGTGCACCCTCCTGGTTGCATTCCTCTACTTTCCTCCCTCATTTACTGCCATAACTATTACAGGAAGAGGCCACGTGACCAGTTGTAGTTCCAGTCCATTCTCCTCCACTGTTCATGTTTTTGTGTAAATGTTGTTTGTTTCTATCTTTATTTGTCTCACCGTGGTGATTCTCCCCCTCTTGGAGTAGTGATCAGTTGTTTATAGACCCAAACAAAATATTTCTGATAAATAGTTCTCCAAAGAGTGGGGTTGGTGGTGGTTCTCCATAACCAAAAACTGTGCTCTTGTCATTCTACAGGTTGTCCACAGGACAGAGTTATTGCAGCAGTTCTTGATGATTTAAGAATTAATAAAGAGTTGCATTGCAGGTTGAGAACTTGAACTCCACTTGCAGAATAACTCTGTTCTAGATGCAATGGCATACAAATACTCTGTGTTGTATGCCCAGCATGCTGACAGCACAGGTTTAAAAAAAAAAAAAGAATAGGCGAGCGAGTCAATCTTAAATTCACAAACTGAAAATACAGGTACACCTCACTTAACGACCGAGTTCCGTTCCTACGACCAGGTCGTTAAGTGAATTGGTCGATAAGCGATGGCCCGCCCCCTTACCGTTATCTCAGTCTTGGAGATTGCGAATGCTAGTGTAATGAATACTGACCGATTGCGGGAAAAATACGCTGCGGTATTGTACGCAGCGTACTGACTGGTCGGAGAGCTGGTTGTAAGTCCGAACAGTCGTTAAACAGGTAGGTCGTTAAGTGAGGAGTATCTGTACTTAACTCTCCTTTATCATTGACCAGAAGTCCTCCCTTCCTGGCCGTGTGTATACCGACTGAATGAAAACGAATCAAGAGTGGGAGAATCCAACGATTCATTTGACCGTCAAATGAGTCGCCACTTAATTGAATCTCAAAAATGAGACAAACCTTTCATCACTATTGTTACATTCACTGACTCAGAACGGAGGTGAACCCATAAGCACGACACAATATAGATCAGGTAAGAAGTCAAAGTTCACAAGGTTTATTCCAAACACAGGCAGGGGTCAACACCAGGAGATCAGTCAGAGAAGGATAACTTATCCGGCAGGGAATCAGCCAGAGAATCAGAGCCCGGGGAATCAGCCAGAGAATCAGAGCCCAGGGAATCAGGCAGAGAATCAGAGCCCAGGGAATCAGGCAGAGAATCAGAGCCCAGAGCCCAGGGAATCAGGCAGAGAATCAGAGCCCAGGGAATCAGGCAGAGAATCAGAGCCCAGGGAATCAGGCAGAGGTTCGGATGGAAGGTACAAGAAACGGGTATTAGTGTGGGCAAAGCAAAAGGGAGTGGGCACGATCTGAAATTACATGGAGGTTATGAGAAAATGACCATATAAAATAAAACATGAAAACAAATATAAATACTGAGAAATCAGGGAGGATTCATGACAACTTTGAATAGTCGCTCACTTTTAGAGTGAAAGGTTCTAAGATTCTGCTTGGAACAGATGAATTTGATTAATTATTATTATTGTCCTGCAATTTTGATCTTGAAAAACAACAGCTAGTTGCCATTATTATATTTATCACTCTTGTATCAGAAGGCAAGGCAAGGCAAGGCAAGTTTATTTATATAGCACATTTCAACAACAAGGCAATTCAAAGTGCTTTGCATTTAACATCAAAAGCATTAAGGCAAAGTGTAAAAGAAATACATTATAAAAGGACAAAGAATGCATAATGTAAAAAAAAAAGAATACATAGAACTCATGAAAGCTAGGTGCAGTGCAAGAAATTAATCAAAGAAACCTTATTTTACTCTTCGTTAACAATAATTTTGCCTATACCGTTTTACCTTGTCATGGCCTTGGAGAACAGTCTAGAGATATTTTCGTTGGTAGCAGTTCATTCCCCTATTCCCAGAATATAGCGTTTTACCTTGTCAAGGCGATATCCTAGCCCCGGAGCAGTGGTTGAAAAACGCTGGTCGAAAGTGGTTTTACCTTGTGCGGGGTGAGATCATAATTTCCCAGCAGCCACCAGGCCAGTGTTCTCATGTCCAACCAGCGTCTCTGGCAGCAACAGAAAAATATGGGCAAAAAATTCTCAATAGCCAAAAAGACAGATAAATAAATAAACAATCAACCTAAACACTTAACATTTGCGATGAACAATGCTCTCCAAACGCTTTTGCCACCACTTAGTTGGAAATTGCTTTCTCCGCCTGTTTTTCCCCTTCCGCCGTTATATCCAGTGACCATGAATTAAACCCCCCCCCCCCCCCCCCCCAAAAAAGCCACGAGGGAGAGTAAAAGGCATTTGTGTTTGCATCAGTGGCCTTTCCCTCACTTCCACCCGCTTTCCCGATGACTGAAATTACATATCTGCTAACCCAGTGGCCCCGCGTTCAGATAGCTTTTGACTGTAACAAATTGCCTCCCGTATTGCCGCCTCATAAATGGCTCTTAAATCGAGATTAGGAGTGGTCTGATGATGTTTTAATTGTAACACGCAGAATGTATTAGCCATGACCTACAGGATTTTTGTGGCAGCCTCCATTCAATATGTATGTGTGTGCAGACACCTTGGGTGTAGAAAGGTTAATTAAGCTCTGGTGGTGGACCTTTCCTTTGCACTTAACTCGGTCCATGTCCTGATAGTGCCATTAACCCATGCCCTAGCCTCTTAACCTCCTCTATCATTACCCGCGTAAAAAACCCATTAAAACTTACTATTGATTTGTTCTGTGCCTAACTTCGACGTTCCCGACCGACCCCGACCCCCCACCCCACCCACACCCCACGCCCCCACCCCACCCCTCTCTCAGTTGTTTTTTACCCGAAATGTAATGTTGACATAGATAAGGAACTAAAGGGACTACCCTTTAGTTGAACGGTTTGACAGAATACATTTGTTTTTCTGCCACGGCACATTTTTTACAATGAAATAATCCCATGGCACACTACTAAAAACGTCAGAAATATATAGAACTGTCCTTATTTGTGCTAATCACTACTAGTGACACAATCGCTAATCGCAAATAATGACTCTTTTTAATTACTTAAAGGAGTCGCAAGTCGCTCAGAGAAAAGAGTAGGCAAGGGAGTCAATCTCAAATTCACCAGCTGAAATGACTAAACTCTCCTTTATCATTGACCAGAAGTCCTCCCTCCCTGGCCACGTGTACACCGACTGAATCAAAACGAACAAAGAGTGGGAGAATCGAATGACTCGTTTGACCGAGTGAGTCGTCACTTAATCAAATCTCACAAAAAAAGACAGAGCTTTCATCACTATTGTTACATTCACTGACTCAGAACAGATGTAAACCCAAAAGCATGTCACAATAATGATCAAGTAAGAAGTCAAAGTCCACAAGGTTTATTTAAAAAACAGGCAGGGGTCAACACCACGAGATCAGTCAGAGAACGATAACATATCGGACAGGGAATCAGGCAGAGAATCAGAATCCAGGGAATCAGGCAGAGAATCAGAATCCAGGGAATCAGGCAAAGGTTCAGACAGAAGGTACAAGAAACAGGTAGTTGTGTGGACGAAGCAAAGGGGAGTGGGCACGTTAGTGACATGGCATGAGGAAATAACGATGATGAAAATAAAACATGAAAACAAATTGTGGTGTGGGTATGGGATGGTTTGAGCAGTCACATCTGACCTGGATCTAGGTGATTGGGTCAGGGTGGCTGCGTACCTGTTGCTTGTTGGTTGGGCTAATGAGCAACAGGTTATAAACTCCATCGTCAGACACACTCAGCATAGGAGCCCTGTCATGACATGTTTGACCTGCCCCTGGCTAATACCACCAAGCCTCCTCTCTACAATTAACTGGTGTCTACAACCCATCATCTTCTGTGTCTCTGTGCCAGAGGGCCCTGAAAACACCACTTGGATGCCGTGTGGCAGGCAGAACTGCCACACAGATAGAAACACTGAGAGATCAGGGAGGATTCATAAAAACTATGAATAGTCACTCACTTTCAGAGTGAAACATCGGTATTCTGCCTGGAACAGATGAATTTGATTAAATATTATTATTGCCTTGCAATTTTGATCTTGCAACACAAGACCTTGTTGCCATTAGCTATTTATCAATCTGCATCAGAAGGAAAGGGAAGGCAAGTTTATATTATAATATAAATATATATATAATATATTTATATTATAAATTCATTTAAGGCAATTCAAAGTGCTTTACATTAAACAAGCATAAAACCCCTTTTATGTTACAAAATATCTTCATTGTTATCATGATATTTATAATTTGGTTAAGGTGCATCAGTTAGATATTTGTTTTTTGGTTCAATGAACCATTTGGTTTATTTGGTATTCCGTGATTGCTATGAATCACATGGAGTCCTAGTGTTAAAATTAATTCCTCAAAGATAAAAACACAAATACGTACTTCCTCGACCCAACGTACTGAATCTGTCATGAATCCTCCCTGATCTCCCAGTATTTATATTTGTTTTCATGTTTTACTTTCATCTGGTCATTTCCTCATGCAGTGTCACTAACCTCCATGTCATTTCAGACCCGCCCACTCCTTTTTGCTTTGCGGTCACTCCCTTCCCTTCACCTGGCTTACCCCGCCTGCAGCTCATTCCCTCAATAGTCCCTCAGTATAAATAGCAGTCCACTTCCCTTTGTTTTCTGCCGGATTGTCTCTTGCATTACGCCGAACTTTTCCACGCTACTACCTGATTCAGTACATTCTGTCCGAACCTCTGCCCTGGACTCTGATTCTCTGCCTGTTTCCCTGGACTCTGATTCCCTGCCGGATAACTTTTCCTTCTCTAACTGATCTCCTGCTATTGACCCCTTTTTTGGAATAAACCTCCTGGACTTTGACTTCTTACCTGATCGTTTTTGTGTCGTGCTTATGGGTTCACATCTGTTCTGAGTCAGTGAGCGTAACAGACTTGATTCTGTAAGAAGTAAGAAGTTTGAAGAAAGGCAAACTTATTTTAATGTGAACATTTCTTTATAAAAGTTGAAATTAGCCAGCAGGATTCAGCAGAAAGCTCAAATGGCATTCAATCAAATTGCATTGCTCTTTAATGATCCCCCTTAGGGAGAGTAGGTAATTAAAGCCTTTGGTGGAAAGAATGAACAGATAAAAACACCAAATTAATAATGATCGATGTACCGAGCGCCATCAAGGTACTCTTTTTTTCTTTTCTTTTTTTCAGGGGCAAATTCACAAAGAAAGGATTGCAGCTGCTAATAGCACCATGAATTGCGCCCACTTTCTGCACCTTCTAAGCATCCGATTCACAAAAGATATTGCACTAATATGACACACCCATAAAGTTTGCTGCTGAGTGCAATTTGCGCTTGTTTTGCGTCTGATCCCAATTATGTACCCAAGTAAATAATCCGTGCTTTGGCACAGGACACAGGACGGGACACATGGGGCTTTTTTTGTGCCATTCAATTTTTATTTATTTATTATACTTCTTTAATCCCTCTGGGAGAAATGTATCCTCTGCATTTGACCCATCCTATACCTAGGAGTAGTGGGCAACCGCAGTGGGCAGCTGCAGGCAGTGCAGCGCTCAGGGACCAACTCCAGCTCTTTTGCCTTTGCTTTGATCACGGGCACCGACAGGACTATTAACCCCTGACATATCTTTTGTTAGAAAAAGGAGTAAAATAAATACATCTGAAAAAGTAAAAACACACCCTTATTTATTTATTTTATATGTACAAACGGGCAGGCGTAGTGGAGCGTAAGAGCGTAAAAAGTGTATAATGCAAATGTAAAATTGTGAGGAAATCCTTGGGGGTGCTGTGTTGGCGCATTGCCAAATCCTGACAGGGCTCTAGCACCTGCTGCGGTGTGCTATTTCAGCTCTCTGCAGACGGTAATGATATCACTCTTACTGCGTGTGGCTATTAATGCAGGTGTTTGTGGATTGGACGTTTTTTTGCAACAAGGCTCATTTGCATAGGATTTTGCGCCAAATGTATAAATAATACCTAATTTAAATACGTGCAAACAGCACGGGTGCACTGAGATGGTATTTGGGCGGCAGTGCAGTGTGAGGTGCATTTCACCGTTAGTTGATGCTTGGTGAATTAGACGTGGTGAATTGTTGCCCCACAGTGTTTTAACATGTGAAATGTGAACATGAAGTGGTGACTGGATTCTACCAGGGCAAGACTCGAACACAACACACCTGTCCAAATTGGCACAGGCAAAGAACAACTAGAGAATCTCTGTATCGCTCTCTCCCTCTGTTTTTGACCCCCCTTTGTTTGGTTGCTGTGGCAACGGCATTGATTAACATGTTGGCAGCGGTCATATTAATGAAGTGAAGCCCCCGTTAAAAAAATGAAAAACAAAACACAAGAGTCGAAAAGCTGCAGCCGCATTCGTTCTGATGGGCAGGTGTTAGGTAGGATTATTTCATTCCCCCGAAAAAATAAAAAAACAGCAACAACGTGGCTTGGCTCTGTGGTCGGATGGCCACCGTGCCCCACCATGCTATCTATCATCATGAAGCTTTTAATATGACACCATTCTACAATCAATCATGTTAGATCATCTGAGCCATAGTATAGGGGAGATATTTTGACGGTTGTGATTCAGATGTTTTGCAGAATGTGCCGTCAATTGTGCTCTTAGTGCTCTTAGTACGGTTGTCGTTCCATATGTGGGCATGTTTGCCTTTGCCCAACCCCTAATGCCATTTCCTCAGCCCTAACCCTATTGCCAAAGCCCTAACCCTGGGGTCTAACCCCTGTGTCACACCAAAAGCAACATTGTCAGCGTCACGTGAATTCAGTGAATCTTCATTTTCAACATTTACTTTTAATTTTATTTGCATTGGAAGGCTGTTTGTTTATGAATGCAGTTGGATTCCTTCGTGAGTTTAGAATTTATTGTTTATATTTCACACAGCAGCTTCTGGCTTGAATACATGTTTTGTCATTGGAATAAATAAATACAACATGTTTTATTGCTTGAATGAGTAATAATCAAATTACACTTTGTGCCTATTTCCAGGAGGAAGGCGGTGCCGATTCTTCTCTGTGGGTCTGAAGGAGAAGGTAGGGATAGCACCAGTGGATTCGTCCCATTATTTTTATTTTTTATTTATTTTATATTTTTTTGGTTGTACAGAACGACCACCAATCCCCCTCTTTGGAGAACTATTTCACCATGTTTGGGTCTATAAACAACTGATCACTACTCCAAGAGTGGGAGATTCATCACGGGTGAGACAATTAAACACAGAACCAAACAACATTTACACAGAAACATAAACATTGGACGACAACATGTATTGAAAACCAGAGTAAATCAGGTCCAGGAAAACTGGAACAACGATTGGCCATGTTGCCTCTTCCTGTCATAGTTATGGCAGTAAATGAGGGAGGAAAGGAGAGGAATGCAACCAGGAGGGTGCTGGGGTGCATTCGAAGCAGGTGTGGTGGTGTGCGTGTGTGTGTGTGATGGGACCGCCTGTATGTGTGTGTGTCTGTGTGTAAGGTGTCCCGACGCCAGCCGGCCACCAGATATATCGGCCCTCCACCACCCCGGGCACCCCGCCGCAGAGAAGCCACGCAGTGGAGGCAAAGGCCGACAGCCGCCCCCCGTACCCCAACGCACACCCACAACCGCAAGCAGGCCCTCCAGGGGCACCGGAAGGCACCCGGCGGCACTCTCCGCAGCCCCGCCAGGTCACAGCACACCTTAAGCCACCAGGCACAAGCCGCCACAACTCCAGCCCAGCCAGCAGTGGGCCCACCTGGCTGCCCCCTGGCCAACCACGCCCCCACACTGAACCGCCAGCGACCCGCCACCAATCCCAGTGCTCAATGTGTGCCATTGGTAATTGCAGTTCAAATTGCGGGGTGTGGGGGTACGAGTCCTTCTAAGCTATAGCGATAAAAATCTCGGGACAGACGAGAAGCTCGCTGGGGCAGGAGCGTGACAGGCAAGATTGGCAGCTGCCCGCCGCATCCCCACCCACATCGCTTGCACCCCACCCATCCCGCAAGCCCTAGGCTTATTGTGTGGTGTATGTACTGAGTATGATTTTTTGGCACTGGGAGAGACACCTGCCTTCTGTACCTGGTGGCACCCAACCTACAGCGACCAGCCATGGGTGCAGAACGGCCCGCCATGCACCCCCGCCATGCCGCGCAGCTCCACGCCCCCATCAGGCCCCAGGTCACCAGGCCGCCGAGCATGCGGACCACAAAACAGAGGCCCCACCACCCACAGCCAGACCCCCGATGAGCGCCCAGCGCACCGAGAGCGCGAGAAGACAGGTACCCCGGCAGCCCGGTGTGACGACGGGAGTCCGCCCCCAACCGAAGTAGGCCACATGGTGAGCACATGGACGAGCACACCCGGCCATGTTCAGGTCCCTGGGTCACAGGACCAGATGGATGGGCCACCCCCCACCACGGGACGCAGAAGGGCACGCAAGCCCCACCACCCCGGCCACGGGGATAGCGCCCCAAGCGGCACACCGACCCACCGGGTTTGTCCCATTAACCAGAGGATGATGCAAGGAGATTTATATATCTATATATGTGTTTTTATTAAGCTGTTTCTGTGTTTTCTGATTTTTTTTGTCATCAGTTATTTGTGATTCGATTATTAAACTAAGAAAAACATGCAATGTATATATTCTTGAATATTTGATAAAACATTTTAATAGCTTAATATCTTATAAATAAATTGACAGATTACCTACTACAGAAATCTATTGCTTGACAAGTCAGTTTGACGAGAGCCTACACATTTAACTACTTGCCAAGTGTGAAGTCAAATCTAAAGCCTCTTCCTGGTCGTGATATTTGTTTTCCTGCCGGAATGATAATATTTTCTTTACATAAGTAGGGTTTAATTTGTTCTGGGGGAAAATGTATGGACAGGATGTCAAGATTTAAATATATATTGTAGCGTTGCGGGGTAGCTGAACGGGTGGAGAAGAACGGCGAGGAGACGTTCACCTGAGGGAGGCATGGTCTGTCCGGATAACAAACTTCAGTCCACATAAGTAGTGCTTAAAGTGGTTAACAGACTCTACCACCGCCAGTAGTTCTCTCCTGGTGACACAATAGTTGCACTCCGGCTTTGAGAATGTCCTGCTGTAATAAGCAATTACTTGTTCCCCCTTGGACGTGATCTGAGCCAGGACGGCTTCTCGGCCATAATTGCTTGCATCAGGGTCCAACACGAATTTCCCTTCTGGATCTGGGGACGCGCATCAAATGCTCGCTGTTGCTCATGGCTCCACTGAAAAATGCACATTTTTGCATATCAGCCGGTCTAGAGGAGCGGCAACAGTAGAAAACATGGCAATGAAGCTGCGATAATAAGAGACTAACCCCAGGCAGGAGTGTACCTCAGAAGCGTTCTTTGGAACTGGCCAGTCCTGGACAGCAGAGATCTTTTTCTCTTCTGTGCTGACCCCTCGCCCACTAACTTTGTGGCCCAGAAAGGTTTATTTTTTTCGGATAAGTCTGCATTTCTCAGGGTTCAATTTAAACTCTGCCTGCTGGATCTTGGAAAAAGCCGGCAGCAGGACCTGCAAGTCTGTGTCGAAGTCTGCACCATGGATCAATACATCGTCGAGATTGACTTGTTTATGTTGTGATGACATCTGCAAGCACTTTCTCCATGAGCCTTTCGAATGTAGCCGGGGTGTTGCGTAGCCCAAATGGCTGTGAATTGCAACAGTCCACAGCCAGTTGTGAAGGCTGTTTTAGAACGGGCTTTTGGTGACAGTTGCACCTACCAATACACACTCCTTAAATCAAGTGAGGAGAACCAGGCAGAACCTCTTATTCCATCCAGTGCATCATTGACTCAGGGCAGTGGCAGGGGATATGAGTCTTTAACCGTGATCTCATTCACTGGTCTGAAGTTGACACAAAACCTCCATGGTAGTATCTTTTATTTGTACTATGATGACTGGTGACACCCATGAGCTGCTTGATGGTGAAATCCTGCAGCCCTCATCTCCACCACACATTGTTCAGCAACAGCTTGCTTGTTCAGTGGTACACAACATGGTCGCTAACAAATGGGATGAGCTATGCCTGTATCAATCTCACGCTGGATTAGGTAGGTCCTGCCCAGGTCAGAAGGTGAAGTGGCAAAAACTGGCCGGAACTCATACAGCAAATCCCATAGCTGCTGCTGCTGCATCTTGGACAAACCTTTTCTATTTTTCCTCTTGGGTTGGCAGCTTTTGTGAAGAACCAACTGTGGCATTACTAGTCACAGCCGCATTGTTAGTCGTGTGTTCTCCAGTCAGGCACGCTTGGAGGTCTGGGCTGGATTCTTGTGGTGGATGAACTGGTGAGGTGACCGCACCTGTGGACAAGGGTGTAATACCTGATTGGTCTCCATCCTGAACCATATCCGCCCATGGGAAAGCTTTTGGTTCCTTTGAGTGGGCTTCTGCCTCAACGAATAAGGGTTGTGGAACTTGAGAGGAGATTCCATCTGCTGTTTCAGGTTGAACAACATGCACAGTTAGAAACTCAGGACAATTTTTTGACAATTTTAGTCCCATTCGGGGGGGGGGTCACAGAATCCGCTACCACAACATAATTATTCCGAGCAGTTGGGTGCATTGAAGGTGCATGGCCAGGAGCGGAGTGACCTTCCTCACCTCCGCTCCCCACCCCATTTCCTGACAGCTGGCGTTGGCCCAATGGTATAGGATTGTTGAGTTCAGGGCAGTGGTACTGAATGTGTTCGGCAAGAACCACAGTCACATTTTTGCGGGGCTGGGCCCTAACCCCGACTCCCCAGATTTAGCCAGTCTGGGATTTTATCCTGTTTAACCTCTATGCTGACCCTGATCCTGACCTTAACCTAGGGGGATCAATACCTATACCTAACCTTAGTGTATAAAAATGCCCCAATCCCCCAGGAATTGTCAGCGAGGGACTGTTTTTTGACCAAACCTCTCACCCTGACCCTGACCCTAATCTTATCCAAGGGGGATCCATACCTAAACCTAACCGCAGTTGGGTTTGGATCTCAACCCCAACCCCCCAGGATTGGATAATCTATATTTAAACACTTTCTCTACAAGATCCATTTCTAATCTCAAGGAGGTTGAGGCCTTAAAATAACCCAGGGCCTTCTCCCCTTTTTCCTTTTTCTTCTCTTTTGTTTGTCTTGTCCTGTCAGAGTTTTGTCTCTTCTTTTTGTTTTTCCTCTTCCTATGAGTTTCTGAGAACACGGAGGCAGTGGCGTGCATGAATAAATTACAGCTTTGCGTGTTGTATGAGAAGACGACCCGACTGATCAAATGAAAACGTTAAATAAAATGAGATACCCCAGAATGGTTCAAAAGTTGAACAGATCGGTGTGATACTGCACAAACAAGAAACCCTGAAAACCAAGTGAAGAAACCTTCAAGGCCTCCGTAACCTGGGGCGTGATGCCAGGATTAAAGCAACACATCAAAGGCAGTGCTGGAAGGGTTTTTCTTTTTTTATATTTATATCTTATATATCTGTATATTTTCTTTATACATGCTTACCCAAGTATAAGTTAAAGTGCCAACAACTTCAGTAAGAGTAAGAAGACATTGGGTTAAAGTTACTAACGTTACAAAATTAATGGGTACTTTGAGTCAAATTTGCCGCAACGTGGCAATACGGGATAATTTTGAGTTCAGAGTTCATGGCAGTGATTTAAGGCTATTAAGTGACTTTATCCACCCAGTGCTGTTTAAATTGCAGCCAATTATTCATCATTGCACAAGCATGTTCACAAATTAGACACGTATATTTTCCCAAGATTGCCAATTTAAAGCAGCACGATGCAACTTTTGGTATTTGGCACCACAACAGCTTCTGAGTACAATTGCACTTTTACACCACTGTAAAACTCATAGCTCCCGGGAGAGAGAGGGTGCGGGGATCGCCGCCCTGCTACCGGTGTAGGAACCAGATATGCTCGGCCCGGCAAATTGGCTCGCACACGCGAGCCAGAGGGTGAAACAAACCCCGTGGTGCAATGAAAGGGAGGGTCAGCACACGCCTGCTGAGGTGCCATGCGCACCACTGGCCCGTCTCATCTGCGCCATCGGGGAGGCGGAGCAGCTAGGTTTTGTATGAGCATTATTACCGGACATTTTGACCGGCAAGTTTAGAATTAATCTTTTTTTTTTAATATATATATATATGAATTCTACCAGGCAATGAAAGGGTAATTACTGGAGCCAAACATCAAGGAAGTGACGTAGGGCTGTAAAGCGTAACGCAATTTTCCCGTGGTTTCGTACCCAAACAGAGAAGTTGCATAGTGCAAGAACAGGGTGGGTGGGTGATATTGAAAGATTCAAGAGGTGCCTCTTCTCCATATTTCAAGTCCGTGTTCCATCAAGATGATTGTGAAGCTGATATTTTAAGGTAAAAACCGAATGTACACAGTTTATTCACATTTGCGTAAAAGTGATCGTCTGACTGGCCCCATTTTATAGCCATGCCTAGACACGCAATGCATGCTGGGTTAACGGTCGGTTTGGAGCCTGCACTTACCTTTTTGAGGGTTAAATTAAGGGGCTGAAAAGACCGGTTGACGCAAAAACCCACAAAATCGAGGGTTAACATGGTGGGCTAGGGTCTAGGGGGCAGTATGGGATGCTGGGAGGTGGCCTTTAACTGCATTCAGCTGTGTAACCATGAAGAAACGCAAAGCCTCAGTCATGCGATGTTACACATAGGAACCAGATGGCGGCAGGACCGTGCGCGAGGAGGCTGCAGTTTCAAGTAACTCTGCAAAGGATCCTCACGCACCAATGGGTGTAAAACACAGGTTGTGGGGCAAAAAATAACCCTGAATGTGACGTGTGTGTTTTTTTCCAGACGGCAGCATCTAGCGGTAATTAACCGAACCGCAGTTTGAGGCACTTCGGCGTTGCCTGCAACCCTGGGCCGTGATGGTTTCCACTCAGAGGGAAGGTTCCATATGTTCCTGCCACCGCTGCTTGGCCACGATCTTCGCACACTGCAAATCCTGGCGCAGTGCGCTTGCTGTGTCGTGCCGCACTCTGACGCGCATTTCCTATTCTCTAATCGCAAAGGAGGTCCTCAGGGAATCTGGGAGACGGAATCAAAAAGAAAAGCCAGCCGTTCGCAGAAATTGTCGGGTGGGGGTGGGAGTTGCAGGCCTGCAAGCTGGGGGTGGGTGGGGGGGTGGTAATTATTTTGAAGGGTATTAAGTCATCAGATTTACTTTTATCTTGATTGCATTGTGGAAGTCGTGCATAATTAATGGCGGGAGCTTATTAGGAAAAGATGATTAGGCAAATTACACAGGTGTCGGATGCATTTTTCATGATGAATTTTGCCCGGGACAATCCTGTATTTCCATCTGTTCTGCTCCTATAAGAATGTCACTTCGGGGGGAAATTAGAACGACCACACAATTAAAAAAAAAAGAAGAAAAAAAAGAAAAAAAAAAGGCTATTTGACGGGGCGGGAAACAGACAGAAAATAAAAGTCTCAATGAGACTTAAGGGTTTTGCTGAAATAAACACAAACAGGGAATTGCCATTTTTAGAGACATTAGCTATAATCATCAAGCAAGCTTATGTCGATCGGGACTGAGGCCACTGAGAATTTCATTTTATGATTACGCTGAGCAAAAGAAAAAATTTAATTAGTGGAGAAAAAGAACCCCCTTAAAAACTGTCCTTCACAATCATGTGTGGTCGGAGCTCATTCAGTCTTAACTATGTGAGCTATTTACCACAGGTATTATTAGTACTAAAGCACAGTTTATCACCCCCTGAGCTTTATTCTCCTTTTTTCTCTTTCTCTTTTCATGGCAATAATTTCTATTAAATGCTCATATTAATGCTCAGAACTTTGCATCGACCATTTGGTCTTTGAAATATCAACTTACAGAATTCAAGTTGAATAAAGATCTGACCAAGGCTGTGGCTTTCATACAGGCACTTTAAAAACCAAGAAAGTATTCCTCATTTGGTCAACACCATATCCACGTAATGAGACAAATCAGACATTCGGCGAAGGGCTTACAACAAAAACTCTTGAAGGTTGAGTTTCAGTTGACGTCGCAAATCAAAGAAGTACGCCTTGCCATCGCTAATTAAGTTAACACGGGTGATATCAAAAAAGTTTTTACGGGACTACTGTTGTCTCTGTCTCAGGTTTATGCCACTTCTGCTTTCCCTTGGAACCGTGGAACTTCATCCTGTCTTGCATTATTGAAAGGGAGAGCTCACTGGTCCTGGTCACAGGGTAGGACCATAGCTCCCCGTCTTATTTGGCATTCCCCAAGGAGCGCTTCAAGGGCCCCCTCAGATCGTTAGCTCCTCATACGATTGGATTTTCACCTCTCTCTTACCTTCTCCTTCTCTTTTTAAAAAGAACCCCCCCCCCCTCCTTATCCCTCATCCCTCATCCCTCCCCTCCCTCAAACCAATCAGCCATGCTCTTTGTGTCTACAGTTCGTCCCCTCCTGGACTTTGTCTCGCCTCCATTTGTCGAGGTGTTGGAGTTGTCGAGGCACGTTATTTACAGTGGTCTGAGATTTATGTTGGATGCTCATCCCCAGACTTTTCTGCTCTCAACAAGCCCCTTCTGTTTGATTCTTTTGTGAAGGTGCCATATAAAGGACCATATGGGTGTCAAATTCGGTTTTAGCTGTTTTCTAGTCACCACACACATTTTGCATCCCACCTTGATGATAGCTCAGATTTTAAGATTCGTCAAAGTTACTTCATTTTGCTGTTTATAGGATTTTTTTTTTTTTTTTTTTACAATTGGTTAGTAATTCAATGTTAGGCATTAGCAACACCATGGCAACCAGTGATAAACAAAGCCAATTCAAGGCAACACCACTGAAGGAGCATTAGTTAACAAAGAAAGCAGTCCTCTGCTCTTGCCTGATAATGATATAGAAAAATAGCAATGAAAATGTATTTTATTTTATTTTTTCAAATATATGATATAAACAGCTATTATATATAGATATATATGCCATATTTTATATATTTAATATAATATTTTTTCCATTATTAATATTGCCTTGTATTTGTTAATTCCATTTAGAAATTCGAAAGCGGCACTGGAATTGACAAATTGTGGCAAAAATTGTAACAGGTGTGGTTAGGACCCAATTGCAGCACAAAGACAGGCAGGGATATTTGGTAATGTCTTTTATTTGTAGAGCAGACGGAAGACACGCAGGGAGCAGGCAGGATACGTCGTCGGGGACAGGCAGGTTCGATAACGAGGAGTGCAGACAGAAGACAGGTGGGGGGGCAGGCAGGGTACGTGGTCGGAGCGATGCAGAGTCGGTAGCAGGGAATCAGTCCGGAGAACGGAGACCCTGTTAAGACCCAGGAGACTCTGCTAAATGGGCCACGTGATCATCATCGGAGTAGTTGGAGACCCCGTCCATCTCCTCTGGGCCACGTCCTCATCAGAGCAGGGACCCCCAGGGTCGACATCCTCCGCAAACATCGCTGGAGGACGCAGACAATAGAGGTGTTGGGGTCTGCGGTTGGCAGGGTTGACCTGGCCTGGAGGGCTGGTCAGGATGGCGCTGATGGAACCTCCTGATGAGGGTGTGGTCCAGAATGTGCCTCGCAGGGACCCAGAACCTCTCCTCCGGGCCGTAACCCTCCCAATCCACCAGGTACTGCAGGCCTCTCCCACGCCGGCGGGAACGTAGGAGACGGCGGACAGAGAAGGCAGGACCCCCGTGAATGAAGCGCGGAGGAGGCGCCAAGGGGACCAGAGCACTCGACTTGACCTTGGACACGTGGAAGGTGGGCTGGGCGCGCATGGACCTAGGGAGCTTGAGCCGCACTGCCACCGGGTTGACGACCTTCTCGATCTTGAATGGGCCGATGAACCGAGGAGCCGGCTTCTTAGAGTCCACCTTCAGGGGGAGGTCCCGGGTGGAGAGCCAGACCTTCTGGCCCAGCTGGTACTCCGGGGCCTGGGAGTGGCGACGGTTGGCGGCAGAGGCGCTGCGGCCAGCGGCTCGGAGGAGGGCGGCCCGGGCCCGGGTCCAGGTCCTGCGACAGCGGCGAATGAAGGCCTGGACGGACGGGCAGGAAGCCTCCCTCTCAAGGGCCGGGAACAGAGGCGGTTGGAAGCCGTAGGAGCACTGGAAGGGGGAGAGGCCAGTGGCCGAACTGGTCAGGGTGTTGTGGGCATATTCCATCTACAAAAGCTGCTCAGACCAGGACGACGGGTGTTGAGACGTCATCCAGCGCAGGGCCGTCTCCATCTCCTGGTTCTTCCGCTCGTTTGGCCGTTGGACTGGGGGTGGTACCCTGAGGACAGGCTGACGGTGGCCCCCAGGAGCGAACAGAACTCCCTCCAGAAGACCGAGGCAAACTGGGGACCCCGGTCGGATACCACATCTACCGGGATGCCATGGAGGCGGAAGACGCCACTCCTCCAGGGCCAATTTGACGGCGAGAAGCTCCCTATTCCGGATGTCGTAGTTCCTCTCAGCCGGGGTCAAACGCCTGGAGAAGAAGGCGCAGGGATGAAGCTTATGGTCGGAGGCGGTTCTCTGGGAGAGAACAGCTCCGACTCCCACGTCGGAGGCCACCACTTCAACCACGAACTGCCGTTTGGGGTCAGGCAATACCAGAATGGGGGCTGAAGTGAACCGTGCCTTCAGGGCCAGGAAGGCGTCGTTGGCGGCGGCGGACCACAGAAACGGCACCTTGGAGGAGGTTAGGGCTGTGAGTGCTGTAGCTTCGGATGAACCTCCGATGGAAGTTGGCAAAACCAAGGAAGCGCTGGAGTTGTTTGTGGGTGTCCGGGGCGGGCCAGGTGGTGACGGCGGAGACCTTGATGGAGTCCATCTGGATGGTCCCCCTCCCCACGACATACCCCAGGAAGGAGACGGACGGGATGTGAAACTCACACTTCTCTGCCTTCAAAGAGTGAGTTCTCCAGGAGGCGCTGCAGGACTGTCTGGATGTGGTGGACGTGCTCAGCTTGGGATTGGGAGAAGATCAGGATGTCGTCGAGGTACACAAAGACGAATTTGTTGAGCATGTCCCTGAGCACGTCATTGACCAGGGCCTGGAAGACGGCGGGGGCGTTGGTGAGACCAAAGGGCATCACCAGATATTCGTAGTGACCGGAGGGAGTGTTGAACGCCGTCTTCCATTCGTCCCCCTCTTGAACCCGGACCAGATGGTAGGCGTTGCGTAGGTCGAGCTTGGTGAACACCGTGGCCCCCTCCAGGAGTTCGAAGGCTGTTGAGATGAGGGGCAAGGGATAGTGGTTCTTGACCGTAATGTCGTTGAGACCACGATAGTCAATACAGGGGCGAAGCAAATTATCCTTCTTCTCCACGAAGAAGAAGCCAGCCCCCGCCGGGGATGAGGAGGGACGGATGATGCCCGCCGCCAGGGCATCGTTAATATAGGTGTCCATGGCCTCTCTCTCCGTGGCGGACAGGGAGTACAGGCGGCCTCTGGGGGGGGTGGAGCCGGGCTGGAGGTCGATGGCAATATGGTATGGCCTGTGCGGAGGAAGGGATGTCACCTTGGCCTTGCTGAAGACCTCCCTGAAGTCGTGGTACGAGACCCAGGAGACCACCAGTAGCATCGGGACCCCGTGATGTAACCCCGAACACCTTGCGGAGCTCGGTGGCGAAGGCGTGGAAGGAGGAGCAGGCTGGTGTGCGTCGTTCCCACTCAGCCGTTCCCACAGCCGAGCGCAGCCCGTCAGGTGATTTACGGCGAACGCCACCCTGGCATCCTCGGAGGCGAAGGTGTGGGGCTGCAGAGCGAAGAGGATGGAACAGTTTGTGATGAACGGACTACAGCCGTCTGCGTCTCCAGTGTAGCGTTCTGGAACCCCCATCCAGGGCTCCAGGGGGTACCCAGGCTGGGCCGGTGCTGGTGGGTCGGGGGAAGCGGGCGGCGGGATGACCTGACCGAGAGCGATGGCGAGCTGCTGGACCTGGGCGGCTAGCGTGGCGAGCCCTTGCTCCTGGCTAGCTGCTGCTAGCCGAGCATCCGCTGAGGTGGAGGCTAGGACAGCCTCCTGGTGTTGGAGCTGTGACTCCACCCTTCCCAGGCGTGCCAGCAACTCAGGGTTGTGTGCTGGGTCCATTGTTGGCCAGATTGTACTGTAACGGGTGTGGTTAGGACCCAATTGCAGCACAAAGACAGGCAGGAATATTTGGTAATGTCTTTTATTTGTAGAGCAGACGGAAGACAGGCAGGGAGCAGGCAGGGTATGTGGTCGGAGGGAGGCAGAGTCGGTAGCGGGGAATCAGTCCGGAGAACGCTGGAGAGTCTGGTGCAAGCATCAAAGACAATCTGGCAATGGGTGACTGGTGAGAGAGGCATATATAGTGGTTAGATTACAGATCGGGAACAGCTGTGTGCGCAGGTGAATGGAGTTGGACTAATGGGACAGGTAAGGAGAGGGAGGGGAAGGTAGAAGAAGGCGGAGATCATGACAAAAATGTAGTACCTTTGACAAAAATATGGATACCAGGGAGACCATTTTAAGGTAGTTTTCTCACCAAATCTTAAGAATTTTCCAAAACCCGAAAATAGAGACAAAACTGAAATGAAAATCAAAAAATGTGAGCAATTGTCAGGAAAATGGTCAGGGATAGTAATATGGGGTAAAGCATGTGCATCGACTAAAACTCAATTTGACATGGGCACAGAGCACATGATTTCCCCAACGGACAGGGGCGGAAATTACGGGGGGGACAGGGGGGTCTGGACCCCCCTTTCTGGGAAGAACAGAGAGATGTCTCTCTCAATATATCATTGCAAACATAACTTTATCATTTCATTGCGTCCGCCTCTCATATGCCTCACAGTGGTTTGGTCCACTGCCAGCCCGAATATGTCAGTGCGTCAAAGTATGTCTATGGAGGCAGGAGGTCAAATCATCATAACTCGCTGAATTGTCAAATTTTAAGCGGTTTGGTTTGTTACAAAAAGCAAACATGTACTTATGATACAAGATACTTGGTTAAATTGCATGCAGGTTTTCATACCAAAATACCTTGGGGCAAATTAACAAAAGGATTGCACGGCTTTTGCGGTTGCTACCCAGGCGCAATTAACAGAAATGGCAAGCGTCTAATTCACAAAGCACCCGCAAATGGTGAAATGCATACCTAATTGCGCTACCACGCAAATAGCGTCTCGGTGTGCCAGTGCTATTTGCGCGTATTTATATTAGGTATTATTCATACATCTGGTGTAAAATTGGCCTCTTTCTATGCAAATGAGCCTAATTGCAAAAAGCGTCTGTGGGAGTCTCTGCCCACAGGTAGGGGTTTAGGGAGGGAGACAGAGTCTTTCTGGTGGTGGTTTGCCAGCATGGCGAGAGTTTTTTGTTTTTTTTTATGAAGTTGAACAGAAAGGCTCACTGGCCACAAGTTTAACTAAAAAAGAATAATGAGTTTGTACGCAGGAGGAATGGAACTGTCCCCTGGTCGGCTCTCGAGCCCTGCACGCCAATCCCCTCTGAGAGACAGACAAACATTAAGAGAGCTCCCTGCCCCAAGTATGACCAATCAGCGCAGTGCGGGCGATGATTAGGCCAACTCGAGGCAGCTGGGTGGTCGCTGGAAAGGGAGCCATGCTGCCATCTGCAGCCGCGACTTGACCAAGCCCTTTGGTCGGCCACAACGTCCAATTCAAAACACCGGTGCTAGTGAAATTATTACCGTCTGCAGAGAGCTGGTGGTAGCTGCGCGGAGACCAAAGAAAAAAAAAAGGCAGCGCTGGTTGTCTTCAGAGAGCAGGTACAACTAAAGCACATTTATAAGGGGTGTCACGCCCACACTTTCCATTCATCTATCAATTATATTGTCAAAATATTATTCCCCCTTATTATTATAATTATTATAACTGTCAGGGCATCCTGTAACGATGCCTTGAACGGGTAGCAGTCTGTGGTTTTGGAAACGCACTGCAAAAGCAACTTGTTAAATAGTTTATTGTAATAAAAAGGTGTTACAAACATTGACAAAAACGGTTCTATAATTCCTATTAAACTCAAAAGATATCGAAAAATAGCTAAAAGTTATAGGGAATACTGATAAAGTGGTCAAAATTGGCATTGAACCACAGATGCCATCGAACCTCATAGGACCATGGACAGTGCCGCAGTCTGCTGCATTTCGGGTGCAGTGGCCCGGAACTTTGTGTTAGTGCAAAATATATTTCATTTCTACATTGTAATATTAAGATTCAGTGAAAATTAAAATGTCCAAAGTTTTTTTTTTAATATATATACCTATCAATTATCCGGTATATATAGTAGTAATAAGGGTTTCCTCTTTATACTCTACATTTAATACAACAGTACTTTAGGCGGCACCTTTGGTGTCCCCTTCAGGAATTGCTTTTCAGATTTTTTTCTGTTTATTGTCCCCCCCGACAGTGAAATGAAATATCAGCCCCTGCTCACAGAACGGTTTCAGATAAAGTTGCAAGGTGGCGGCGGTGGCGGCGATGATGAGGACGACAGATAGAGAGAGAGGTTGGAAGGAGTGCTGAAAGGACCAGATGTTTGACCTGAGCGGGAGAAAATGGATTTGGCTCCTGTCTCTTTAGCAGCTGCTGGCATAGGGTGGCAACAAGCTTGGTACTGTAAACTACCCACCACACACACACAAACGCATGCACGCACGCACGCACGCACACACACACACACACACACTTGCACACACCAACCCCCCCCTCCCATCCCTGCCATTTCCATTTCATTTTCTGCAAAGCATGAAATTAAAGCTATTTATAACCTGGGCTGATAATTACATTATACTTACTCCATCGCGATTAGCTTTCTGCTTTTCCTTTTTATGGTACAATGTCACAGTTTTTAATTGAACCTTCCCTCTGTCAGCCCGCTCGGCCACCCCGGCACCGCTCGTTCACTTCACACCCCGCGCCGTCACCGCTCTGATTGACAGCCTCCGCTCATTTGCATCCGCCCATTGTCAGACCTTAAAGTGGTGAGGTGGTACCCACACCCAACCCAACACCCTCGGCGTCGGTATAAAGGCTTTATTCAGGGTGCACACGACTTTCTTGGTTTGGTTCTCAGGGGAGCACTCGTGGAGGTTGTTTGGTACTCTCCCTTTAAGCAAAAAAAAAAAAAAAAAAAGTCATCGTTCTTGGCATACATTCGGGATCAGGAAATTTGATTAAACACTTGCTTTTATGCCTGCATGTTGACTGAAATTAAACTTTCTTTCACCAATATGTACTGTGTCATATTACATATTACGTCAGGGTAGACCAATTCGATCAGGAAATCAAACATATCATCAAACATTTTGGCTGGCGACCCCTGAGAAAAAAAGCTCAAAATCTCTCGCTAACCCTTCAATTCCATCATCCTCGCCGATGTTCGACCTAACAACAGCATAGTTAAGTACACGCACAAACCTCCGTGCAGCTGGTACCCCCAATGATAACAATTTGAATAAAATGATTGCCATTCGTGCTGTGTTTGTGATGATTTGTGCTGTGAAAATTATAATTTGTGCCGCTATGGTTTTTGATATATTTAACATTATGAGCTGTTATGTAACTTTCCACCCCATCATCGTTCATATCGCTCAGTGGGTGACCAAACGTCCCGATTTGTGGAGGACAGTCCAGCATTTTGAGCCGGTCTCGCGTCCCGCAACCAGACGGAAGGTCCCGCAAATAAATACATTTCTATCATGTTGCCATTTATGATCATGCATGCTGCGCAGCTTTTGTGTCACCGACGGGTGTCCTCTTCTCCTGTGCTGTCCCACTCGGGGACAGGAGGGGGAGGGTGAGTTGCAATGGTTATACAGGGACGCTCTCTGTAGCTGTGCACAATGCCCCGGGGGTCGGGACCCACAGTTTGAGAGCCCCTGAATTAATAAAAATTACATTCAATTTGATTTGATCAACGTTAGAATTTGCTTGGAACTTAGTGACACAGTCTGGCAGTCTATTTGTTCGCAGGGGACAAATCTTTTAAAGGGGACTTATTATGCTCCTTTTCAACATACAGGTTAATACAGGTGTCTGAGGTTCTCAAAACATGTTTTTGAAGGGTTTTTTTTTGCTAAGAATACCACTCAGATTATGTATTCTAGCCAGTGCAATGAGCAGCCCCCTAGTTCTGACCCAATGGGGTCTGAGCACACAACCACTTCCGGGTTCCGTGAGCCAATGGCGTTTGAGCTTTTACTCTGTAAACTTTGACAGATTTCACCTTATCAGTACACTAAAATCAGTTTCGTGGAGCTCGGCGCACTGCAGGGATTGGGGCTTTTTTGTTTAAGTGAATTACAGAATATAAAACGAAATAAATTATATAAATAGTCTACGGTTTTGTTTGGAGAAACACCGAGTGGATTCTGCGCAACAGTCTACAGTGCAGTCAACTTACCATGGACACACACACACACACACACACACAGACACACACACACACACACACACAGAAAGAAACACACAGCAAATACTTACATTTCGATCGTCTCTACATTTCGATTCCTCTTTCTTTTAAAAGATTTTTGCTGGTCAGGTCGGTCTGCCTTGGGAGAGTTACTCAGATGGAGGGTGGTTCTACAGCAATTCTACTGAAGTGATGTATATTACTGCGATGACGTTTATTAGGGCTCATTTCACCGCATGTTCTCTGTAATAGACAGCTCACAAAAAACTGACTGTTATTTGACTGTTTGTATATTAGCAGGCCCATCAGACACACAAATGTACATGCACAAGCACTGAAAAAGTGAGTTTTGCATAATAGGTCTCCTTTAAATTATTCAGGAGTCTGGATTCACTCGGGCACTGCATTTCACTGAAAGAAACAATTTTAACAGAATTAAATAATTCCCCGTGAGAATTCCGTTCACAACTCAGAGTGACTCTGAGTTTATTGTTCACCGGAAGTCCGCCTTGGCTCATTGTGCATTAAGCCAACTGAATCAAATCAAACTCTTTTTATTCTCAAAGAATTGCCTTTCATCACTTGTGGAACTTGGTCACGTATCTATCGCTGTATGACACCAATACAGCGCAGTCTGCGCAATTTCCTCGTTTGTCTCATTGTTTTATTATTATTACAAAAAACCACTGCTTCGGTAGTTGGTGCACAAGTGTGCATCCCGAAACAGTTTTCAAGCGCGCATTTCTGATTTTGGTCACGCATGCGCACCCCTGGCTATAATAGGAATGTTCTCCAAGTCTACCTGGGCAGGCACCTGAGCGATGAGGCCCAACTTAGGAGTAAGAGAGAGAGAGAGAGAGAGAGAGAGTGAGAGAGAGAGAGAGAAAGAGAGAAGGGGGAGGCCCAATGCTGGCGTGCTAAATTATTGAAAGGCAATATATACTCAATAATAAATAGACAATAAATAAAAGATACAAGCCGTGTCTTGATTAAGGTGTGTGTATTCCCCTCCCCTGATGCCGGCAGGGCCCTTTTGATTCGCACGTCGGCGTGTAGCTGCAGTCCCGCTTCCTCCTCGCATTCGACATTTCCACTTTGTGTAGCGCGCTTGAAAGGGCGCCGGGCTCCTTGGCCGGAGGGGTTGTTGTATGGAAAGAGGGCGAGCCAAAGGAACGCCTTGCCTATGGCGTTGGGCTCGGGGCATTGTTCCAAGCGGCGACCACCCTGGACGGGCTCATTCATGTTTCATCGCGCGGGGAGAGAGAGAGAGAGAGAGAGAGATTGAGAGAGAGAGAGAGAGAGAGAGAGAGAGATTGAGAGAGAGAGAGAGAGAGAGAGAGAGAGAGAGAGAGAGAGGGGACTAAACGTGTCCCACTAGAGTGGATCGGAGATACGGCACCAGAAAATTGTGGAGAGCAGTAATTAATACCTTGTGGATATTATTCTCTCTCTCTCTCTCTTTTCGCTGTCGATCGATTAAATCATGCAAAACACTCCTAATTATAAGGCTCCCCCCCTGGATGATTCGTGTCTCAGAGCTGGCTGCAAATGTCATGGATGAGTGTTTGTGGCACCTGCATTGACTCTTAACTCGGCAGGATACAGACGGGCTTGAACTTTGCATGTGGCTCTCCCCAGCCCCGGTCCAACCCCCCTCTACAAATTACAGCCGCCGCAATCGAAATGTTTGCAGAGGACAGCGAGGGACAAAGTGGTCATCCAGGCATTATTGCGACGTGGTACGAGTCGATTTTGTCGGAGATAAGGGGGATCGGGGGGATTGGGGTGGGGGTGGGGGGGAGGGGGGGGTGCATCGTTAATTGGGTACCTCTCATCCCCCCTCCAATTACACAAGCCTACCGTTGCCTTTAGAGCTGCGTGATTGACAGCTGACAAACTGTCACAGTGTACATTGATATTTTTGGGATGCAACCGGGTTGACAACTGCTCAGTTGGCCAGAGTTTATGTCCGCGCGTGTGTGTGTGTCTCGAGTGTGCTTTAATAAGGGTCAGCGGAGAAGGATAAATGGCTCGAGACCATTTCTTTGTCTAATTGGTCTGGACAGACAAAGACACAAAGATCGGGGGGGGGGTCCTTCAAGAGGTTCCGGGGTGGTACCCAGCAAAAATGATTAATGGTTGGACATTAAAATGAGATGATTAGACACACATACATACATACATACATTACGTAAGACATTGGTGCCATTAGAGAATGTACAATAATGCCCGTTTTGGACACGGTTTCACTGTTTTCTTCCAAATGATAGTATAGAGAGGTCTGGAAGTTTTGACAAAGAATTCGGGGTTTGTGAAGTTTTGGCTACGGTTTCACCGAAATGCCTTTGCTATCACTATGCGGCTTTTCGTCACTGTTATATATGTGAGCTCTGGCGGAATTAAACACTCCCGGCGGTAATAGATACAGTATGCTAGTCACCGCCCGCGGAAAACGCACTAAAGGGTAAACGTAAAGCGCAAACAGCACACGTGGCCTTTAGATCGGTGTAAAGGCAGAACCGCCGCTGTTCCTCAAGGCCGGGACACTAAAGGTTGCGCACCTCTCTGTTGGCAGACACCCTCATATTTTTGACACTCCCTCAGTGTTTGACCCTCCCAGTGGCTAAGAAGAGTACGGCTAAAGGTTTGCCAAGGCGCTGCGCCTGACCTTTTCCCATCCAGTTAAATGCGTGTGTGTGTGTGTGTGTGTGTGTGTGTGTGTGTGTGTGTGTGTGTGTGTGTGTGTGTGTGTGTGTGTCTGTGCGTGTGTCTGTGCGTGCTCGCGCGCGTGTACAGGGGCATGTGTGTTTGATTGTTGGCTGGGGGTCATGAACATGGCTTTAAGGGTGATCGGTCCGCTGAGGTAAAGTTTTACTGGCATGTTTTCTTTTCGTGGACATTGGCGGTTAATTGCCAACAATAGCCATCTGACCTTCACGCCAGTATACCTTTTGAAACAGTTTGGGAGAGTTTTTTTTTGCTGTTGTTGTTGTTGTTGTTGTTCAGAAGTACCTCGGGGATGTAAGTAACAGTCCTTGCGTTGAACTGCCGCTGTCGGCCTTTGAGAGAACGGAGACGCGAGCGTATGCGGCACTAAAAACCAAAATGTGTTCGGTGTCGCACGTGGGGGCCCACCAACGGAGCGGACCGGGCGCTCAATTTTGACGGCAAAGACAAAACATTCAACGGAGGAGCTTCCTGTTTCGTTCTGTCGGCTCACGGTTGGATCGCACGACGGCAGCGGCGGCCACCATCAGCCACATTGTGTTTGAATGGGAATCGGAAATGGGCTCTCTTGTGGCGTTGGTTATTCACAGCTATCAAAAATGGAAGGAAAATGACTACTTTTGTCGCAAAGCGGTGGCTTCATTTTAATTGAATCAGCCGTCAATGGGTGGTCGGCGGAGTGCACATCAATCGCGTTGGAGGCGCCGCTGCTTCGGCACCGCAAGGTCCTTGGCGGATATTTATCACGGAGCAAATGTAGCGTTAAAATTGATGGGAACTCAGACCGGCGGGAATCCACGGCGGGTTTACACATAAAAACCCTTTCACCCTTCCACCCAGCTTCAACGGCATGCGCCATGTGCTACTGCCAGCTTTGGCTGGGGGGGGGGGGCCAAAAAACCCTGTTCTTTTACCTGCGAGTACGAGAGCCGCACGTCCGATCGCAAGGCCCTTACGGCTGAATCTGAAAACTGCCGGTGTTCCTCTTTTTTTAAGGGCTGCGTTGATGAACGCGCGGCCACACCGCTCGCCGCCCGCCACCCTTTTGCCTATTGTGCTGTCTGCCACTCGCTTTTCATCCGGAGCCCACGCTCCAGAGGAGACAATAGAGCAATTCTGCAGCGAGAGCAGGTAATCTTTATGGAAGGCCCCGAAAAAACAATGGGGAAAGCGAGGGAGAGTTCACGTGGTAATAAGTGGACAAAGCCAGCAGCGATTAGCTCTGTTGTAATCCCATTGAGTTCAATCAAAGCGAGTGAGAGTGTGTGTGTGTGCGTGTGTGGGTGTGTGTGTGTGTGTGTGTGTGTGTGTGTGTGTGTGTGTGCGTGCGTGCGTGTGTGTGTGTGTGTGTGTGTGTGTGTGTGTTTGTGTGTGTTTGTGTGTGTTTGTGGGGGGGGTGGCTGGGAGCAGGGAGCTGAAGGGGAATCAAAGCGAAATGAATGACTTTGGGCCCACGCGCACCTGTAGAAATGGACGCGGGGAAAATAAAACTGTTCTGCCAGGCGCTCGGGGAAAGGCATTTTGAACCCTGGCGTGGGGAAAAGGGGGATTTTAATCAGCCTCCCTTTACTTTTTTTAATGACTCCAGTCGCAGAACAAAGTGGCTCGAGTTTAGAATAAGAGTTGCTTTCTTTGTATTTTGGTTTTTTTTCTCCAGCATGAAACGTATTATCTTGTAGTGTGGGGTACACACAACAAGATAATGGAGCCTATTTTGGCCCTGATTTCCCCCTTCCAACAATCATGAGCCAACAAGTCCCGATTTTTTTGATCATTCTAAAGGGTATTGTCCCAGATTATCCTGTGGTGTGAAGGATGTTACAAGTGTACGGCACTGATCACAAATCATAATTTAAACATGTACAATATATCCGATCCGATATCCTGTAGTGCGGGTGGAAATCCGAGTATGCGGTCTGTGGATTGTCATGTGGGAAAGTCCGATTGGGAGCCAAGCCGACTGAAACGGAAGAAGTCATAATCACAACAGCCATGGCGGGGAATGCAATGCTGCGAAGCATAAAGCTGGGGCTGCAACACGTACAGTCCATGCACGTGTTGTTGTTCTCCCGACCCGGTTGCACGCTTTTTCGTGCACATAGTCACAAAAATATATCTATTGAATCATTTCCGAGCACTGTTGTCCGATTTTCTTTGTGTTACACGTAACGAAATTTGAACCAATTCATTCAACAAAGTAAAAAAAATCCAACCCTGCCACCACAGTGCTGCAAGTGTGGATTCTAAGACCATTCATAATTTGAATGGAAATAAATCAGATGTCCTTTTTGCTTTATTGTGGAACAAAATCAAACATATTTTTGGATCGGTCTCAGCATGTAGGTTAGCATGTAATTTTGACAGATTTCAGTGGACGCTAAACTGAGATTTTGACCTTTGAACTCTGACCAGAGGTCACCTTTAAAGCCCTATATCTCAGTTATTAAAAGAGCATCCAAAAGAAGGTCAACTGTTTTAGTGTCAATAGGGGGCGCCACTAATAATGGCCTAACATATAATTCAGGGCTTTTGAAAATTATGTAAATTCTGAGAATGCAGCTATATTGCCCGACCAAATTAACCACCGGTAACACTTGCATGTCATTTTCACCCATAAATCTGTTTCATTTTCAGGTTTTTAATACTACAACAATTTCACCCATGAGGCAGTTTTTTGTCGTTTTAAGGGTTAGGGTTGGAGTTGAGGTTTGAAACGTTTATTAATAATTGCTTAAATATTATGCAGTGTATATAATTATTCATTTTTGTTCCTGTAGAAGCCACATGTCTATATGATATCAACCTTGTTGTGTCATGTCATGGAGACTATACTACCCATAATCCCACTGTTACCATGGAAATATTTACCACACTGGCTGATGGGTACACAGGTGCAGAAACGCTGACATTTATATCCAGTAAAATTGTAGCTTAAATTGCGCACATGATCTCTTCCTGTCATAGTTATGGCAGTAAATTAGGAAGAAAAGAAGAGGGATGCATCCAGGAGGGTGCTGGGGTGCATTCAAAGCAGGTGCAGATGGCCTGAACGCGCTTGTGATGAGACCGACCACCTGTACGTGTGTGTGTGTGTGTGTGTGTGTGTGTGTGTGTGTGTGTGTGTGTGTGTGTGTGTGTGTGTGTGTGTGTGTGTGTGTGTGTGTGTGTGTGTGTGTGTGTGTGTGTGTGTGTGTGTGTGTGCGTGAAGTGTCCACCGGTGAGTGTACAGGTCTTATCCCAATTGGTTCTGGCGTATAAGGTCGGTATTTTGTTGTGGGGCCTCCAAGCAGCGGAAAGGGCCCCGAAGCCACCCCCGAGTCCCATAGCCGCATAGACACCCCAAGGGCTGCAGGAAAGCCCCAAGCATCCCGCCGTGCAGCCACAGAAGACCCACTGGCCCCCAGAAAAGCTGGAAGTCCGCAGAGCAATCCCCATGCCCGGCAACGAGGAGCATAACACAGTCACGGGGAGCACAAGGAGACCCCGCAGCCCTGAGACAGGTCGACACCCCTCCCGAACCGCACAGGTGAGCAGGCAGGACCCCCATGACCACCTGCGCCTCGCGCAAGAGCAAGGCCTCCCCCACCGCAGCCGAGCAGACGCCCCACCCGGCCACAAGCCCCGAGCGCCCATTTTCATAGCTGAGTGTGCTCAGTGCCGGGCACTCGGATGTTAGCCCCCCCCTTCCACCGCCAGCAGGCCATCAGATATATGGGCCCTCCACCACCCGGGGTACCTGCCACGGAGAAGACTCGCAGCGGGAGCAAAGACCGACAGTCGCCCCCCACATTCCAATCCGCACCCACAACAGCTGCGGCCGCCGCAGGGGCCCCAGAAGGCACCTTGTGGTGCACTCCACAGTCCCGCCAGGTCACAGCACACCAGAGCCTCCAGGCTCAAGCCGTCAGGACTGGAGCCCAGCCGGTAGGGGGCCCATCCGGCTGCCCACCGGCCAACCACACCCCCACACCAACCCACTAGCGACTCGCCACCCTGGAAAACCCCAGTGCTCAACGTGTGCTGTTGGCAGTTGCATTAAAAATTGTGCGATGTGGTGGTGCGACAAGCCAAGCAAGGGTATTGTTCTGAGTAGGATTTGTATGCAAGTGTATGTGATCTAGGCGAATACGAGTGGGATTCAAATTTCGGGATGGACAAGAAGCACATTGGGGCAGGAGCGCGACCGGCAAGATCGCAGCCGCCCGTCACATCCCCACCCATATAGCTCGCACCCCACCCATCCCGCAAGCCCTAGGCCTATTGTGTGGTGTATGTACTGAGTACAAGTTTTGACACTGGGAGAGTTAGGCGAAGCGCAACCAGATCAAGCAGGGGCGCAGCAGGCCGGGGAATGGCCACGTGGACGTGGAAAAGTCAATTCTAGAGAAGTTTTGGTCGGGTAGTGAATAATATGTGTATTCTCTATTATGTGGATTATTTGATTGCCAACAATCACCAAGAGCAAGATCCCTCATATATTGTTTTATAGTGTCCGACGAATGCCAGGGCTTGTGATTATTTCTGGTTTGTGAATGGTCTAAACTTGGATGTACTTGGACATACTGTGTTGAAGTCCCCTCCCACTATAATAACTGAGTCAGAGAATTCTCAGAGTTTTGAAAATATGTTGTGAAGGAAATTTGTTTCGTCCTAATTGGGGCCATAAATGTTAGCCATAGTTAGTTTGATGTTACCTAAAATTTCGTTAATCATTATGTAATGTCCTTCTGTGTCTGATATTGTGGTTTTATTCTGCTATGGGATACTTTTAGATTCAAGAGGTTTATTTGTTACATATACTGTACATACTTCCATATATATATGCAGTGAAATGTCAATGCAACGCACCCAGTGATTACGCACAATATGTTCTAGACTGAACACAATAGCTACCTAATTTGTACTTGACTAACTAACTGAAACTAACTGATTCCTTAAACGTAATGCAGTAAGTAAATAGAATAATATTTAATAAAATAAAATAAAATAAAATAATTCACAAGTAATACAAGGTGGGGGTACAAAATATAAATAATGGGAAGAGACTTATGTATATTGGATAGGCTATTTGTATATACAAATAGGTGCATTAAAGTGGGATGTGATTAAAGTGAGGTAGTGTGTGTGGAGATATACAGTACAGGATACAACAGTATGGCACAGCAATACAGTAACACAGAACAGAAGAGCAATACACCACAGTATGCAGTAACCCAGAACAGTGATTCAGTATACAGTACAGTATGCTACTTACAGTACAGTATGTGAGTGTCCCAGTGAGGACCCCTGGTAAGTTCAGCATTGACAGTTCTTATGGCTTGAGGGAAGAAACTCCGTCTCAGTCTCTGTTCTCGCTGTGTGACTGCGGAGACGCTTGCCTGACCACAGCAGCTGGAACAGTCCGTTGTTGGGGTGGTGAGGATTTTTCATGATCCTGCACTCTCTGCTACTACACCTCCTGGTGTATAAGTCCTGCAGGGAGGGGAGGGTAGTTCCAGTAGTACGTTCAGCTGAACGCAACACCCTCTGCAGGGCCCGCCTGCCTTGAACAGTACAGTTCCCAAACCAGGCAGTGAAGTTTGCTGTCAGCATGATCTCCACTTCTCCAGAGTAGAAGGACTTGAGGATCCTTACCGAAACCCAGAGTTTCTTCAGCTGCCTGAGGTGGTAAAGATGCCGCCTCGCCTTTCTCACCAGTGTCTGTATGTAAAGTCCATGTTAAGTCCTCCACTATGTGGACTCCCAGGTCCTTGAAGCTGCTCACCCTGTCGACAGAAGTCCCATTAATCACCAATGGCGCATGCGTTCTCAGTTGTAATCCTCTCCTAAAGTCCACAATCAGCTCCTTAGTTTTGCTGACGTTCAGGAGGAGGCTGTTGTCCTGTCACCAGAGTGACAGATCAGTCACCTCCTCACGGTAGGCCTTCTCATCATCGTCAGTGATCAGGCCCACCACAACGGTGTCGTCAGTAAACTTGATGATGCTGTTGCAGCTGGACCTGGCCACACAGTCATGTGTGTTGGGGAGTGAGGACACACCCTGGGGGGATCCTGTGTTCAGAGTGAGGGAGCTGGACATGTACCTACCCACCCTTACCACCTGGGGCCTGGCTGTGAGGAAGTCCAGGATCCAGGCACACAGCGGAGTGTTCACACCTGCAGCTTTCCAGCCAGGCTGGTAGCGACTATGGTGTTGAAAGCGTCATCCATGGATCTGTTCTACCAGTACGCAAACTGCAGCGGATCCAAGGTGCGGGGGCGTGAGGGGGTGGGCGCAGATGTTATCCTTCATCAGCTTCTCAAAACACTTCATTACCACCGAGGTGAGGGCCACCGGACGGTAGTCATTCAGGCTGGCAGGAGAGGCGATCTTCGGGACAGGAACGATGGTGGATCTCTTAAAGCAGGATGGGACCACTGACTAGCCAGGGAGCCGTTGAATATCCGAGTGAACACTGGGGCTGGCTGTTGAACACAACTCTTCAGTACTCGTCCAGATATACCATCTCGGCTCGCAGCTTTCCTGGTGTTCACCCGCATCAGAGCCCTCCTAAAGTCATGCTCAGACACTGAGAGTGCGCGCTTATCCTCATCGGTGTAACTCCAATTAGCTGGCGAGCTAGAGGTGCTTTTGCCAGACTCGACTAATAGTTCGCAGCCCCTGCTACAAGCTAATGTAGCTAATCTAGCTATGAGGCTCGCAGCTACTTCCATAAACTCGCTGACTTCACTGGAACTTGATTGGAACATGTCCCAGTCTACCTCAGTAAGAGCGTCCTGAAGTGCGGCCTCTGATTGGTCAGACGACCGCTTTACGTCCCTCGTCACCACCGTTCCACGCACGATGCACGGTTTGTGTATGGGAACCAGCGAAATCGTGGTGATTTCCCGAAACCAGGGAGTGAGACGGTCTTTTATCCGTTCTTGTTAGGTGTGTAACAATGGTTCAAAGTTATATCTCCTCTGGTGACACGTGATGTGTTGATAGAAATTTGGCAGAACTTTTTTATGGTACGCCTTGTTAAAGTCCCCAGTCACCACCACAGACGCGTCGGGATGTCTGAGGTCCGCACAACACATCATATAGGTCCGATAGTGCTGTGTTGGTGTTACTTGTGGTGGAATATAAACGGCTGTGATGATGACCGTGCTGAATTCCCGGTGGAACACGGAGAAGGACTCGTCTGCACATATGGCGTGGTCTGGCACCAGCAGGGTTCAGCAATGTCTCCATCAGGCAGAGGATGCAACAGTATTTCGTATCCTGTTGGAATTTTATCCTCGCTCGAAGCTCATCCATCTTGTTCTCCAGAGACTGAGATTGGCAAGAAGGATGCTTGGCAGAGTTGGACAGTAAGGTTGTGTCCTCATTCTGACCCGAATGCCGCCTCGTTTACCACGGTGCTTCCTCCGTGGGCCTACCCGTGGAATAGCGGCTCCATTGTTGTTGTTGTTGTTGTTTTATTGATCAACATAGAAACACCTATTTTTTTGAGTAGTATGATGCAGAAAATAGTTGATTAACCCATTTAGCTACGAGTTTGTGTTAAGATCACAGCACAGACCCAAACGCATGACACAGAGACAGTAGACAGACCGGGGTAAACGGAGGAGGCCACCAGGCCAGGTGGAGCAGGACAGGACAGGAACGGTTGTGGCTGGGAAGGACGGATCCTTGTTCCTGGTGGAGAGATGGAGAACCGGGCTGGACGGGGCAGGACAGACGGACTTGAACGGGGAGAGGAGACAGGCAGTTTAGGACGAAGACGAGACACTTGGATAAACAGACTAGGATCTACGAACAAGGAAGGAGCCAGGAGCGATACAAACTGAGGTAGGTATTTGCTAACAATCTGGCGATGAGTGACTGGGGAGCCGGTGAATAAATACTGCGGTAGATGATGAAGATAATAGGTCCCAGGTGTGTGGAATTGGCCGGAGGGAGGAGCAGCAGATGAGGAGAGAGCGGCCTCTAATGGCGCTGGGAGGCCGTGGGCTTGACAGTTTGAGGTGCAGTGTGGTAAGTTTCTTGCAGTAGGGTTACGGTGCTGTGGGGTTTATCCTGGTGAGGTGACTTAGGATTTTACTACATTTAGCTGGTGAGCCCAAGCCCCTCACATTCCAACTAACAAACTTCATGTCTGTCATTGAGGTTAGTTAGGGGTTGATGGATGTGGATTTGTAGTTTTCCCATGCAGCAGCACAGTGCATCCAAGGCAATAGCTATACTACCATTCTCATGTTTTTCCATAGATAAGTCTGAGATTTCCTCCTGTACATTGCTTTTAACTGTCCTAGCGTTGCAGGCTTTTGTAGGTATACATATCTACACAAACAAATGAAAAATAGACAAATGTAAACATAGAACATTGCAGAGTTAGACATACATATAGGGAGACTGAATAGGGAGTGAGAGTGATGAGAGAAGTAGGAAGGGACAAATAAGGAAGGTGAGATGATGAGAGAAGTAGGGAGGGAGGGATTAGGAAGGTGATATGATGAGAGTGAGCATTATTTTCAGTCCTGACATTTAAGGATGCTAATTTCTACATCTGGCATATATAATTACTAGAATTACCAGATTAGATACATTATTATCAGAATATCCAGGGTGTGGTGGAAGAGACTCGGAATAACAGACCATCTATATATAGTTTATCAACAACCAGTGATTCCCATTTATCCTTGTGCCGGTTCTCCTTCAGGATGGGGTACAGCACCTTCCATCGTTTGTTGATCTCCCCAGGGAATTGGTCATTTATACCCAGTATGGTTCCTTAGAGTTCTTGTCATTTGCTTTTAACCAGCTCCTTGTGCTTGAGGTGTTCAAATATAGCAATGATAGAGCAGGGACGGTTCCCCACACGGTGTCCCTGTCGGTGAACTTGGTGGAAGGTTATCTGCTTAGGTTATCTGATCAGTGTAGGGAGTTTCAGGGCGGTGTGCAGGATATCTTTCTCCGTGTTTTCTAGGGACTCTGTGTTGTTCTCTTGGATCCCAGAAAAGAAAATAGCCTGGATTGGGTATCCAGGATGGTCTCTTTCATAATTTTATTTTATTTTTTATTTTATTTACTCCATCTCCGTTGTGAGACGCTTTGCGGAGGTTTTTAGATCCGCGTTGTCTTTTTACATCTCGCCGACTGTGCGGTGCATGAAATCAAGGCTTGCTTTGATCGCGGATCAAGCATGTCCAGCTTCTTGTTAATCTCATCGAAGACACAAACCTCTACAGATATAGAGGTTGTTGTGGTCTGGATATTAGATTGTCTGTGTCGGAGTCTGTCTTCTCTCTTTTCGCTGGCTTGTTCCAGTCTTGGTCCTCTTCCATCACGTACTTGTAATAATAATAATGAGGTCCTCCACTTTGGTTTCGCACAGTTTTTTTTTCTTCTTTATATATATATATATATATATATATATATATATATATATATTTATTTATTTATATATGTATATATATATATAGATATATATATATTGCAATTCGCTTTGTTATTTTTCTGAGTTAGAGCAGATTGTCAGTGTTTTAGTTTGTGGAGCTGCACAGCATGCTCCCGTCAGATCACACTCTCAAAGGACAAGAATGCCAAAATAAACCAGAACAATGTCCACTGCTTCTAAAGTCAAACAAAATCTCCCAGTTAAAATGTATTGGTTTCAATGTTGTTATGTGTAGCATGAAAAAAGTCGGACAAATATATTCCGGCACACGATTTACTTGATTCATTTTCTTGACTATAAGCACGAAAAAGCGTGAGATCGGGTTGGTTCTCCACTCACCATAGGAACAAAACTCATCTGTTACTGTAAGATTTGGAAACTCTTGTAGCGTGGGGTCAGGCTGGGGTCCTGTGCAGTCATCCAAAGCTTTCAGAATAAACGGATGGAGTCTGTTAAATGACAGGCTTTGTAAATAAGTAAAGTTGGGGGCAGGGGGACGAGTCAATTAAAGATGCTTTCATATTCCCAGAAAATTAGTCAGCAGTTCTCCCCCCCCCGGGCGCTGCATAGCCCCAACCACGGCATTACTGTGTCATTCGAGAGTCGTATTCCGACGGCCTCGGTTTTCCCAGAGCTACAGAAATGTAAATCCAGATATGGATTTAGTTTTACTGAAATGGGAATCTCACAGGACATTTGAATATGTGACTAGACCTCTGTCTCTCTGTCGTATGAAGCTTTCCCACCGGGGGAGCCGCTCAATAAGTAATCGTTGTCCATGGCAATGCATCGGGAAATAATTCAATATTGATCAGAAGCGTGCACTTTTGTGTGACATGGAGGACTTGGTGACGCCACGCTCTGTGCCCGTGCTAATATGAATAGGAGCTATTTTTATTTTGATCATATATTTAAAGGTCAAAACCGCATTGTGCAACGTTCAAGGAAAGTGTTGCACAAAACGCGAGACAAAAAACCCACGTTGGTGGGCATTTTTGTACACTGACCAATGTGCTCAAAGTTAGGCAAAGGTTTTCCAGCTGGTGCTGAGAATTTAATTTAGTTTAAGGGGACAAGGGGAGTGCGGAGCAAGGTTACAGCGCCATGGAGCGACGGGAACTCACTGGGGCCAGAGCACAGATAGTATTGATAATATGGGAAATGTGATCACCTTTAGTCTGCCTTAGTTTTCCTTTTTTTGGGAGGGGTGGGGTGGTAGACAGGAAAGAGAGAGAGAGAGAGAGAGAGAGAGAAAGAGATTGAAACGCTGTAAGGGCCCGGCTGTGTCCTAATCACTGTAACAGCCATCCTGTCTTACCGCCGCTCTGGCTGCCAATCCGGGGGCCTCGCGGTATCGACGGGCAGGCGAGCCACGGGCGCTTTCTCATCTGCCCCCGGAGTCAGGCGGTCTGTCCGCATCCCGTCCGACAAGGGACACCCCACCCCCCTCCAACGACTTTTAATACAGGCGGGAAGGGAAGGGAAGAGGAAGTGGAGCTCTGGCTGGCGTATCATATCAAGCACCTGATAATGCCCTCCTTCATTTCTTTTCAAGCGAACGGTGGCACCGGGCTTTTTCTTTTTTTTTTTTTCCCTCCACTCCTTTTCTTCTCAAGCCAGACTGATCAATGACGCTCCTGTGAAAGACTAAGTGGTGCGGTGGCGGTGGAGGGGTGCGGCGGCGGCGGGGCTCTTTTCCCCTGCTCCCCATGAAAGTTAGGAGAAGATGAAGAAGAAGAAGAAGAAGAAGAAGAAGAAGTACGGCGGTATGGAGACCATTCGGTTTGATTTGAGGAGTATGGAAGGCGTCAAAGGTGAAGCAATTTGACAAATTTGTCCCCTGCCACCATTTTTGGGCTGAATCAAGCGGTTTTGGATCGAATCTCCCCAGAACTGATCGAATTCTCTGAAACCCGACATTTTTATCTTATCTGTAGATAAATTTGGATTGACCCCACCCACTCCGCCCGCCCTATGGCTCCGCATCTTTCCTCCACACACACACACATGCACACACACGCGCACACACACTCGGCTTCCGACTTCCCACATGGCCGTGCCCAAAGCCGAAGTAATGAGGCCCCAATTTGACTCAATTAGACGGTGTTTGTGTTGACGGCTATTGAGTGCGCATAGCGGAGTTTGCCGGCCGGGCCGTCCCCGTGGGATTCCCCAAAGGGATAATTAGTTCACCGGAGGGGCGGGGGGGTCGAGGTGAGGGGGCAGAGGGATGGAGGTGTTGGGGGGGGGGGTTAACCCACCAGGGTGGGGAGAGACCATCCCTTTTGATGTCTGGTCAGTTTCTCCTCTGTAGTGTCTACCTGAATGTCAACCAATTGGGACGGTGCAAGGGGGCTTGACATTATGTCTGCGGGTTATCATTATATGTACCCCCCTCTTCTTCTTCTTTCCCCTTCCATACGATCGATCGGCTTGGGTCCGTGGTGGTGCTTCTGGGGGTCTCGCTGTCACCGCTAGTTAGGGATTGACCAGTGGGTATCATTAAGAGAGAGAGAGAGAGAGAGAGAGAGAGAGAGGGAGGGAGGGAGCGCCCACTTGGGGGAGGCTTTTGTTGTGGGTAGAGGTTGCGAGGACGCCAAGCTCTTCTCCTTCGTCTCCTTCGTCTCCTTCTTCTTCTTCTTCTTCTTCTTCTTCTTCTACTTCTTCTTCTTCTTTTAGCCCGCCGGACTTGGTTGACCTTTCACTTAGGGTAGCAGCTGGAGCCGAGAGGTATTTAATTGAATGGAGTCTTCAGATGTATTTTGGAGGGAGCCGGGGCGAGAGAAGGCGCGAGAGATACCGCCGGCTCGAGATGAGGGGAGGGAGAGAGAGAGAGAGAGAGAGAGAGAGAGAGAGAGAGAGAGAGAGAGACGGAGGAGAGTTTGCTTGACCTTCAAAGCCTAATTGATAGGCTTTTCATAGACGTTGTTTGAGATGTGCGCGGTCCCTGTTGTTCAGCAGACCCTCACAACTCTCGCCCGAGTACAAAGTCGGCGGCAGGTAGGGAGGCCCCCCAGTGGCCCGCCGCAATCAATAAGCAGCCCATACCCAGAGCTGCAGCCGCTCTCCACCTTTCGCAGGCCCCACCCACCTATTAGCCCATGCCCTAGTTTCCAGGGGCCCCGCGCCCCGTCAAACATCAAAAGGGGGAAAAAAAACAATGTCGGGTTAATAAAAAAACAAAAACAGCGGACGCCAAAATGACGCCAAGTTGACGAGCAGTTCCACGGATCTGGCCCGTCCGCTTGTCTTCCTTCATCCATCTTTACTTTTCTTCTCATCCTTAACACCGTTGACGTGGTGAGCTACAAACAGATTAGTGACGATTCCGTTATTTTTCTTTGCCATTGGACCCCCGCAGAGCAGTGAGGGAGGGGCGTTCCCCGGCGCTGAAAGAAGCTCCGGTCTTATTGTCTTTGAGTGCGATTTAATTAAGAGGCACCCACCTCCTCCTCCTCCTCCTCCTCCTTGCCCGCGCAATCCAACAGGGATGCCCGGGCCGGGGGCCGGCTTTTCCCTCTCTCCCTCCCTCCCTCCCTCCCTCCTCCCGTCCTCCCCCATTCTCCCTCCTCCTCCACCGGTGTCAGAGGCAGCGGGCCTGAGATGCTCAGGGAGGAGGATTTCTGGAGGATCATGTACCGAGATCAACAGATAAGCAGCTAATTTTGTGTACTTATGGGAGCAAACGATTGAGTGCGGACCCCCAAACCCCCCCAAACCCCCCACCCTCCGGAATTTCCACCAGCGGAGGGAGAGAGAGAGAGAGAGAGAGAGAGAGAGAGAGGATGAAAGAGGGGAGGGCGGCAGGAGCCCCAGATCTTTGAGCTGTTTCAGCCATTAATGTTGATCTCTCAAATTAAAGATTTATACCATTTGATAGAACTCCCTAGCAGCAGGCATACAACCAGAGAGAGAGAGAGGGAGAGAGAGAGAGAGAGTCTTCTTAAGGCTTTCTTTAAAGTATTTGAATGGGGGGCGGGGGCACACACACAATCCTGAGGAACCACTTTCCAGCTAATTGGAATCTGTCGAATGAGTTCCCACCGAATGATGTTTAATTTGGGGAAGCAAGTGATCTTCTTCAAAACGTTGATGGGAAATTAAAGCGGAGCTAGCCCTCCGCCGGCGCGGTCGGGGCTGTACCGTACGACAAGGCCGCCGCTTTTCCACATTTTTTCCCGTTTCCGTGTCTTTGCACAAAAACACCGATTGATTTCCACATCTGAGAGAAAGACGCAGGTCGGTCGGGCCGACCAACGAAAACAGTCTCATTCATTTGCTGCCTTAAAATCACATGTTGGCGACGATCAAGCTGCTTCCGTTTCAGCGTTTCAATTTTCCCTCCCCTGAAGTGGAAGCTGAATTCCTCGCGTCACTTTCTCATTTCATCTTATTTTCTAGTCGTAGTTTTTTTTTTTTTTTTTATCAAGTCCATCGCTCTCGGTTTTTTTAGAACACTTTCACTTCATTTGCCCAACGCCCCCCGCACAGAGATAATGACGTTAATGATTGTGGACACCGTCGCACTACGCGATTATGCATATGAGGTGGAGGGGAAGTAGAAAAAATAAACGTGACTTCTACCCCACCCCGCCGTTTGTAGGCATTAATAAAATGATAACATGCTGAAAAGTTTGGCTCTTTTTTTCGGAGATTCGTCTCTAAACGGGTGACTCTCTGAAACGATTAGTTTAGTTTTGTTGTTGTTGTTGTTGTTGTTGTTGTTGTTGTTGTTGTTGTGGTCTGTTCGTTCGATTCGGTCGGCGTAGTCAGAAGAGTCGCTTCGGCTCTGAGTCGTGAATGGGATTCTCACAGCGGTCATTTAATTCTGTCAAAATGATTTATTGGGGAAGAACGGAGAGGGCCTTCACCCTTTACCCTGCTGCATACATGACTCGGTGCTCTTGGTTGTTTTTCGTCCGAGTGTCCAGTCTCAGTTCAGTTATCGAGTTGAAGAGATGTGTTCGCCGTGAACGAATCGTTCCCGTGTCGTGCGTCTCTACTCACGACTTTGGGATGAATGTGGATCATCATCATCTTTGATTTACAGTCAAAGACTGCCCTTTTCACCGGGGCCAATCAAAACGTTTACGTTGTCCTTATTAGCCGCGTTGTGTCTCCTTATTTTCGAGATGAGGCGGTTGATGAGGGACTCGCTCTCACTCGCTCTCTCTGCGGCGCGGCCGAGTCAGGGGAGGATCAAAAGGTTCGAGTCGGCCAATGGGGTTAAGTTGATTCCGGCACCAGGCGACGGCCCAGCTGCTGGCTGGACAATGGCAGGGGGGTAGAGACTCGTGGGAGTTGATGGAAAATAGAGCAGAGAGAGAGAGAGAGAGAGAGAGAGAGACAGACAGAGAATGAGACCGAGGCAGAAAAATGAGAGGGAGAGAGGAGCTCAGTGAGAACTAATGACGTGCCAGATCAGCGCTTTGATTAAACATTGAAGTATTGCCTTTCAAAATAAAAGAACACTGTCTCTCTCTCTCTCTCTCTCTCGCTCGCTCTCTCTCTCTGTTCAAAAAGATCAAAACAGCGGGATAATATGATCTGTTGCCAAGTTTGATAATTAGCCTCGAGATGAGTTTGGCCCATTAAATGAACCTCTGAAACTATGAATTAACCATTCACCTAACAAGTCCGATGTGATCTCTAATTGGGTTGCTGGAAAAAAGGGGGGGGAAACATTTTCTCAGTTTTTAGACGCCTGTCCGACGGTTTGCAAATACATTCGTAACATCCGTCGATTAGCGTACGTTTCTTTTCATTATGCAAACCAACTGTGCCCATTACTTTCACTCATAGTTTAAACAGGTTTTCTCATCTTCAAAAGCAAGTGCATATGCAGAATGTAGACCAGAGAGAAGGTAAATATCTCAGTTTCAATATCTTGAAAATGATTTCTATTTTTATTATTATTATTGATATTAATATTAATATTAATTATAACAGTAATAATCATCATCATCATCATCATAATTATCATAATAATAATAATTATTATTATTATTGGTATTATTTTTATTATGACCACCTTCCAGGCTTTTTTGTGTCAGCATATTTGAGCTAGCTTTGATGAAGTCTTTAACTTTCTTGAGGGTAATCGTCACTCTAAGATAAGTTTTGAAGATATCTTCGTATGCGTATTTATTTAAGTTTATTTGACAATGACTTTCAAATTGATTTTGTTCCGTGTATGTTTTTGTGGCGTTTTTTTTCTTCATCGTTCTTTATCACAAATGACCTGTTCAAATTCTCGTGGAGTCAGTTTGCCAACTCCAATAATTGCTTGATTCCGTTGTTAAAATCTGGCCCTTGCACTGAAAAAAAATGTTTAACTGACTTCTAGTTCACAACCTAAACCTTATGATGCCTTGCATGGCATGGTATTACAAGCATGACATGGCATTGCATGGCATGGCAGTTTATAGTCAATTTGGGAAATTTGGACATTTGGGCCAATCGCATTTGGGCAAGCGTTCAGTATGTCCAAAAGGGCCAGAAAAAGTCCCCTTTTATCTCTCCATTGTTTTCATATCGGACATCAGCAAGCAGGTTGACAGATGTGCAATGTCTGTCAATTCATCCAATTGGAGGGCATCAAAATGACTCATACGCTCGTCATTAGCTGTTCTGACACATTCTCTGCCATGTCATCAATTTTGCGTTTGACCATGTTATCCGACAATCAGATGAGGCTGATTGGCTTGCATGCCTTCTCTCCCAACTTCACCCCCATTTTGCGACGGGTAGGATTCACTTCTCACACTCAATTGTGCGCGATTTAACAGCCCGGGCTATGAGTTGTGGAGAATCCATAGGATGCTTCCACTGCCTTTGCGTCCTCGCTGCCCATCCATGATGATTAGATTGCCTTCTTCTTATTTTGATATTCCCTGAGTTTGTTCTGCAAAACTGTGTTCTCAAGTGGCTTGGACACGTAGCGTTCATGCTTTGTCTCTAGGTGACGGCACAGTCCACATGGCTTCACTGCTTCATTTGATAGCACCTCAGAATGCATCACGCACAGCGGTAACTGTTGGGCTTCGGTGCTTGTTCCCCCACAAAAATCCCAATCCTAAGTATTCTGCGCAGTACATTTTTCCGAACCTTTTGTTTTTGCTTGCCGGGTGGGACATCACTTGTGGATCCACCATCAGTCTCTTTCCTTTTAAGGGTTGCCTGATGTGAGCCAACTATCCATTCTGATTCGCCATCTGGCAGCAAATCCAGTACGTAAACAGGTGCACGTGGATGGTGGTCCGGCGGCAACGTACATACCAAAGGTTGCTATCGATCGGTTAACCACAGTGATGATGCATTTTTCTGAAAATATCGTAAAATTACTGATTACAAAAAAATCTAACTTTTCTGTTTATATAAAAATCATGGTGTTGAGTGTTGATCTTAGTGATTTGGCGGCCCACTTCCATCACCCTTCGATCAGTGGTCCGTGACCCACAGGTCGCTGCTTTACTGCATTTGATGGGGGGAGACTCATTTGTCTCCACCCAAGTATCTTCTATTGGTTCGTGGGCGTATTGTCGTTGGAGTATGCTTTTCACATGAATTGGTACACAAGACTCACGGCAGCAAAACAATAGCGGACACAATAGTGACTGTCATTACATTGAAACGGACAAAGCAAAAATCGGTCTGAAGTGCAGGGGGAAACTGCTGGGAACGGCACTCTACACCAGGTAAACACCGCAAGTCGCCATCTCCGTCCGCTGCCTTTGTTTTAGTGCAGCGCAATTCATTTTGATTGCTTTTTGACATTTGGAGAGCAGCTCTCACATTCAATTATGCAACGCAATTGACAACCCACGTCGGCGCTTTTACATGTGGAATAATCGGGTTATCGTAAATGCCTCTAAAAAGCCACTTCACCCCATGGCGCTGAAGTGCAGACTTTGCGGCTGGTCACGCAGAACCGGTCGCCCCCACCAAAACAGACAGAAAAGAAAGTTCTTCAAATGTTACGTCCGTTTAATTGTACCTGGGGGGCGATTGTAATTTAACTGTTTTGGAATCAAGGGCACTAAACAGAACTTTGGTGTTCAGTGGCAGGTGTTCCATCCATTGTTTTACAATTTGGATTTCAGTGAAGCACCTTGTTAAAATATGTAGACAATAAAAAAAATGAAAAAGGTATGGTAACGGTGCCTGCGAGCACAGATTGTGTCGCTGTTGTTATTGTAAGCAGGTAGGGCCATCACAACTGTTTAAGTCTATATTCGGGCTGTTGAAGTTGAAGAAGTTCATGTAAACTGGCCCAGTGCAAAGGAATAAAACGGTTGTGGCTGGTTTATGGTGAAATGGTAGTGAAAATGCCATTAAATACATTTTGATAAAGATTATTTTATATTTATTTTATATTTATTTTATATTTAAGATTATTATAGTGAGTAGGTATATAGTAAGTATGGCTACAACCCGATGCACTACTTTTAAGGGTTAAATTTGAGGAAATTCCAATTAAATTCAGATTAATCGCATGATATTGGTGGGATTCGTCGCGATAAATCGGAATGAAATGGGAATTTACTCAAAAATCGAGATTAATCGCACCAATATCATAGGATTAATCATGATTACGTTTTTGACAGCCTTGGTCTAATTATAAATCATATTGACAGTTACTTCAAATGATCCGACCTCCTCTTCCTACTACTCACGAGGAGTTCCTAACCCGCCTCGTGGAGGAAAGTTTGCCACAAGAGAACTCTCTCAAAATATTTAATTGTGAGTTTTGTTGTTGTTTTGTTTTTTCTTTCCACATACATTAATTGACATTTGACAAATTCATTTGCATAACGATTCAACACAGCCCCCAGGGAGATGCTTAGGACGAAGAAAACATTATGGATTTGCTAATTAGTCATCGCCAGTCATTCCTCTGCTCTACGGTCTTGGAGAACTAACTTGATCAGACAGCCATAGCTTCATCACAGTTGTTATTATTTGACGCTTTTTCCAAGGGTAAGGCCTAAGGAACGCCATCAAGTGCCAAGTTTTCAATCAGTTTCTGGGAATCATAAAAAAACTGAATGTTTCTGTGTTATGGTGGTGGTGTGCTCTTAGCAGCCACACCTGACTTGGGTCTAGTTAATTCGGCCCGGAATCAGGGGTGGCTGCGCACTTGTTGCTCAACAGAGCAATCGATGAGCATGGGTTAAATCACCCATCCCCTCGCACAAGATGGAGCCTTTGTCATGACAACTTTCCATCTGTTCCTGACTTGTAACATCTTGTCACTCACTTCAATAAAATGGTTTGTCTTCAACAACATCGCCTGTGTCTCTGTGTCGGGGAGCCCGGGAAAAGTCACTTGGGTGGTGTGTGGCAGGGGAACTGCCATAGTTTCCTTTAGAAAAAGACCCAGGTAAAGCAATTACTGCACTTCTAAGTCTAAGCAGGAACGATCCCAGTCCGCAAAGAACCCAGTCAACCCAGTCCACAAGGAATGGCCGAGTCAAAGTCGAGATTTTGATCCACCCAAAAAGTTGTTTCGGGTTCCTGAAGTTCTCCAATGGGTAGGTGTTACCTGTTGCACATTGGTTGGTCTAACAAGGACAGGTAAAACCCCCACCCCCACACACACAGCAGATGCACACTGGTCATGACCAGGCTCCTCTATCTTGAGTGTGTGTGGGGGTGGGTGTTTACCTGTTGCTCGTTAGACCAACCAATGAGCAACAGGTATGCGGCCACTCTGATCCTGGGCCCCAATTACCTAGATCCACGCCAGGTTTTGCTGCTTAAACCACAGCATCCCCACACCGCAGGTGGGTTGAACAACAGTTATTGCTCAATCATGATCATTTTGCTCAATAAATACATGGTTAAGAGGGTTATAGTTAGCATTGGGGTTACCCTAACCCTAGCTCACATAACCCTAATCCTAACCCCTTAAATTTATTTTTGTAAAAGTCAGTTTTTGTGTCATTGGATTCTCTTTATCTATTTTTAGGACATAGATCACATTTTAGGTCAAAATTATGTAGAACTGCTGACCATTCAAAACATTTTCACAGCACTATAACTACTTCAAGACTTGCTAGCAAAGGCACCTTAGTTATATAACAATCCCAAGGGGACAAAAAGAGAGAGAGAAATTTACCAAAGTCACTTTAAGAGACGCCAGTTTACTCTGGGCCGTCTTGGCAACACTCACAGCCAGTAAGTGTGCGGCTAATGAGTCCAGACTAGTATTCTTCTGATGGGGACCTGTCTATGTCTTATATCATATCTAGTTCTATTATTCATATCACCATTCACATTTCACATTCAGAGGGGTCAGAAAACAATGCGGAGAGTTAAATGTTGTCCCAATGGAGAACATTAGTCAACTTCAGTACAGTTCTACACATGCGCTAACAATGCATATATACTGTATATACAGTATATATATTATTTATTCGTCACTACCTCCACGTGTAGTGATGGGGTAATATGCGCGCCTGTTGCCTTCCTTGAATATATATATATATCGGGGTATGGGCACTCTGATCGGTCTGCGGCTACGCAGCCCCATACGCAACAAGCTGTGATGCACCGTGTGTTCTGACACCGTTCTGTCATAGCAGCATTAATTTTTTCACCAATTTGTGCAACAGTGGCTCTTCTGTGGGATCGAACCAGACGGGCTGGACATCAATGAGCCCATGGGCTGTTGCTGGTTCACCAGTTGTCCTTCCTTGGTCCACTTTTGGTAGGTACTAACCACTGCATACCAGGAACACCCCACAAAACCTGTCGTTTTGGAGATGCTCTGAGCCAGTCGTCTAGCCATCACTATTTGACCCTTGTCCAAGTCGCTCAGATCCTTACGCTTGACCATTTTTCCTGCTTCCAACACATCAACTTCAAGAACTGATTGTTCACTTGCTGCCTGATATATCCCACCCCTTGACAGGTGCCATTATATATGGTAATATTGTTTAGTACATCCTTTTTGACGCAGGGCATATTTTATATGCTAAGTGCTGTTAAATATTGTTGAATTAGCTGATATGATGGTACACACTTTTGGTTTAAAATGTATTTATTTATTCGTTTTTGTAGTTGGAAATTCAAGTTTGGCCTGTGCTGTTATTGGCTGAAACAGAAAACAGAACAAATCGCTTTTTTGGTCGGTTGTAGGCGTGTCTCGTATCAATGAAAAACCTATTTACTGATGATATATCTGTATATTTATATATATTTGGCTATTTCTGTTCTGTATTTTTGTGGGGCAATTTATGTATATTTGACTTTTATCTATTTAGTATTACATTTTTTAATTATTTAATTTTATTATTTTCTAAATTCATTTTGAATTCATTTCTAAAAAAAACCCCTGCAAATTGTCTGTAGAGAAGACATGGCAAGTCTTCATATACGAAAATTAACTCATTCTGGTTCTGATTACAATTCTGATCTTGTTCCCGTCTCAAGCACAGTTCATAGTTTGAGCGCGAGGCTGCTGTACGGCAGTAGTCAGAGAAACGCGCTCCATCTGCATGACATTGAGCGGATCGAGTGCCGCATTGAAAACAGTCAGCTTTATTCACGCCCTTTTGTTTTATCGTGATATTTGTGTTTGTTTGTGTATGTGTTTTTTTTGTGTGTATTTTTTTTTATTCCTCGCACACCAGCAGCACGCAGGCAGGGAGAGTTTTTTGGGGTTTTTTTTTTTCGTTTCTTTCTCTCAATCTTGAAGCACTCTCGTTTTGAGAGCTGCTGCCTGCCATTATGTATATATTTGTTTACTCGTGTGTTTGGCTGGAGAGGTGCTCCAAACGCTGAGCGCCCGTCTGATCCCCCCCATCTCCCCACCCTACAAAAGAAAAGCAATGCTGAGGGACATTCAGCAGGAACATTCACTGTTTACAGGGAACACACTTCATACTTTTTACTCAAGTGCTTGACCTCAGGGCAATTTTGAGGTATACTTGCACATTGCTGTGCTTTACTTGAGTGGTTCCATTCTAGTTATTTAATTGTTACTCAATTACAGCAGGCTTTACGGAAATTTGAGGAGGTTGTTTACACTCGAGCGTGGATGGGGAGGCCAAGGAAATAGCAACTGCTTGGGGAAGCTGTGAAATAAGTATGTTATTACAAATAAACATCTTGGCATTTTTCACAGATGGCCATTACCATCGGAGCAAGCGAAACTGGACCAGCAACACCTTACCAATACAGGTTAAAGCATGAAAGGAAAGGGGTTTTTCAACCGTATTTTGCGATCACTGGGACTCAACCCTAGCCTAGTTCCACTCGTCTGTCTTGTGAGGTCTTTACAGTCCCCCTTACATGGCAAAATATCTAGCGAAATAAATCGGTAAATACTATATAGAATATATATATATATACATATATATATATATATATATATATATATATATATATATATATATATATATATATATATATATATATATATATATATATATATATACATATACATATATATACATATATACATATATATACATATATATATATATATATATATATACATATATATATATATATATATATATATATATATATATATATGTCATATATGGCATATCCGCAGAAAATAGGATTTTTGTTCAGGAACATCTTCTTTGTCACCAACGGAGCGAGCTGATAAATAAAGCTCTTTCCAAATCCATTCAGAACAAAAACGTCTTTTCCTGTGATAAAAATCCAACGGTGCACACTTTGCCGGTGTTTTATTGCCGTTAAACATCTATTTCTGCGAAAACCGAGGCTACGGCTGCATCGGCAGGATCGTCTTCAGCAGCCGCGATTGTTGCTGTTCCGAAATGCAGCACGCTCTGTACTGCGTCACCAACTAACCCGCCTCCTAGAGCAACGGCAGCCTCCGTTTGGTCCGTCGCACGGCTGGACGGGCTGAGAGGAACCACCGAGGACCAACGACCTTATATGCGCAAGGTCTGACTCAACCCAACACCACGTTTTTTTCCGGCAATGAATTTGGGGTGGATGTAGTTCTTCTATTTTTAATACTTGAGGATCAATTCTTGTTGACTAGAAGACGCAGAATTCTTCTACTTAAGTGTAGGATATAGGAGAAGCTTTCCCAACACTGATTGACATTTCAAATTGTTGAGTCGTCCTTCTTTTTTTTTTTATGATCATTTTGGCAACCAAATTAGTTTGCCTCCTGCCCTGTCTGTGCCTCGGAGGCCCTCATCCGAGTGGCGTAATCTAGCCTTCACCTTCCTTGCCTTTCACAGCCCGCAGGCTTTGTGGTCACTGGCCTCCAGTTCTTAAGCGGGATGATGGCGCGGCGAGTTCAAAACCATGGTAGCCTTTGGCCTGGTAGGGCCTAAGGGAACCCGGATCCGACTAATTAGACCTTAGCCAGACATACAGGTCCGCTGTCAATGGTCGGTCGCTATGTCTCTTCTTTTTTACTATCGCCGGGATCACGTCGGGACACATTATCCTGGTGATTCTGACCTTGTCGCGAAGAAACGACGCATTGGGCATCCGAAGTAAAATACAGTACACGGAGATCAAAGCGGCATTACATCCAAGCTACGTACTGCATGTGCGTCCTATGGTCCATTGTGTAAGACGCTGCATAGAAACTTGAAGCAATGCATTGTGGGATACGCTTCCTCGCCTAGTGTGCAGTGTTCGCATACTATGACAGTTCATTGTATGTAGTCATCCAGGTATTTTACACCCTACACAACTATTTGCGCATCCTATCGTTTCGGACATGCTTTGGCTCTCAAATAGTAGCCAGCATGCTAATTCGGAGACAGCACAGGCATGGAGCTGCCACCAGGCGCCATGTCAAGATAACACCGACGACCACGTAGTGATGAAAAGTTCGGCTCTTTTCTGAGATTCCGCTCTTCACGAGCGACTGTGTAAAAAAAGGTGTTCGCTGTTTCGACTCTTCGCTCATTTAATTTGGTCAAAATAATTTATTTTGGCGGAATGCAAATCCTCAGTAATTCGTTTCTGTTCACTAGTAGAATATTCCCTGTGGGGCATGAGACGCATGGGTAACTTGAACAATTTGTTCCTGACAAATGAATCGTTCGCTGTGAACAAATTGTTGGCTATGAACGATCTTTCCGATCAGACAAGGAACTTCTCCCACCAACCAGCCGCCCGTAGCGGAATGTTCACTCTATTTTTTTTTATTTTGAAGCTACCGCATCGTTCTTCGGCTTTGATGTCGTGTTCCCCAGCACTTGCATGAAGTCAAGTTGTTGTTTTTTTATCTCTCAACAATATGCGATCGGTGAATAAATCAGAAGTTTATAAGAACAACACCAACGTGGAAAGACTGAATTAATGAAATGTGTTTTTTGTTTGTGTTTTGTTGTTTTGGGGGTTTTTAGGGGGGGTGTTTTTGTCAGTGCTTTGTTACCATTGGCGGGGGGAACACAAACAACTTCAGTCGGCAAAATGGATTTTGTCGTCCGCCGTCCACTTGGAAAGTATCCGATCCTTTCTCTCCCGGCAAACTCCCTACACCGATGATGATGAGATATTGGAGCTGCCGGAACAGCCTTGTGCCATTCCCTCCAACCCGCCTCTTCTCCCACAGTTCGGCGGAGGAAAGAAATTAGTCGAGCAACCCTATTGAGAGAAAAAAGGCCTCCAAAGGCACGGCGGGAGGACGGAGGGAAGGAGGCTATTCATACTGGAGCTTTGGACGCGGAGGCCAAGTTATTTGGCGGTGGGGTTAAGGAAACACAGCCATTGGAAAGAGCAACCGCTGGAAGAAGCTGGGAAATAATTTCCTGCCAAGGGTATAAAACGCTCCCCAATTGAGGTAAACATTTCTACTTTCAAAAGCAATTTATTTTCTAACAACCGCTGAAAGCAGACAACATATCTTATGTTGCCTTTCCTTGAATTTTCATTTTATGCGACCCCACACACGCACACAAACACACACACACACACACACCCTTCCATTTCACAAGTCTTTACCGTCTGCTCGGCTAACGCGGGGGTCTGGAGACTGGCAGGGAGAAATTGCCTGGTTTCTGAGTGGATTTGGATTAGGGTCAATGCAATATATTATTTGGGGTGGGGGGGTAACTTTATAGCTTTTCATTGATTTCCTTCACGCACACACACACAAACACACACACACACCTTCACACACACACACACACACGCACGCACGCACACACACACACACACAGGCATACCCTTCCTCATAACAATGCGTTTTTGATGAGGCTGATTACCGTCACACCCGCGCGTGCCAGTGTTGCCGGACTTCAGTCTACAGACCTTTTTCCAACGGGTGTTTGTTCTCATGAACGTAGCTCGTTAGGCGCCGCAAAGGCTTCTGGGACTTGCAGTCGCCCCGGCCCAGCCTCGAGACCCCTTCACCATTCACCCCCCCCCCCCCCCCCCACCACCACCCGATGCGTTCGGCACAGATGGGCCTTATCTATTTATTTATCTATTTATTTATCTATTTTGCCAGCGAGGAGGTGCTGCAGGAAGTAAGGCGTCAAGGCGTACCGGCGGCTTTCCTTTCCTGTCCCCTTCTCTCCTCTCTCCGACACCACCACCACCACCACCACCCACACCACCACCTTGCGGCGGCTTAAAAGAAAAAAAAAAAAAAAGAAAAAGAAAAAAAAAATCCCACTTTAACACATTAGACTTCCCATTTCACCCAGATAATTACACAATTATCCTGCTTCACTCCAAAAAAAATCCATCCAGGGGGTAATTGGTGTGGTAGGGGAGGGTTTTTACCCAGAATGCACGGCGGCGGAGGGTTTCTGGGGGAACGAATCCAGATAAGTCAAGCAGAAAAGGGAGGGGGGCGGGGGCGGTGTGTGTGTGTGTGTGTGTGTATGTGTGTATGTGTGTATGTGTGTGTGTGTGTGTGTGTGTGTGTGAGGGGCGGGGGGTGAAGCTGCACTTATTCGATTTTAATCTTGCCACTTTGCGAGGCATTTAAATAGCCTTCATCAGGACTCCTGGCTCGCCAGCCCCGCCAGTAACCTGTTATCAATGCAGAAAACGTACATTTTAAATGTCAGCGTGAGTGTGGCGGCGGCGGCAGTGGGTGGATGGTTGGTTGGAGCGGGGGGTGGGGGGTAACAGGTGGGCTCGGCCCACGGTGAACAGGGTCCACATGTCCACATCATTTGGCTCCCCACAGAGACGTCATGCGGACACGGGAGGTATTGTGGCGCCGGCACGGTCCCCCGTCCTGAAGAAGAAAAAAAAGCCGGAGCGCAATTATCGGTTCCGAAAACGGGATGTTAAAGGCAGCACAATGGGCCGCCCTTTACCCGATGCACCAGAATGGGCCCCGTCTGGGGCTACATCTGTAGCCTATGAAATAACCTTGATAAAAGTAATTGAATTCTGCTCAGATAAGATTAACTGGAGGTAATTGTAGGCGGAGGGAAAAAAAAAACCTTGACTCCATACAAAAAGACAGTTGTAAATACAGCTCCAACCCACACACATACTGTATATAAACCATATATATATATACATGTGAGTATATATATCTGCACCCCCATATGTATGGGGTGCAGAAATTCGCCAGCCCAAACACGCTATGGATGCCCTGATTACCGTGCTCGTTCTCCCTCGCCGTCTTTTTTAAATGTGCTGAGACGGGCTTTAAACAAGATTCAACACTTTAAACCCCAACAGACTTAATTAAGGGTGGGTCCCGGCTCAGGCAGAGCGAGTGGAGAGAGAGAGAAAGAGAGAGAGAGAGAGAGAGAGAGAGAGAGAGGGAGAGAGGGAGAGAGAAGGAGAGAGAGGGAGAAGGGGGTTGGGAGGGTGGAGAGGCTGGGAGGGTGGAAGAGTAGATAGAGATGGAGGGAAGGCAGAGGAACTTCGTCAACACAGGTGCAGACAAACAGTAAGGAGAGAAAGAAAAATGGCCGCTCTGAGGGTCAATTTGTGATTTCCATGCGGCTTTTACGTGTTTCCTAAAAGATACGCATAATTGTGGGGTTTGCAGACAACTGCTCCAACACATTGCCTCGAAAAGCCAGGTTTGTTCTTTTTGTAATGCTGTTGGCTCGGAGAGAGAGAGAGAGAAAAATCACACTATCGCTCTCTTTCTGTGTGTGTGTGTGTGTGTGTGTGTGTGTGTGTGTGTGTGTGTGTGTGTGTGTGTGGTGTGTATTTTTTTTTCCCCCCAATGCGTCGGTCTGAACAATTAAGACGACGCGGCTGTCTTGGAATGGAGTTCCAGCTCTCATTATCGGCTTCTTTTCGTCCGACGTCAGAACATTTAACGCCTAAAAACAACGTGTGCGAGAAAGAATGGGAGAGAGAGAGAGAGCGAGAGAGAGAGTGCGTGTGTGTGTGAGAGAGAGAGAGAGAGAGAGAGAGAGTGTGTGAGAGAGAGAACACACTTTTCTCCCGCTCTCCATTTTTCCCCCATGCCGTGTTTTCTTTTCACCCCCGCTCCCCCTTTCTCTAAGCCCCGCTTTGCGGGAACACAGCGAGGGGTGTGAAAAAAAAAATGATATATTAAAAATTGTGGGGTGGGGTGGGGTGTAAATAAGATGGAGCAGGCGGCTCGTTCTGTTCCCTCTCCAAAAAAAAAATAATAATAATTTTTTTAAATAAAATAGAAACACGGAAGGGAAGGAGGCAATCACAGGAAGTTGTTCCTCGCAAAGCCGAGTTTTCCCGCTCCGAGTTGTGGCGCGCCTCACTTCGGAGCGGGCGTTCGATCTGATACGGACAGAAATATGCATTTAAAAAAAAAAAAAAAAAAAGAATAAATCTGAAACGTGAGGGAGAAAACAAAAAAAAACAAAAACATTAGGAGAGACGGAGAGAAGACCTTCCCTCCTTTGTTGGGCGCCGGGCCGCGGGGGCTGTCAGCCCCTGCGCGCCGCGCCGCGTCTCCGCGCTTTCAAAGCGGCGACGGCAACAATGTATGTTTGTCTCCTCCCGCACGACTGTCATGTTCGGTGAGTGCTCCTCCGTCTGAGTGCTTCAACCCCACTCATCACCCGAGAGACGGCGGATCTTCTCTCCCTCTCTCTCTCTCTCTCTTTGAGTGCTAGAGAGAGAGAGAGAGAGAGAGAGAGAGAGAGAGAGAGAGAGTCCTTTTCATTCCCCATCAAGCAGGGTGGGGGGACATGGCTATTATCCAAATGCTCCGGCGCCTTAGATGAATCACGTTGGCGGCGTGGAGACACTTGTTCCACACCCGGGGTGTGGGAAGAAGGAAAGAAGGAAGGAAGGAAGGAAGGAAGGGATGTGGTTTATGTGTTAAGCGCGATTTGGACGACGACAAATGCGAGGCGCGTCGCCATGGCGACGAAAAGGACAGCTACCCACCAAACGGTTTCACTCCTTACCCCCCCCCCAAAAAAAACAAAACAAAAAACGAGCACTGATTGATCAACACAACTCAATTGCCGGACTGCCACCTCCCGACAACCATCCCGCCATTGAAGTTTTGATGATAGCCCAACTGCCCTGTCTTTTCTTTCTTTCTTTCCTTTTTTTTTTCCTTCCCGCTCGCGCCAGAGTTAATTCTCCTTCGAAAAAGGCTTAGAGTGGGATTAATTTTTCTAAAATGTCACGGTCAGAGTCTTTGTGGCCCAAATTGGTCTCCGCTGACAGTCAGGCAGACAGTGATTGCGGCCGGCTGCGGTGATGTATCAGTGCGGCGGGCGGCGGGGAAGAGTACTTCATCGCAGAACAATACGTCCCGACGCGCGCGCGCACACACACACACACACACACACTCGACGGGAGAGAGTGTGTGTGTGTGTGTGTTGGAGGGAGGTGGGGAAGGGTGTGTGTTGGGGGTTGGGGGGGGGGGGGGGGGAAACACAGCCTTTACAAGATAAAATTACTTTTTCCTCCAGAAAGTCAGAAAAATGATAGGAATAATACACCATTCATGGTATCGGACAGGAGAGATTGGGAAAGTGGGGGGCGGCGGGGGGCAGAAGCCGGTTGCGTTTTATATGGTTTTCTCATACTTATATACCCCGGTGCTGACCGCTGCAGAAAACCCAGGTATACCCAATGTTTAAAAAATAACATCATTATTGGAAGCTATTGAATCCAATTGCGAGCAATGCGGCTTGTAACAGATAAGGACCTGATGGAATCTGTCTTTGCTCTATCCGAGCCAAAATGGCCTCTGTACGAGTCAAACGCAGCAGCCGCATTGACAATTCAAATCGAACAGCGCTTTGCAGGCAATTCACCCTGTAATCTACATGCATCCACTCTCTCTCCGGCTGGCCCCAGGTAGATTGCATTTTATATACAAAAGGCATTGCCTCCGGAAGGCCACCGCATTCATTCCCTGTTTATTAAGGTCCGGAAATCCACGAGTGCATTTACAATAGCACGCACGCGGAAGATTGCTAAAGCCCCTTTCGCAAACTATTTTAAAGGACAGAAGTTTGACGATAATTAAGTTGATTTCCCCTGGTGGGTGCGCCCTTCAAGCTTTTTTTTGCCCCCGCCGCCAAAGCTCCACATGTCCCGTGAAGCAAAGTGATTAAACTCTGTGATGGCACGGTGGATGCGGTAGAGAAAACAGGCCCTGCATTTTTTGGGCTGGACAGGTTGTACAATGACCGAGGAAACCGTGGATCCATCTGGGTGCGGGGGGGTTTTTTTTTTTTGGCCTTTGGAAACAACAGTTGAGGAGCGAGGCACCAGCTAGATGATTAGCTGATCTTCAAAACAAGGTAGATGGTAGGAGTAATGGTGACAGGTTCCTTCGTCACCGAGAAACAGTGCAGCGTGACCAACCTCTACTAGTGATGCGAGACTTGCAAAACGATTCGTTTAGCAAGTCGACGAACAAATCTTCGAAATGACACCGGAGTCGGGAGTCACTCGACGATTCATTCGTTCACGACTCGTTAATTGCAGCCAGACAACAGAAAAAAGTCACTTAATTAATCACTGAGGATTCAATTAATGTGGAAAAAAGGGTGAAGGCATTTGGCATAATTCATATTGAACGTGACTGATTTCTGATAATGTTGTGAGAATTCCATTCACAAACTCGGAGCCAAACCGACTCTTCTGACTCGTTATACAAACTGAATCCAACAAAAGATGTGTCAGAAAAATTAAACAAATCTTTTCACCGAGTCGCCCGCTTTCATCCTTAAACGCCAACTCAGAGACAGAACCATTTTACTATTATTTTTAATTGTAAATCCAACACACCATGACCAAAAGGGCCCCCGGGCAGTTCCAGACTTCTGATTGGCAGATGAATTGTGTTCCGTGGGCGTCGATCACAAGATGACAAATTGATAGCTAAGGCGTGTCCCTCAGTTAAGGCAATGCCAAGGATGGCTCATAATTGCCGCAGGATAATGAATTTGAAGCATGCAAGTTTAATTTTTTGTGTCATAAATAGTTAGCGGATATGTTCTCATCATAATGATGGTGGTAAAATAGTAGCCGTGTCAACAGCAAAAGGGTCTTTAGATCTTTTAGAATGGCGATTGGCAGGATACCTTGCATATATATCTGAATATCTGGTAGCCACAAGAGAAAGTTAGATAAAATCAAAGTAGTTCTTCATAGTTGCATTGATTAAGCAACTTCACAGTAGTTAAGTTCCATTACTGTCTGGCTTGGTACATTCACACGTTGATGATTTCAACGTAGCTTCCCCAGCCGCGGCAACAAAATCACGGCTCTCAACCAAATTCCCTCACTCCGCGAAAACCCTATTATGCGCGTAACGGCGACACTTATGTTTCAAGATAAATATGTAACGGCCACTAAGTGGGATCCCAACAGCTGCTCCCATCCAGTCCCGAGTTCTGAACGCGCTTTTGCCCACATATATAAATCAGATATACCTACAGCGCGGTTACGTTAAACATATAAATCTACAAGCGAGTCCACCCTTAACACATGTAATTTGTTTTTCTGCAGTTGCCGTAGGGATAACGCTGACCCCCTGACCCCTTCCAGTCTCAGCGAGGTCCCCCGGTAGCCTGCGCCTCATGAATCTTTTAGGCCCGGGCCCGATCCAGAGTTCAAAGTTCCTGTGAACCCGAGAAATAATAAGCTCCCTGATTAGTGCCGGCTAAAAATACACCCCTGGTCGAAAAAGCTCGCCAGGTCGCTCTTCGCGCTCGCCCTTGCGCCCATTTGCATGCTGGGACGGCTGTTTACGAGCACGCTCGCTCTGTCCTAAGGGGAGGAATCTTCTCGTCTTCTCCTCCGACAGATAATCAGCTGATTCCTTTCCGAGGCCGCCGCCAGCTCACTCCGTGGGTTTTTTTTTTTTCTGAGCGCCGCTCCCCAAATGACCTCTCGTCTGAGACCCTGCCAGATCAGCGTCGTCGCCCATGAGGTCGGGCGGGGATTCAACATGGCCGCCACAAGCAAAGTGAACAGCAACCCCAACTTATTTCACGCGAATGTGATTAATAGCGCTTCTCATTCATTACGTTAACGGAGCGCACGCTGATGGATTCCAAGTCGCTGCGAGAGTGAGAGGCTTTTGATTTTGGCTTTGGTTCCCCCTCCCCGTCAGGTTATATAAATGGCGGTGACATTTTTCTGGTGTTTGTTAGCCTTGAGCGGAGGCTGCTGTAACGTTTCAGCAACTGAGAGGTACACACCAACAACAACAACAACATAGTAAATTTGCCCTAAAATTCTAATGGTCTCGGGCCCCCCAGCTCTTTCCATACAGCTCGCTGTGTGACAAACTGCGGCTGGGATCCCGTTCTGGTTACGCATTAGTTTACCTGGAACGTGGTTGGGGGGGGGCTGTATTTTAAATCAATTTAAAATCATATTTTTTTATTAAAAGAAAAAAATATAAAAAATATATATATATATAATGTATACATATAAATATTACACTTTATACTGAACATTTGCACATTCCTGCACAAACTGTACAGTTTTATTAAAAAAAAAAAAAAACAGCCTTGTTTTACATATGCTTTTATATTTCAGTAATATTTTGCTTATTGTTTTGCATTTATGTTTCATGTATGCACCGAACACCAAGTTCCTTGTTCGTGTAAACTCACTTGGCAATAAAGGCTATTCTGATTCTGATTCTGATATATATATGTATATATATACAAAAAATCACTTTTCCGTGTTTTTTTTCCCATTATCCTGCCGTATTTAATGTATATTTCCCTTTTTTCCACTTTTCATTTTTATATTTTTATTCTATTGTTTGTCATTATTACTGCCTATTGAGTATGATGTGAGCTGCTGGGACACTGCAAGTTCAAGGGATCACTGCAAGGGATGAACGAAGTAAAGAGTAAATAATATCGATGATAGATACGATCTATCTATATTTTTTACCCTTTAAAATGGCTCAATTGGAAAAGGGACAGATTAATGGATGGATGGGGGGGTTGACTGGTGTCACCTCATTTTGGGGTTGTCTTTTGTGTGTGTGTGTGTGTGTGTGTGTGTGTGTGTGTGTGTGTGTGTGTGTGTGTGTGTGTGTGTGGGTGTGTGGGTGGGGGGGGTTGGCTCCCGTTTTATTTTGGTTTAAATGTATTTTTACAGAGGAAGGTTGCTGTTGTGTTCTCCCACCACACACACAGACCAGCAGACACACACACACATGTTTAAAAAAACAACCCCCTAACAGACACACACACACACACACACACATACATGTCGCTACAAAACAGACACGCTCTCTCTCTCTCCCTCCTCCATACTATTTCATATTTAACTTCCAACTTGTCAATTAGAGAGCGAGAGGGCAAGTAAGAAAAGAAGGCGGGGGAGGAGGGGGGGGGGGGCGAGAAGCTACAGAACTAATTAGGCAACTGTGTAATTTTAATTAGCTGTTTTGATAATTAAACTAATTAGTTCCCCTGTGTTTCCACAACGTGAGGCAGGCAGACTGGAGGTTTTTTCCTTCCCTCCCTCCCCCTAATTTATTTATTTATATATCAAGGCTTCAGAGCTCCACTCCCCTCGGTTAATTAGTCACTTTTGCATCAGAAAGCTTTATTGATAGCCTTAATTTGCAGTTGAAATGAGAAATCTGCTGTCAATAATTCGGATAATTGCCCCCACTGTTTGATTTCGGAGAACAAAAAAGAAAAGAAACGCCCCCCCCCCCCCCACACCCCCAACTCGACACATCCCCGAATCCCGGGGGTCGTTTCCTGGATGCTTAGGCTTCGTGATATACATATCAGCAAATAAGCCTCCGCCCCGCCACCACCCTTACCACTCTCCCCCACCTCTCCCCCTCCATCTCTCTCTCTCTCTCTCTCGCCAACTCGACCTCGCTAACTAGAGGAGAATCTGGCTAAATAAGGCGAAGACTGACCCCACCCACCTCACCCTCGCCCCGTGCTCCCAAAACGCCCTCCCTTCAAACACCAGCCCCACCCACCCCGCCCCCCCCATCCCAGCTTTAAGTGTCCTGCGTTGTTGTGCGGTAATTGGAAAAAAAAAAAAAAAGAGAGAGAGAGAGAAGAAGAAGAAGAAGAAGGGAAAGTTACTGCTTGCTTTGTAGCTAATTAGTGTCCTTGGAATTAAATGAGCAGCAGTGTTTGTGTGTGTGTGTGCACCTCAGACGAGCTCCCGCGGCCCCGTGTTTGTGAATTGAATAATTGATTCTCCTCCGCTAATCAGAGAGGGGACATAATGAGCCAGTTTAATTAAATGGGGGTATAGGGTGGGGTGGGGCGGTGGTGGTGGTGGTGGGAGCGGGGGGGGGGGGGTCTAACCTGGTGAACAGTGGGAAAATATTTGCTCGTTTACGGTTAATCAGGAATAACACGGGCAGGAGCGGGGAGGCGGTCGGGGGGCCTCAGCGTGTGCATGGGGGTATCAGAGGCGGGTTGTGGGGAGGAGGGTTGTGTTGAAAAACGCAGCTGGAGTTGGGCACACGAGCCGTAGCATGCGTTTTGGACCCATCGCTGCCCGACGGCCAACGCCGCGCCACTGGCGACATGGAGAGATGACCGGAGCTCCCTGACCTTTACTTATCAGCCCCCCCCCCGGGGGGGTGGGTTGCAGGGGAACCCTCAGTAGAGGTCCCAGCCCTCCAGAGGCAGAGCGGAGGTAACCGATAACAGCACAGGACCCCTCTCCCTCTCCCCCCGGGAGAAGGCCAGGGGACCCTGCTTTCACCTCCAGGATCAGGGAACAGACAGCAGGGTGAGCACCGCAGGGGTGGGGGAAGGTAGATTCTCCTCATGGAGAGATTGACATCGGACGGTAAAAGCATCGCATCGTACGTATGTGTTTCAATGGTAGAAAAGTGATATATACTACATATATACTGTATATTAGGGGTTGGGGGGGAAATAAATACAGTGTTGTATCGCAATATTTTCCTTGACAATATTGTATTGATACTCTGACGCTGGAGAATCTCTTTTTTTCGCTACCCTTTTTTTATTGAAACGGCAAAAAAAATGCTGCCTCCATTTCTTCAATAGGCGATGCGCAGGACACCTGCAGCATCAGCAGTAATGGAACAGGTTAACTTTGTTTACAAGTGCGAAGAAGCGGTGATAAGTCATTTCAGATTCTCAACGTGTCTCAACGAGGTCGTAACCTGTTATTGATCCCCCGAAGGTCAATTGCGGTGTTACAGCGGCAAAACCAGACCAAAGCTGGGAAAAAGATGCGTTTTTAACAGTCAAACGAAAGAAAGTAATGAATAATATATTGCAGTAAAGTATCGTAGTACTTTATTGCAAAACATAAAGAATGGCAATATTATCGTGTCGCGCGCGATTCCCAGCTTCATCAACCGCTGCTCATCTAAGAGTTGGGCTTGGAATACAGACTTTGAGACAAAGTCTCCACAATTGTTGGCTGTTGATAAACAAATCTTTTCATTTGGTGTTGCAAGTCTCCTTTGCATATCAATATCTAAAAAAAACACACCAAACAAAACACCGCAAAGGCACTATTTGTTTTTTCCGGGTCTGAAAAAAAGTGTAAATGATGCGTTTGACAAACATCGTTGACCCTGGTAAAAATGCATTATTCCTAAGATTTAATTTTATTTTTTTTACTTCAAAAGAATCCCATTTTCAAAAAAATTAGATGCAAGTCAGCACCACCAGCACCAGTGGTGGTGCTGGTGGTGCCAGCATTACACAGGTTTTGGGTTGAGATTTTCAACGGCAAAATAAATATTACTACACTCCAGTGATATGAACGGCCCGTACGGTAACATGGGGGAAGACGACTTGATCTTGGACGTTATCCTGAAGTGGACGGGACTCCCAGTCAGTCCTCTCCCCAACAGCCTCCAAACCCTCACGTTTCCGCTGTTATTTGTTTAACTTGAAAAAAAAATAAAAATGGAAAAAAGGGATGATCAGAGACGATCCCTTTGTTTTGCAAAAGAGGCCCAAATTCCCCCGTGGCGTAACAAATGCACACAGATAATTTGCATCTTTTGTGTGGTTTTTTTTGTGTTTTGTTTTTTTTTGTTTTTTCTTTTTTGTTTTCCTGAGGACAGAACAAAGCCTCGTCTCAGGAAATGCGATGCGCTCCTATTTGCGATTGCAATTCGAGGGGGCCCGGCGTCCTGTCGGCCGTGTTTTGATGTTTATACCTTAATTCGCGGACGTGGAAGAAAGAAAACGGAGGAGGGGAGGGATGGCGCGGAGAGACCTGACGTGGGGTGGGGTGGGGGGGTAAATAATACCCTCCACTCCCCACCACCCTCCAAAAAGTAAAAAGGGCCGGCATTGAAATTCTACACCACAGAAAAAGTCAGAGAACAGAAAAAAAAAAAAAAAGCTTTGAACCAGCTGCCTGTCAGTCTCTTTTTTTTCTTCTTTTTGGTGTTTTGTGTGTGAGGAGATGAGTGAGAGAGAGAGAGAGAGAGTGAGAGAGAGATGGAGTGAGACCGAGAGAGAGAGAGAGAGAGAGAGAGAGTTCCCTGTTCCTGCTCTACCTCCGTTGCCTCTCCCTGGAGTCTGGGCAAACCTCGGCGCCCGGTTTTGAAAAAAAGTTGAGAGTTTGTGGACTTTGAAAAAGGCGGGGAAGAGGAAGGGGAAGGGGAGGAAGAAGAAGAAGAAGAAGAAGAAGAAGAAGAAGAAAAAAAAAAGCCCTACCTTTGCTTTTGAACTGTGAGAAACAGAGAAAACATACACACAACACCTCTCTGCCTCGGCAGATTCGGAGAATAATATAAGAGAAAAAAAAAGTTAGACACGTAGGAAGTGTGTCGCTGGCGGTCTTTTGCCTCGCCCGTGTGCGATGTCATCCGTGCATGCCACTACCTTTTTTGTTATTTTTTTGGAAGCGGAAGGTGGTGGGTGGCATGAGCGACGGCCGTCATCATGGCCCTTAATGACCCCCTGCGGGACTCCCGTTGGACGTTCGGCCTGCCCTTAGTCTTAGTCCGGGGCTGGGGCTCCCCCCCATACCGCGTCACTTCCTGTCCTCGAAAACATCTATCGAAGCCCTCATTGGCTTCATGCTACATTCTGCTGAAGCTAAAGAGCGCACAAGGTGGCCACAGCGATGGAACAAGCGCGGGCCGCCCCTGTAACGAGGCTCATCCTCCTGCTTCATTAGAGCCGGAGGACTCTCTAACTCCTGGGGGAGGGCGGGAGGGCGAGAGGGCGGGCGGGCTGCGGGCGGGCGGGTGCATGTTGCCGTGAGGGGGTGGAGACCGCTCAGGCCCACCGGCGCAGCTCATTTTATACGGGAATCGTCCCCCAGGTTATGGAGGGGGGTCCTCCGGGGGCCCACTTTGGATGCTGCTCTTAACGCCGTTGGCCAAATAGCCGGCCCTGCCTGTTGTGGGTAAACAAAGGCACGTTTCTTCATGTTTCGGCGTAAAAGACCAAAAAGGAGAAAGATTCCAAACTGCAAATCCGACTCTGAGGATCGGCTGAGGGAGAGAAATCGATGCCATATAACATCCAATTCTGGAAAATACAAACACCAGAGCCATGTCTGAAATGGTATACTATACCACTAGGGTATCGTACATTATCCGGTAAAATATCCCAGGATGTATAAATGCTCACTGGCGAGCGTGTCCCACAATGCATCGTGAGGCCAAGACGCCGGCGAGAGTCTTTACGGTGAGGTATGTCCAGGAAGCCATCGTCCTTGGGTAGCACGCAGTGTGCCATTCTGGACGCAGCGCGGTAACCACTTCTACTCCCCTGGCAGAATTACCACCTTAGTATTTCATTAAGGATTTTTTTTTTTCCCATGCCGGCATTACTGTCACCGCTTCTATCCCTCCCCCCCTCCACACTTTCATTCCCTTCATTGCTGTAACAACATTATCACAGTGACAGCACGCCGCAAATCCATTTACTAGAGGGGGCCTCCGTAACAGCTCTCCAGGTACATTTGGCTCATATTCACAACCGCCTTTCCCTGGTACAGGAGGAGGAGACTGGAGACAGTAATCACTCTGTTGTCTCAGAGAAAATGCCGTTATTATTCAAACTTCACAGTGAATAATTGAGCCGGTGAATGTGCGGGGAAAGGCCAAGAAATAAGTCTGCGCGCTTGTGTGTGTGTCTGCGCGCACACGCGCGTGTGTGTGTGTGTGTGTCCACGTCTGCCTTCTTAGCATTCGCCCGCTGCCCTCTTTTTGAGCGAGCAGCCATTACTAATCGCTAAGAAATTTCCTCCCTTTTTCTACCTGCGGGCCCTGTCAGGTCGTAAATGAAAAGGAATTAAACAGAAATCCATACGTTTCCAGCCCTCCTCCCGTCTCGGCCTGCCTGCAATACAACGCTGTATATCATTAGAGGAGCAAATTAAACATTAGTGCTTCGGCTGCCGGTAGTTTGGGCTAATTGCTAATCAGCAGTAAAAGTTGCCTGGCACGGAATATTGCTTACCATAAGCTAAAGGTAATTTGCTTCTCAAGACGAGCTAGGCCGGCTCATCTGTTGTTGTCCAGAGCCCGTACCTAATTACTGCCGGAGGGTGATGACAGTCACTCAATGAAGATTAAGACCGAGGCGAAAAAATGGAAATGTGCCATAACGCCGGAATGAGCTAGAAGTGCTTCTGTCTGCTTTTTTTCCTCTCGCCTTTAATTCCCTCTCTATTTTCCAGCTCGGTTTGCCACGGGAAGAGATGGATTCTGGCAGGGGGGGGGGGGGGGGGGGGGGGGGGCGCCGGCGAGGGGGCCGCGGCTCTCCGAGGAGGGAGGACTGGGTGTGGAGTGGTGTGAGGTATTTAATACACAACTTTATTATTATTTAATTACCGCTTCATCTGCATAGCGGAGAACTATACCTGATCTCACTGATGGTGCGGTGGCCGAATTGCCGTCACCGCTGTCATATTAGAAACATGTGCACAGAACTGTAGGATCCCTGACTCAAGCTCCAACGTCCAGCTTCTCATCTCGTACCTTGATGGATTCCGTTTATAACTTCACACGCCTGACGGGCGAGGTTTGGACTCTGGCTGTTACACACAGTAAAATGAAACGTGCCAGCCGCTACCCAAAAGAACCACTCCTTTGCTTACGCACACGCATTGCCAGGTGTCGGCTAATTTACAGTATTGCACCGTATCCAATTTATCCATCCCATCACCTCCTGTACGATAACTCAAAAAATAAATAAAGCTTTTTGCATCATCATCATCCAAGATTCAGACGAGAAGGTCATCACCAATTCTATCACCGTAACGCTAAAGCGCCAAGACGTATCGCTTAAATAACTCCACTTTTTGAGATGCAGGAAGGCGTACTTTCAATTTCACAGGAGCTAGGCTAGCTGATCCCCTCCGCAGCCATGCATTGAGCTAACACGGTTAGCGCGCGGCCCGTCGATATCTAGCAGGGATGAAATTTGGTACGGACCCTCTCGTCCGAATCAAAAGGAAAAGGTAAAACGCCGGTGTATCCCGACGAGGAACCTTAAGTCATCCCAGGGAGAACCACAAGAGTGACCCCGAGGATCCATCCCACGAGACAAAACCGCTTCTTCAGTCAGTGAGGGGGTTCGACACTTTTTGTCGGACCCGCCGAAGATCCACTATTTTTCTGCGTGCATGGGTTCGGCGGTTGGAAAATACCTTGCCGCCGCTCACCACCACCACCACCACCACCACCACCACCACCACCACCTTCCCATCGGCCTGCATGGAAACACCATGGCTGCATCGCAGAGCGGCTCTCGTGTCCCCTCCGCCCGCCGCCCCCCTCCCCCCTCCATCTCCCTGTCATCTGTCCTTCATGTCTCCACACCCCCACGGGCTGTAGAGCAGCTGATAAGATCACAGAGCCGTGGTCTTCGCTTATCATAATTAAACTATCTCCCACTGGCTCTGTACCCGTTCACAGTACCCACGGTCTGAAAATCCAAAGCGCTCATGAAAAAAAGAAAAAGAAGAAGAAAAAACAATGTATACGCTGTTAAAATACGCATGTGTTGCTGCTACTAGCACGGGGGTGGGTGGGGGTGTTTCGGCAGCTACGTTTTTTTTGGGGTTTTTTTCCTCTCGCGGGTGTCGAGTGTGTTGCCCTTATTTCAAAGTCCAAAATAACTTCAAACCCAAATGTTAATCAGGGAGGGAGGGAGGGAGCCAGTGTTTGGACGGACCGCGGTGTAGCGTAGTGTAGGTGTCTGCCGCATCAGAGGAGAAGAAGAAGAAGAAGATGAAGAAGATGAAGATGAAGAAGAAGGAGAAGAAGAAGAAGAAGACGAAGACAGCAAACATCCCCACCACCGCCACCCCCCCCCCCCCCCAACCCCTGCCTCCGAATCCCAGTACAGTCGAATCAATACGTCGTTATAGATCTTAATCACGTGAAGCGTATAATCGCCTAAAACCTATCAATTATAGAGAGAGGGAGAGGGAGAGCGAGAGAGGGAGAGAGGAGAGATAGCCAGGCCTCCAAATCCTGGCCTGCAGCTCTCTTCCTCCTTGGATTACGATCTGAGATTGGGTCGGGATCATAGAGGCCGCGCCCAGGCCGGCCAGATAGCGGATTAATGACCACTCCAGGGGCAGACATCTCAGACAGGCAGTTAGAGCGAGGGAGAGAGAGAGAGAGGGGAGAGGAGGGGGGGGGGGGAGCGGCGAGTTACTGCAAAATAAATAATACATCATTTGATCTAGGAGCTGACATAATTATCACCTAAGACACACGCTCGCTTTCTGGCCGGCTACATGAAATAACAATAACCGCAGGACGAGACCTCACAGACGGACTCGCAGACAAACCCCGCGATCGACTTGGTGCTCGGGCCCCTCGCCGGGTACGTTTGCGAGGGGCCCCGAGTACCAACGCGCCACAACGGCACTTTACGTTCGTTATCCGGAGCGCAGACACGACGACCGGCCACGAGGCCGACCGGTGCGCGCGAGGCAGCGCAATTAGTCAGACCCGGGAAGTCGGAGGGAGACGCATTGACCCCGCCCTCCCACGGCCAAATCGCCGGTGGCGAGGCAATTAACCGTCACGGCAACTCTTTTTTTTATTTCATTTTTTTACGTACATGCACGAAATCTCCAATCAGGAGGCGGCCGCTTTCGAGGGTAATTTCAGCCACACATTTGGACTGATTTGGACCAAAAACTGCCACCCCGCCTGCTCTGCCTTTGCTCAGAAATGAAAAACAGACTGATAGTTATGGGGCGGGGGTGGGGGCGGAGGGGGGAGGCGGGGGTGAGCCAACTACAAAAAAACAAATATGTATATTTTTCAATTTATCTCACCTCCCATACCTGTCTGCGCTTTGCTCCCCTGCGCCAGCACCCCGGCATCTCTCCTAGCCGCCCCTCCAACTCCAGCTATTTAAATTCTGAATTCCTAAGCGGATTTTCTCAATTTAGCCATACTTTTAATCTTTGGCGGAAATGAGTGATGACTTCTTTCAATAAAAAAAAAAAAAGGAAAGAAAAAAAAAAAAAAAAAAAAAAAAAAGAGGAACCTGACAGGCTTACGGGCGCACACCGGCGGATTAGTTTCCCGCGGAGATGAGGTTTTCCTTTGTGCCGCTGCGTGTCTGTTTGATGGGGGTTTAACAGGGAAACCGTTGGCGCCGAAATTGGATGCAGCGGGGATCGTGTGGGTAGATGGCTCGGGTTCGATACAGACCCCCACGCCACAAATCTTGGCCCCGTGCCTTTGCCTTCGCTTGCCTTTGCCCCCCTAATGCACACACACACACACACACACACACACACACACACACCAGTAAGTGAGATTTTGACTGGCACATAGACACGCACACACTCACAGGGATATCTATGCGTGCCCACATAAAAAACACACACGAGCGCGGACGCTCCATACGCTTTGTAACATATGCTGCTACAAATGCACAGATCCACCCCCCGAAACATCTGCTTTGAACAGTGCAGTCGAGTATTAAATCCCCCTGCTTCATAATCTATCGGATATTTCACACTTTGTTGTGCCGGCCGCCCGCTACCTTTCATTACTGACCAGTGGAGTCTGTTTCTACATCCTCCCCGGCAAAACAAGGTGCATGCTGGGTAGGCTAACCGCTGCCGCCTGGGGGACCCGGTGGGGAAAGACGGGGGCGCGTAGCTCGAACAAGACGAGGCGCTTCTACCGGGGGGGAAACGTGTGAATTTCACTCGACACTGCGGCGTAAGGAGTCGGAATACGCCGGTTCCGATTGGGCAACGGCGGCGATCGGCGGTCGGTTGCTTCCGAATGCAGACCGCTGCCGGTCAACGACGGCCGCGCAAGCGCTTCTCCGCCCAGTTTTACGTTGTTCGCTCGTGTCGCGCCGCCTTACATGCTAACACCGGCTGGCGGTGACATCTTGTGACGCTACGTGGAAACTACCGTGGAAGACTTGAAGAGATGAATGCGGATACGTCCCATTCACATTGAGGACACTAAATATGATATTCATATGGAGAGGGTTTTATTATAGGGTGAATAGTTTGCCACGTTGTTGTGCACTATTTTTCTATTTCATCATTTCAAATCAGTGTTCCGTCTCAACGTGTTCTTTTATTTAGTGAGTTGCCGTCTGATGAGGGGGAGTGATTCAACAGTGATACAAGCTGCTTCGTGCCGTGTTCCTGATCAGCCTGCTAGGGGGGTTCTTTTGCAACAGTGACCGGCTGGCTGTACACAGTGCTCACACCGGGCCAGCGCCCTTCTACATTTCACTTTTTGGCACATCGGCACCTTCTCACAGGATGCCGGTGTCTGTTCTGCCCTTTCAAGAGGACATATTGTAAAAAATAATATACCGGTACTCCTCACTTAACGACCGTCCTGTTTAACGACGGTTCAGACTTACGACCAGCTCTCTGACCAGTCTGTATTGTGCGCTACATACAATACTGTCATCTCGCATCATCCTGTATATATATTATATACACTATATATTATATACACTATATATACTATATACACTACACACTAGCATATTGTTATACAAGCTGATTATAAAGGGGATATACACATGCCTGTGTGTGAACAAGGGGAGTACCGGCACTTATTCTTTTCCACTTCAAGCACTGGCTGTACATTATCCCTTACTCATCACGTTTGAAGGTTTTTTGCGACCCGATACGAAACGTCTGCTCTGTCTGTGTCAATATTCCCATGTGAAACCACCGCCAGCTTCGTGTAAGGGTGGGCGTCAGAGTTGGGCGTCTGGCGTGGCGGTATCGGTGGCAGTGGATGGTCTCGGTGTTGGGGTTTAACCCCCTACCCCCCGCATGACTGAGGCCCCCCCCTTAGCGAGTCGATGGGAAGTGGGCTCCGGCAGTGCGGCTGCAAGGTGTGACGCGCGGCGGGCTGTGCCAGGTCGGGGTCACGACAGATGGACACAGCTAGACCGGGCTCAGACAGTCTGAGACAATTGGCTAGGTCTAAATAGGCGCCTGGGGGGTGGGGGGCCGGCCAGCCCGGGCCGCGTGCAACGGCGACTGGGTATCTATGGCCTGCCATTATGCCTTCACCTCCTTAATCCCGTATAGAGGACTTAAGCCTCTTTGTTTGCTCATTTGACTGTGCGGGTGCCATGTCCCAAAGCTGGGCGCGCGATTAGCGAGGCATTTGTGTCGCTAGCGTGCGATGATGTGGGCCGGGCGGGGGGAGGGGAGCGAGGTGAGGGAGGCGACGACGACGACAACAACAACAGCAACAACGACAACAACAACAGCAGCAACAGCACGGTCCTTCGCTACACGCCGACTCATTGCTACGACTGTCAGAAGAGGCGTTTTTAGGCACAGGTCTTAAAAGGTGGTGTGACGGTGCGTTTGGGGTGCAAGAATGGCCTTTAGAAAACAAATCTGAAAAAGTAGGGTATTTTGGGGGTGGGAGGGGGGGGGGGGCTCAAATAACCATTCTCATCATTTTCTTTGATGTGTACATAAGTTTAAAGCGAGCCGGCGCCGGGCGAGAAGCGCAACGAATCGCCGGAGAGAGCGGGTGGCGCACGTTTTTTTTCCGCAGCGGAGGTCGAGCGGTCCGTGGGTCTGCGGATCGCTGGGTGAGGCGGGCCGGCGGGCCGTTCAGGAGGAGGAGGAGGAGGAGGAGGAGGAGGAGGACGATGAGAGCTGGGAGATATTTTGGCAATCATTTACCGAGTGCTCTTGACCTACTTTCCCCATTAGCGGCGATTCTCGGCGCGAAGAGTAGAAAAAAAAAAAAAAGAAAAAAAAAAAAACGGGAGGTGTTTATCCCGTGATGAAAAAGCCTAATGACATAATTTACTTACTCGGAGGCAGCAGGCAGGCGCGAGCGTCTTGCCTGGGTGTTTTATCTTTTTTTTGGGATTGGATGAGGCCATCGGAGGGCAGGGGGGGGGGGGGGGGGAGAGCCCGGATCGCGGTTTGGTTTGGTCTTCGTTCGATTCGCGCCTCAAAAACACGGAGGGGGAGGCTTTGCTGGATGTTCACGCTCGTGAATAAAATTCGGAAAAATACCCTTTTGTTTGCGTGGGTATACTGTGTATACACACGGAGCTTTGCACATCGATCACGCTGAATGAAATGAAAACATGAGCCACCCCCCCCACCACCCCTGGCCGGGGCTTACCACGGTGACAGCGGGCTGGGAAAAAAAGGAAGGGGGAAAAAGGGTGAAATACTGTGGAGGGAGGGAGGGTTTCAGGGGGGAGAGAGAGAGAGAGAGAGAGAGAGCGAGGGAGGGCAGTACGAAGTGGAGGCAATTAGAGGGGGCCCAACTTTTGAGGTACACCTGACATCAAAGGGAATAATTCAACCCCTCCCGCTTCCTTCTTTTGTGCGATTGCGGCCGTTTTCCGGACCTCTCGCCGATGCTCCCACAATGCACCGCTCCGATTAGCCGCTCCAATTAGGAGGGGGGGGGGGGGGGGAGTGGTGGCTTCGGCGGCGCCTGATATCCCCCAGCGAGGTGAGCTGCTCTTACCTGGAAGCCGCCGCCGTCCCCAACCCTCGCGAAGATGAACATGCCGCGCGGACGCATCTATTCGGACACCTCAGCGCCATCCCAGGTCGGTGTGTATCTGTGTCGAGATTAAAAAATATATATATATAACCCCCCCCCCCCCCCGCTCCCTCCTCCCCCACGCCCCGCAAAAAATATATAGATGCTTTGAATTAGCATTCTTTTCTTTTAGCGCTCCGTCCTCCGCCCCTCGCGCCTTCCCCGCTCTCATATTCCCCCTCCGTCTCATTTACTATTTGAAGCAACGATTAGTGTTTTAACACCGCGGGAAAGCGGCGTCATTGAAACGCGGTGAGGAAAAAAAAAAAAAGTAAAAAACGCGGGAGCGCGGGAAAGGGAAGGCGACGGAGGAGGGGAAGAAAAAAAAAAAAAAAAGCAAAGTTAACTAATGGGCTCAAATTTTCAAACGAATGCGAGATTAAAGTCAATTGAATCTCCCATCGGGTTTTGACTGAAACCCTTTGAAAAAGGAGCCCCACAGTGGGTTTTTGCAGAAGTGGAAAAAAAAAAAATAGGGCTTGTTCTAAAATATTAATACAATTTTATACCCTCATTACGGGGCCGGGCCATAACATTTGTTCAGAAAGTTCTTCTCCAACCCCTCCAAACCTCCACCCCCACCACCCTCACCCCCCTTACCTTGAGGTGGTTTTCCTGTGTTGTGCGGTGGTGGAGGTGGGGGCTCACCCCAGGCGACCCCCCCACCCCCACCACCCCTAAACAACCCGGAACATGCTGCACGACCCTTTCAAATAGACTATATTCATATTTGATCGGCGGCGGCAAAACGAGACACTCACTTTCTCATTTCATTTTCATTTTTTAGGGGGTCCTGCGTGCCCACGACGCTGCTCATTTGGTGGCGTGCCGGTGTTCCGCTTGCAATGAACGAGGCGGAAACACACTCCCTCTCTGATGATATCGCGGTGGTGGTCTGGTTGTTCCGCATAGTATTCCTTCTACTTCTTTCCTTTTTTTTTTTTTTTTTTTTAACCCTCCCCCTACCCACCCACCCACCCACCCACCACCACCACCCCCCACCAAAAAAAAAAACCCAGAAGAAAGACGGGCAAAAGGGGGAGTGCTAAAAAAAAATGGAAAAAAATCAGAGGTGTTGTCTGACTCTAAACCTTAGAGAGAACTACACGGATTCCAATTGGAGGGTGTGCGTGTGTGTGTGTGTGTGTGTCTCTGTGTGTATGTGTGTGTGTGCGTGCGTGCATGTGTGTGCGCGTGTGTGTTTTTCTCTTTGCACTATTATTTAGGGAGCGCACGCAGCAGTTCCCTGCGTCAACTACGATGGCCTAGTTTTTCAACTTTATATACCATGAATTAAATATATTTCCACACGATAAACGAACAACATACGAAGCGCATTACAGGGGGAGAGAGGGGGGGGGGGGGGTTCTCTCGTTCTTCGAGAGAACAGACTCCACAACTCTCAGACACACACACACACACACACACACACACACATTTTCTCCATCTCCATCTTCCATTTCCTTCTCACTCAGTCACTCTCTCTCTTCCTTCTCCTTCTTCTCTCTCCCAGGGTGTAAATGAAATGTGTCAAAACACTCTCTCTCACACACACACACACACACACACACACACACACACACACACACACGCACGCACGCACACATGCACGTGCGAAGGAAGCCTGAGAATGTCGAGCGGCGGGAACGACAGGCGGAAGATCTGAAAGTCTCTCTTTTTTCTCCCCCCGTTTTGCCTGTAATGGGCTAGAAGTCATTAAAGACATCACTGCCGGCCTAATTAAGACGGGACATCTGGTCTTCTTTTTTTCTGCGGCCCCCCCCCCCCCCATCCCCCCACTCGCAGAGTACAAATAACTCCTCCGTGACAAGTTGACTGGTGTCGTACATCTCGGCGATCGTCAATCAGCGGCGGACGCCCTTTCATCGCTTGCGAGCCGACGCTTTATTGTTTTGGGTGGGGCGGGCACGAAAGGACAATGCTTTTTGGGGTTTTTTCTTCCGCTAAAATTAAATGCATGGGAAAGGGGGGCCTGAGCGTTTTTCGACGCGCTACCTTTTAGCCGGGATTAGCTTTCAACGCCGTCTTTTGATCGGGCGAAATCGGGCGGCAAAAAGTAGTATTGCAATTACAGCAACTGTAATTTTCCTTTTGTTTCATGTAGATGAGGTGAAGCCGGATTTGGAACGCTAACGTCGGCTTTACACCAAAGCTGGAAACGGTATCCAACAGTTTGATCCTCCCCTTAGTGGCCATCTGATGAACTGCACCTGGGTTTCGCCTATAAAAATATGTCGGAGAAAAGGAAAGAGCTCCGTCTTCACCCGAACGACAGGGAGTGCTTGACCATTTTGCATGAATGAGCGTTCAAGACGCCATTTGTATAGTGTTTGCAAAGTGAGGAAAAAATGAAAACACAATTCACTCAAACAAAAAGGGATTCATTGATGGTGAATATGGCTACATCCAACACTAACGTTAATAATGTCATTATTTTATATACGTCATTTATTCACTTCGTTTTGACTAGACTTCTGCTTCGGATTCGCTGTAAAGCCGCCTTGAGACATGACATGACGTGTGAGTGCGTCGCAGCGTCCAACCTATAGGGCGGCGGTGTTTCAAACTGTTGCCACTCAAACTCATGTCGTTTGTGGTATATTCCCCCAAATCCTCCCATGCGTCAATACGTGAGGGTAAGGCGCCGGACTCACACCCGGCGAAAATGACATTTGAACCCGCCTTAATAAGAAAAAGCCTCAGAATGCGTCTGTCTCTCCCTGACCTCTTATCCAGACAGGCGTAACATTCCGAGCACAAAGGGTAGAGGCAAAACATCTTTCTTTCTTTTTTTCTTTCTTTTCTTTCTCTCAAAAAAAAACAAAAAAAAAAAAACCTAGCCAGACATTGAAGGAGCCAATGCATGAAAATAATTAGGGCCCAAGGGGTAATATTTGTTATCCTGAAATAATAATAATTCTTATAGTCTTTGTGTGCCAAAGCCGAGGCGCGGAGGGAGCGCACAATCCACCATTATGTTTTCATCAATAACCGTTTGCGCTGCAGAGGCAGCCGCATTACATGCATGTCGCCACGCAGGGTTGTTTAAAAGGCTAAAAGGCTCAAAACGTATTTCACTGCCAAGCAGCGCTCAAGTCATTTCACTCATCGGTGCATGATGGATGACTTTTTTTTTTTTTTTTAACCCTAGTAATCGCTGTGCTCCCCTTCCCGCCTTTTTTACTGGACACATTGGGTCAGAGGAGACACAAACCCAATCAATGGCCGATACAATCTGACGTCCTCAGAAAGCCTCCTGTTTCGTTTTCCCGGGAGAGAGTTCAGTGCATAACCCCCAAAAAATGAGATGGCGAGATGGCCATTCTTAAGTGTTGAAAATTGCTCTATGGGTGGAGAGGGGGGTAGCATAGCAACCTTCTCAATCAATACCATTCCAGACCTTGGATAAAGAGATGCGCTAAGTGAATGAAAAAAGTCCTTATTTAGTCTAAAATAAGGCAATTTCTATGTAAATCGGCAATAAAGCAGAACTTTTACAAATGCATAAGCTTCTCCATTATTGACATGTGGTGGTCCAAAATCGTTTAGCCTCTTAATAGCAGTCATCTTATCTCCTCAAGTATTTGCTTATCCCCCCTCTTATATTAATATTTCCTGCGATATTAAGCCATTCTCCCAGGAGATAAATATCTGCTGTGTAGCAGCCCTGCACACTATAGCATTTGATTATTTAGCCAGGTAATTCCCTCATAGACACCAAGCCGTGGCCAAACGGCCTCACGATATTAACTGCAAGTGGAATATCAATTTCAAATTGAACCTTGAATGCATTATTGATTGACCGCTGATATTGCTCCCTGAAAATAAGTGCCATTGGGTTATTGTTTAATATGAATGATAATGCCACGGCGCTATCTTGGAAATAAGGTCTCTGTGTCCTGCCATAGCCGGTGGAATAAGCTCTGATTGTCTCAATTGATACTGTGGGATTTTGATTGGGCCGGTGCAGGTGGTGGCCAAGGTTGTTTCCAAATTAGATCTACACAGTCAGCAAAAGGGGCGGTGTGTCAGATTTGGACTTGGAAAGTTGTGACAAAAACATGGTTCTTTGCTGACTTTGGAATGAGTGTGTTTGCCCCGACCCAAGCGCCCTCAGACGGTTTTGAGTTGAGAGTCTCGTTCCACAAGCAAACCCTAACGGTTAGGTATAAAGATTACAGTGGTCAGATAAACGCTGTGTTCTTACAGCTCAGACTTATAGCATATGAATATAACCACAGCTGCTCTCAGCACAAACAAACAAAAACCAAAACGTAGGAGCATCCGTGCAATTTCCGTGACAGTGCGTTGGTGCGCGGCCAGCCCGACAGACGAACGGATTTGATGGATCCGTCCGTTTGCCGGATGTGAGGCCGAGTCGGCTTTTCTCTCTGGGAATCCGCGGCAAATCTGCTGCCAGTGGCACACATGTCAACGCACACTGTTTGCTCATTAGCGCCTGTCACTTAATTCTGCCCCTTGTGCTCCCCTAACCCTCTTGCATAACTTCCTGCAAGAGCGCAGATGGACCCCATACGACTGATTCTGAGCACGCTGCGGTGATAACCAAGCGGTTCGATTCAGGACCAACCCAAAAATCACACTCATCAAATTCGTAAAACATTTTGAGGACTCCCATGAAATTCAGAGCGGACAAATATTTTGCTGCAGTCAACTGAGCTGCAATCAGAGAAAGTTCCACCACCAGCCGTAAAACATTTGTGCATGTATATTAGTGTAGTTACGGTACTATTGATAGATGGATAGATGGATAGATAGATGCCATGAGTACCTTTCCAGCGGTACCTCTCCGAAGGGCCTACAGCGCGGTGGCGATGGGATGCTGACTGAACCAACCCAGGCACGTTCAGTGAATGTACAGTGCGTAATGGGGTCACTGCCCCTCCCCCCAATCGACAGTTAGCCTGCAGAAGCAAAATGGCTAGAGCAGGCACAGACTGTGGCATATTTGTGATGTTTTCATTCAAAAAAAACTCCATGCTTGGCATATAAGTATAGCAGCACGAGAATGTTCACCACTCGGTGACCTCTCCTCACTCGACCCACCACTGAAACACCACCAACCCATTTTGATCGCCTTAACAATTGCCAAGAAAACAATATTACTCAATTGGAAAAAGAGAGATAATCTCACCACATCCCAATGGTTGCAGTTATACAGGGGAGTTAGGTGGTCTGGGTGGTGGCGCCCGATCCTTTACCTGAGTTGAGCTGGCCTGTATCCGGGGGTGGGGAGGGGGACGTGCTCCCGGGAGTACTTGCAGGTGGCATCCATGTGTTGGTCTTGGGCGTGGTTGTGGGTTCGGGGGCTTGGGTTCGGGGGCGGGGGGTGTGGGTCACTGGTTCGGGTCTCGGCCCCGTGGTCGGCGGGTCGGTGCGCCGCTGAGCGCCCGGGTTGGCTGGGCTTGTGTCTCCTTCTGCATCCCCTGGGGTGGGGTGGCCCGTCATGCCAGAGCTGGTTAGGCGTACCATCTGGTTCTGCCAGGGTCCTGAACCTGGCTGGGGGCTGACCAGGGGCCTGATGGGGGCGCAGAGCTGCCCGACATGGTGGAGGCGCATGGCGGACGCTCTGCGCCCTTGGCTGATCACTGTAGGTTGGGTCCGGGGGGGTCTGGGAGGTTGCTCCCCAGCCTGCTGTACCCCTGGATCGATCCGGTCGCGACTCGCCTATCTCTCCCAGTGCCAAAACTCATAATCAGCACATACATCACACAGTAGACCGAGGGCTTGCTGGATGGGCCGGGTGCAGGCTGTCTGGGTAAGGATGCAGCAGGCAGCTGCCATCTTGTCTGTCACGTTCCTGCCCAAGCGTGCTTCTCGTTTGTCCCGAAATTTTAATCCCACTCACATTAGCTTAGAACACATACACTCACACACCAATCCTACTCTGAACAACACTCCATCAGACCAGGGTCTGCGGGGCAGGAGGGGTGCGTGTGATTCGGGTTGGAATTGCCTTAAGGACTCGCATCCCCAACCAATTTTAACTGCAATTACCAACAACACACATTGAGCACTAGGGTTTTCCGGGGTGACCGGTTGCTGGCGGGTCGATGTGGGGGCGTGGTTGGCCAGGGGCGGTCAGGTGGGCCCCCCCTACCGGCCTGGCTGGAGTCCTGACGGCTTGCACCAGGTGGCTTGGGATGTAATGCGACCTGGCATGGCTGCGGAGAGCGCCGCTGGGGGCCTTCTGGGGCCCCTGGGGGGACTGCTTGCCGTTGTGGGTATGGGTTGTGGTGTGGGGGGCGGCTGTTGGCCTTTTGCTTCTGTGGCACTTGCGGTTGCCTGCGCCAGTGCTCCAGTCGAGTTTTGCACATTTTAGCATTTTTTTCAGTTTTCTATCATAATGTCGGCCAAAAAAGCATTGGCACTTATCTCTTACGGCAACTAAGAACTACTTTCGGACTTTTTATCCGTGGAACTAGAGTGGCCGACTGAAATTCTACGCTCTCAACAACACCAACAACAACAAAAATGTAGCCGCTGTTCCACGAGCGGGCCCACGGAGGAAGCAATGTGGTAAACGAGGCGGCATTCGGGCAGAATGAGGACGCAACCTTACCGTCCACCTCTGCCAAGCATCCTTCTTGCCAACGTTAAGTCTCTGGAGAACAAGCTGGATGAACTTCGAGCGAGGATTAAATTCCAACAGGACACAAGGAACTGTTGCGTCCTCTGCCTGACGGAGACATGGCTGAACCCTCTGGTGCCGAATGAAGCCATTCATCCAGCCGAGTCCTTCTTCATGTTCCGCGGCGACAGATCGGGGGAATCGCGGAAATCCAAAGGTGGAGGCGTCTGCCACATGGTAACCCCAACAACACCAAGGCTCTCTCCCGCTCCTGCTCGCCGAACCTGGATCAGCTGACAATCTTCTGCCGTCCATTTTATCTCGGGAATTCAGCACAGTCATCATTACAGCCATCTATATCCTACCGCAAGCGGACCTGTATGATGTGTTGTGCCGATTTCAAAACAAACATCCCGACGCGGCTGTGGTGGTGACTGGGGATTTTAACAAGTTCTGCCTAATTTCCACCAACACATCACGTGTGCCACCAGGGGAGATAGAACTTTGGACCATTGCTACACACCGTACAAGAACGGATAAGACCGTCTCGCTCCCTGCTTTCGGGAAATCAGATCACGCCACAATTTCACTGGTTCCCGTTTACAGGCCTCTAATCGCACGAGAATTGGTGGTGACGAGGGAAGTGAAGTGATGGACGGACCAATCAGCTCGCCAGCTAATTGGACCGCTGGGGATGAGCGCGCACTCTCAGTCTCCAAGCATGACTTCAGGTGGGCTCTGATGCGGGTGAACACCAGGAAAGCTGCGAGCCCAGATGGCATATCTGGGCGAGTACTGAAGACCTGTGCTAACCAGCTAGCCCCGGTGTTCACTACAATATTGAGCATCTCCCTGGCTGAATCAGTGGTCCCGTCCTGCTTCAAGAGGTCCACCGTCGTTCCTGTCCCGAAGATCGCCTCTCCTGCCTTCCTGAATGACTACCGTCCGGTGGCCCTCACCTCGGTGTTCAGGAAGTGTTTCGAGAGGCTGATTAAGGATTATGTGCCTCCCTCCCCCACACCTTGGACCCGTTGCAGTTCGCGTACCAGCAGAACAGATCCACGAATGACGCGGTCTCCCAGGTACTGCACACCACACTCACACACCTGGATGGCCGGAAGGGGTCTATGTGAGATTGCTGTTCATCGATTATAGTTCAGCTTTCAATACCATAGTCCCCACCAGACTGGCTGTCAAGCTGAAGGAGCTTGGACTGAGTACTCTGCTGTGTGCCTGGATCCTTGACTTCCTCTCAGCCCGGCCCCCGGTGGTTAGGTTGGGGAAGCACATGTCCAGCTCCCTCACCCTGAACACAGGATCCCCCAGGGCTGCGTCCTCAGCCCCCTACTGTACACACATGACTGTGTGGCCAGGTCCCTGCTCCAACATCATCATCAAGTTTGCTGACGACACCGTTGGGCCTGATCACCGACGGCGATTAGAAGGCCTTCCTTGAGGAGGTGGCTGACCTGTCACGCTGGTGCCTGGACAACAGCCTACACCTTAACGTCAGCAAAACTAAGGAGCTGACTGCGGACTTTAGGCGAGGATTACAACCGAGGACACACGCGCCCTTGGTGATTAATGGGACTTCTGTCAAGCTTCAAGATTCAAGATTCAAGATATTTATTCGTCACTTACATATACATACTTTCATACATATATGCAGTGAAATGTAATGCAACGCACTCCGTGATAACACACAATATGTCCAAGGAAAAATTTCTAATAGCCCAACTAACTGACTCCTAAAACGTAATGCAGTAAGTCGAATACTTGTAGAATAAAATAAAAATATATAGAATAAAATAAAATACAATAAAAATAAAATGGAATAGATGGAGGGAATATGCTTATGTATATGGAATAGGTAATTATGTATATACAGATATGTGCATTAAAGTGGAATGTGAATAAAGTGAGGTAGTGTTTGGGATAATACAGCACAGTATACAACAGTACAGACAGTACATCACGAACAACCCTGAACAGTGACACAGTATGCGGTACAGTATGCTACATACAGTACAGAAGGTAGTGGAGCCTATGTGTGTGGCTCAGTGAGGACCCCTGGTGAGGTCAGCATTGACAGTTCTAATGTTTTGCGGGAAAAAACTCTGTCTCAGTCTCTCTGTTCTTGCTGTGTGACTGCGGAGGCGCTTGCCTGACCGCAGCAGCTGGAACAGTCCGTTGTTGGGGTGATGAGGGTCCGGGTGTCGACAGGGTGAGCAGCTTCAAGTACCTGGGAGTCCACATCACAGAGGATTTAACATGGACTTTACAAACAGACACTCTGGTGAGAAAGGCAGGGCAGCGTCTTTACCACCTCAGGCAGCTGAGGAAATTCTAGGTCTCAGTGAGGATCCCAGGATCCTCAAGTCCTTCTACTCTGGAGCAGTGGAGAGTATCCTGACAGGCAACATCACTGCCTGGTTTGGGAACTGTACTGCTCAGGACAGGCGGGCCCTGCAGAACGTGGTGCGTTCAGCTGAACGTACTACTGGAACTACCCTCCCCTCCCTGCAGGACTTATACAGCAGGAGGTGTAGTTGCAGAGAGTGCAGGATCATGAAGGATCCTCACCACCCCAACAACGGACTGTTCCAGCTGTTGGGGTCAGGCAAGCGCCTCCGCAGTCACACAGCAAGAACAGAGAGACTGAGACTGAGTTTTTTCCCGCAAGCCATAAGAACTGTCAATGCTGACCTCACCAGGGGTCCTCACTGAGCCACACACATAGGCCCCACTGCCTTACTGTACTGTATGTAGCATACTGTACCGTATACTGTGTCACTGTTCTGGGTTGTTCGGTGTTACCGTATTGCTGCGCCGTACTGTTGTATACTGTGCTGTATATCTCACAAACGCTACTCACTTTATTCACATGCCACTTTAATGCAAATATCTGTATATACATAATTTGCCTATCCCATATACACAAGCCTATTCCCTTTATCTATTCTATTTTATTTTATTTTATTTTATTTTATTCTTTATATTTTTATTTTATTCTATAGTATTCGACTTACTGCATTACGTTTTAGGAATCAGTTAGTTGGTTTAGTAGAAATTCTTAGGTAGCTACTTCAGTCTAGGCCATATTGTGTGTAATCACCGGGTGCGTTGCATTGACATTTCACTGCATATATGTATGAAAGTATGTATCTGTATGTGATGAATAAACCTCTTGAATCTTGAATCTTGAATCTCTGCAGTGGGCGCCCCGGACGCTGGGGGTGGCGGAGGGCCTGTATACCTGCTGCGGGTGGCGCGCGCGGGGGTAACATCAAAGTGCCCTGCACTGGGCACACGCTGCTACGTGTATGGGCACTTGACACTCACGCCGGGTGGGGCGTCTGGTCGGCTGTGGTGGGGCGGCCCTCCCCCTTGTGCGGGGCGTGGGTGGGCATGGGGGTCCTGCCGGCTCGCCCATGGGACGGGCGACTCTGGTGGGATGTCGGTCTGTCGCCATGCCTTGCGCCTGTGGCCTGGGTTCTGTGCCGGCGGCTGCGTCTTGTGCCTGCACCTGTGGGTTTGTTGTATGTGTGCGCCCCTGGGGTGCGGGGTCTCCTCGTGCTACCTAGGACTGGGTTATGCTCCTCGGGGCTGGGCATGGGGGTTGCTCCACGGCCCTATGGCTTCTCTGGGGGCCCGGAGATCTTCTGTGGCCGCAGGGCAGGGTTCTCTGGGCTTTCCTGCAGCCGTAGGGTGTCTACAGGGCTGCAGAGTTTGGGGGGGCTTAGTTGTTTTTAGACCCAAACATGATAAATAGTTCTCCAAAGAGGGGGGTTGCTGGTGGTTCTCTATAGCAAAAAACTGTGCTCTTGTCATCCTACAGGTCATCCACAGGACAGAGCTATTGCAGCAGTTCTTGATGATTAAAGAATTAATAAAGAGTTGCATTGCAGGTTGAGAACTTCAACTCCACTTGCAGACTAACTCTGTCCTGGATGCAATGGATGTTGATGCAAGTATTGCAGCTTCCACATCAGAATGTAAACAGCTTGGAAACAGTTAATCGCAAGTCCTTTGGGTTAAAAAAAAAAAGGGGTGAAAAAGTAAGACTAATAAAATAAAATGATGATTATAATAATTATAATAATAATAATAATAATAATAATATGTAAATAAAATACAAAAATGAAATAATAATATTGCATTTTTTTTATAATTATATACCATAGTATATTATTATACAATGTCATTATTACCTATTCCTTTTGTTAATGAAAAACTGACGTAAGTAGTCTTTGGATCGCATGGATCCGCCGCACTCACAGACAAGATGAATTAAATGTGATTTCGGGAGAGTTCAGACATGCTGTTATCTAAGCTTGATCCAGATCGGTCAATTATTGTGGAATCATTTGGTAAAAATCTGTATTTTTTATTATCGCTGACTGCACACAGGTCACATGATAGCAGTGCAGTCTTGAGATTGGTCAAAAAAGATGCCAAAATGTTATATGTAACTGAGGTCAGAACTTTATGGATGGCTTGGATCCGACGAACCCATGGACCATCTGAATACAATTTGTATTCAGGGCAGCTCCGACATGCCATCGTTAAAGTTTCATCCAGATTGGTTCAGTATTGTGGATGGAGTTTGTGATCAACCACCTCACCAAGATGGAGCCACGCACAGACATATAAGCTTCAGCGCATGCGCAAGTTGACGACGTACACAGACTACGTGATAGCATTGCAGCCTATCAGGCCGTTACGAGTGAACTTCTGCACTCATAAAATATACCGGAGGCGATAGCCAGGATACTGGGCTCTCCATGGATTGTCGTCGGCTCTGGCAGGCGGCCTGGTCGGCTCTAATTGGCACTGTTCGCTGATTGGACTTTTTTTTGCCCTTGTTTTTCATCTGATCGCAATTATCCACGTGTGGCAAAGTAAATAATCTGTGCATCCGTGGGCCAGTGGAAGCCCTGCAGGCTCTGTGGAGTGGGCACACACACACACACACTCCATGGACACGGGACACACAGGGCTTTTTTGTTTCATTCAATTAGGAAAAAGTGAATACATTTAAAATAATTTAAAAAACACCGTTTTTATTGGTTTCATTTGGAGAAACTGGAAAGAACACACGTAGCGGAGCATTAATGCATATTGGAGTCTCTATTTACAGTATGCAGTTACACCACTGCTCTGCACTTGCCTGTTTTACGAATTATCAGTCTTAAATAAATATATAACTTAAAATAATTGTCACACAGTATTACTTTTGATTCAAAGTGTTGAATAAAAATGTCAAATTGTGAGTAAATTCTTGAGGGTGCTGTGTTTTTTTTCTTGCAAAATTCCTTGGATGTTATTTATATATAGCATTAAGACGGAATATATGTGAAGAAAGCCCTATTTTGATTCAAAGATTTCTACTTTTGAGTTTCTTTATTTATAGGGTTTAAAATACATTATTATTGTGAAGGCAGTTTTCTGTTGATTTACAATGTGCAATAAAATAACTCTGTTCCCCAAACTGGATGAATACTCGTGATCACAATATTGACTAAAACAATCATGATCATCATTTTAGCCATAATCATGCAGCCTTGTTTCAGAGTGATAACCGCCCCCAGTTGCCGCGTAAGAAACCCACCCACAGCCGCAAACATCACCGATCATAGAATTTCACTGTAACTGTCACGATACTGTATATTCGCTACAATACTGTATTATTGTATGATCATATAATCAAACACAGTTGTGTACACTCTTTAACGCACGTACTCTTCATACTCCATACACTTTCTCAGAGTCCCGTTCGTCTAGGAGCTCGCCTCTGCGACGACCCTTGATCAAGATCCAACTCGCGGCTGTCTCATCTTTTTTTTAAATATTCAATAAGCCGTATTTTTCATGGTAACATTATCTGGCATCATGAACAGGATCAAGCTATGTCCAGGAGGACCAACGAAGACGGTAGGCCTGATAAAACAACCTCGTTAGGAGGACCGTCCTTCGGTTGGACAGACGCGATATTGAGGTGTTTCAAATCACCCGCAAGAGTCTAATTCATTTTAGAATTACGGACTGGATCGGTAATTGATTTTTCATACAGTTGCCACGGTTAAAGTCGCAATATTGTGGTACTTCGAGTTACCCACAAGGGTCCTAATCATTTAGGAATTACGGTTAGAGACTGGTAATTGATTTTTGTAGAAAACGGCTTAGAGTTGTTGAACCCAAACCCTAACCCCAACCCAACCCCGGTTCCTATTTGTTTACGAATCACGGTTAGATCCAATAATTGTTCCGTAGTAAATGGAACCCTAAACCCCTGTCTCTAACCCCCGCAAGGGTCCTGATCGTTTAGGAATCATGGTTAGAATTCGGTTATTGACTAGTCATTGAATTGTAGTCATGATGGGTTCAGGAAATAGTAATGTTTCTTTGTACTTTCTTTTCATGTTTTGTCGCGAGGGTACCCGGATCTGGACCTGGACTCACCATCCCCCGAGGCGTCGACCCCCACCCCAAATTGCCCCCATAAATGATGGTGGGAAGTTTGGTCACTGGGCACACGACTGCCCTGAACATCCCAACCAATCTGGATCCAATAGAAGTTGTTTTAACCAAGGGAAATGACGCCAGGGGGATGGAACACCAGCGAAGGACAATGGTCATGACCAATCTCAACCTGATCAGGTGAATCGAGCACACACTCAATTACACCCGATGATAAAAGTGATGACAAAGTACACACGTCCATGTACTACAGTGCCGTTGTCGAGTTCCCAACCTTTGATTTACAAATTAGAGGTCACAAATAAACCTTTCTCGTCGACTCGGGAGCCTCACGCTCACTAATATCTGTCCACTAAAATATGTACTGTCGTCAGCTGTAGCAATACCAGAAAATGATGGCGCTGCGCATCGTTGTTTCACATACCATATTTACATCTTTATTTTGCGTTATGACAAGTTGAGTGCACGCCTCCTAGTTTAACGTTGTTTTGTCATAATTACATAAAAACTCACAAGTTTGTGTCTTTCATTAATTTCTTTATCTTACATGTTTACTTGTTGCTCCTGAGCCATCTTGTACCCACTGATTGAAGCCTGCAATCTTCTGATCAGAAGTCATACGTGCCCTGCCGGCTCTCCACCTAATAATGGGTCTTAATGACTGAGAGGGTTGGCCTAAATACATATGAGCTCCTCCAGTACCCTGATCCAAGCGTTATTTAGTGGTGGACGCTGATAGCCCATGCAGGGGCATTTATTGGCTGTGGTTTTGAGAATTGCGGCGTAATGTTGTGCTGTGTGTTAGAATGTGTGTGTGTTAAGTGTTATATGATTCATTGTTGTGTTTGTGTGTAAACGCAATCCGTGAAAGTATGAAGGTTTGTTGTATGGTCTACACCGCGGACCATCATCTGACCCACAACTCGGCCAGTCAACAGGGCCCATATGAACTAAGGTGAGCAGAGCCATTTTTGAAAATCTGTATTAGTGTTGATTGGCTGGGATGTGGTAAGACTTTGGTAGTTGTAGTTGTGTGTTTCCTCCTCGTGTGCACCGTGGCTTGTGTTGCACCATTGTTGCTGAAATTGATGTTGTTTGAATGTTGTTTGAGTGCTGTTGGGATAAAGAAGAGGGAGATATTATTGAATTGTGAGGGAACTAGAACAACATGGAAAAGTGGATGAGAAAAGGACAGTTAAAAGTCACAGATGGAGATAGGAGGAAGTGAGTGGCTAGAGGGTTGGAGCATACTGAGAGAAGTTTCCAGAATTGATTCCAACTGCATGCTTTTTGCTGATGACGTATGAATGTGTGTGTGTGTGTGTGTGTGTGTGTGTGTGTGTGTGTGTGTGTGTGTGTGTGTGTGTGTGTGTGTGTGTGTGTGTGTGTGTGTGTGACTTACCCTGCCTAGGATCCACAGCTTAGCCACCACACAGCAAGTTTATAATTAAAACAATTGAGTTCCACCCACTCCCAGCTACACACATTTAGCGCAGACAATAGCAATAATTGTTAACTAATACCCACATATAACCATGACAAACTCACAACCGACTGAACCCGACTGAACCTGACTGAAAACTGAACCAACGGAACCAACGGAACCAACTGAACCCAACTGAACCACCAGAACGGTCTCGCCCACTCACCGACATCTCTGCCAACCTGTGGACAAAACGACACCAACGCCATCAGCGATGTATCCACCGAGGAAGCCAACACCATTGCCAAAAGCTAAGTACTCGCACCCAGTGATTACACCCAGAAGAAACCGTAAGCTGGCAAAGCACATGGCACCCCTTTAACCCATTTAAACAATTCTGCAGAGTCAGAGGGACCCTAGCATTCATACTAATCACAACATTATAAGTATGTGTGAGTATTATATAAGTTATAAGTAGTACTTAATTCAGAAAATAACACAATCTGTAAACGCCCACCAGGTCATTGGACAGCACCGCGCATTCACTTATCAAAGTTTTTTTTAATTGTATTTTTATTAACCTGTGCTGTCAGCATGCTGGGCATACAACACAGAGTATTTGTAGGCCATTGCATTTAGGACAGAGTTAGTCTGCAAGTGGAGTTGAAGTTCTCAACCTGCAATGCAACTCTTTATTAATTCTTAAATCATCAAGAACTGCTGCAATAGCTCTGTCCTTTGGACGACCTGTAGAATGACAAGAGCACAGTTTTTGGTTATGGAGAACCACCACCAACCAACCAACAACTGGTCACGTGGCCTCTTCCTGTCATAGTTATGGCAGTAAATGAGGGAGGAAAGGAGAGGAATGTAACCAGGAGGATGCTGGGGTACATCCGAAGCAGGTGTGGTGGTGTGTGCGTGTGTGATGGGACCGCCTGTATGTGTTTGTGTGTGTGTGTGTGTGTGTGTGTGTGTGTGTGTGTGTGGGGTTGTGTGTGTAAGATGTCCACCGGTGAGTGTACATGACTTATCCCCAATGGTACTGGTGTAGAAGGTCTGTATTATGTCATGGCGCCTTCAAGCAGCGGAAAGGGCCCAAAGGCCCCCAAACTCCGCAGCCTTGTAGACATCCTATGGCTGCAGGACTCACCTGCCCCCCAAGTCACCTGCCCTGTGGCCACAGAAGACCCCCGGGCCCCTAGAGGAGCCAGAGGGCTGTGGAGCAACCCCCACGCCTCGCCCCGAGGAGCATTACCCAGTCCCTGGGAGCACGAGGAGACCCTGCACCCCACGGGCGCACACATACAACCAACCCCCAGGTGTAGTCACAAGACGCAGCTGCAGGCACAGAACCCAGGCTGCAAGTGCAAGGCACGGACCGCAGGCCCGGATCCCAACCCCAAGGCGACAGAAGCCGCCCGAGCCGCCCGAGCCGCCCGCCCCGCAGGCGAGCCGGCAGGAGTCCCATGCCCACCGATGCCCCGTGCGAGTGGGAGGCCCGCCCCACCGCAACCAACCAGATGCCCCACCCGGCGTGAGAAAAAACACTTATCCGTCCTAGACCAACATGAGTGTTGTCAATCCACCCGATCGAAATTATCCGGAGGGCAATTCCCGGACATTTGCTCCGTAGTGTATCAGATAACGCCCAATGACATGCCCATAGTGGAGGGTGGTGATTCTATTCCCGAGGTTCTGCTACAGCACACCAAGCAGGTCCCCGATCTATTCTGGCTGTGCGGAGGTCGTATGCTGCGCACTACCTTGCCCGCCAATTGGTCAGGCCTATGTGCCTGCATAGCGGTGGCACAGAAAATGCCCACTGTCACCGAGGCTCACCTCAAACTGCTTACCAGCACTCCTGCCTCTCCCTGTTATTTCAGCAGGCGCTTGGTCAGTCTTTTTTTGACACCCTTTGTGTCTTTTTTGACGGCCTTTGTGTCTATGTTGACGCGATAGGAGTCCCAAGGGGGGGGGGGGGGGGGCAATGAATACAAGGCCCAGAACCAAATTTCTAATGGATTTGCATGCATAATCTGTCCCTGGTGCACAATAAACAAAATGTCGATTGGATTGATTCCCAAATAATAACATTCCGGACTAAAAGTTCACGGTTGCGCTGCGCAAAGAACTTTAGGACAATGCTGGCCACAGCCTGTGGGATATGGATTGGTTTTATGGTCTGGCAGGACGATAGGGCAGCATCATCACTAAATTCTTAATCGTTCTTTGCATTGTCCTAGTTTTCCTAATGCTTATCGGGTGATGTGTAGCTCCGCCGGCTCAAGGTTTAATTATGAAGGCTGTGGAGGTGCAAAAAATTGCATTTTTGTCGCAACCTGAATCTTCCTCTTTGCTTCCCTCCTTAGATACGCCCTCACCCCTGGCTGAGCTGGAAATGGAGATCTGGCTATGGGCTGCAGTCCATGGTCCCTCTGTGAGACAGGTCCACTATAAGCGTGGAGCTCCTCAGAGTTAGATGTGGAGGTGGTAAAGAACCCAACATCCTGCTGGGTGGCCCTTGGACCCCACGCCCCTCCAGTCCGATCCCCCTCTGGTCATCTTTTTCCTTCGCCCCTCCATCAAAAGGACTTCCTGGGTTTCCCACTGGGTTTTACCGCACATCGAGGGCCAGGTTTTTTCTGATAACCATATACAACATGTTATTTGAATGCATACGGTTTATTTCTTGTGTAACAATTATTTATTGTAGCGCCTTTGTTCTCGCTTTATTCTAAGTATACATTTACATGTTCCTAATGTTGTTGGAATGGTTTGAGGTTTCTTTGTTTTGTTTTTCGTTTTGTTTTTAGTTTTCGGTTTGTGTTTTGAGATTGGTTGTTTTTTTTAAATATATTTGCTACAATACTGTATAATTGTATGATCATATAATCAAACATAGTTGTGTACGCTCTTTAACGCACGCTCTAGTCACCCTATCGTCCGTCACATTGACAAACCCCTTGCAATTTCATAATGCGAACCATGACCATATAAGTTTGTGTGTGTCCTGAATAAACTGTTCGTCTCAAGAGTTGGAGCTCGCCTCTGCCACGACCCTTTATCAAGAGCCAAGTCGCGACTGTCTCATCTTTTGTTTAAATATTCAATAACCTGTACTTTCACTGTAACATAACCAGGAGGGAAAGAATGAACTTCTACAATCACAAAAACAAAAAAAAACAATTATTTAAAAATCACTAAATAACTAAATGATAATAACTAAATAACTAACTTATAATTAATAATAATAACATAATAACTAATGGAACTAACAATACATTAATACATGGATGAATTAATAACAACAATAGTAATACACACGCGTGGTTCTCTCTGAGAACCCTTGGTGTTTTGAAAGTCTGCGCACTGATATGTTGTGTGTACATCAATAGAACAATATTTGACGAAACGGCTGAGCGCCGCTTGGGGTCAATAAATATTCCACTTCACGCTTTGGAGTGGGAGCGCGACCTCCATCTTACCTATGTGTTACAGAGCGTTATTACTGAAAGGAGGCTTCCATCTGCTTTCCCCCCCCCCCACCAACACCCCCACCACCACCACCACCACCACCACTTACGGTTGTGTGAAACACATTTCAGGCGGACCTCATTTAAATCTCAAGGCTGCGCGAAGGGGTTAGAATGGGAAGTATGGAATGGTTATAAAGCCGGGCCTCACTCCTGGAACACCTGCTCTCATTGGTGAAACTTGTCTCGATCTGAAAAAGAAACAGGAAGAACCTCTGAAACATGGGATGGAATGAACCGTTGTTCCTTCTAGATCGGTATCAGTATATCAGTATATGTGTCTTTTTTTTCCCACAATTAATACACAGATGTCTTCATGTGAAGATATGAAGTTTCCTGGGTTTGTAAGTGTAGTTGATGAACATTTACGTTAAGTATGTTTTAACCATTCCAGGGAAAACGTTATACAGTACATGCAAGGTCATATAATTCAACTAACTTAAATTGAACTAACTCACATTTTAAGTTTTACGAGTGACGTACAAGTGGAACATTCAAACAATCTCAAGTGCTAAATATTTGGATTAAATTCTTAGTTGAAAAAACTGAACCAACAGAGTGTTAAAAATCGATCCATTATTTTGTTCTTTTGTCATATACATACAGTGACATCTTTGACAATAACATATCTTATCAAATAGATGGGACGTATTATTCAGAATCCAAAAAGACAACTATACCTGAATTCCAAAATTCAGTATAGCCACTAGCCACAGTTTAAAGGATAGGTTCTCTGTTTTACAAACCAGGTGAAAACGTGAAACGGGCCTGACAGTCTAGTGTTTTTTGAACCCGTTTTAGGTAACAGTAATATCGCATTCGATTAAGAAGGACTTACATCCCAAAGGTAATGCTTGCTACAGTTGGTTGCCAGTTGGAAGCGGACCAACTTCCTGTTTCTAGTAGACTTTGTAGACCAAAGGATCTGATTTTCGGAACTGCAAAAGAGTTGATAAAATCCCCCCCAAAAAGATGTACGGTAGGACACTGTCTAACTTTACTGTTATTGAGAAGGAGATATTGTTTTGAGGCTTCAGCGGGGTTGTGCTGAACAATTACAAACTAAGGGAATTTGCATTTTAATAAGACCTGGATTGAAAAATCGCAAACCTATCCTTTAAGGCAAAAACGACTTTAAAATCCAAAATAGTAGCATTTTGTATGAGTTGGGTAAAACAGGAAGACAGTTACTCAATCACATTTTTTTTTTAATCAAAATACCTTGTTTTCAACTGGAAAGTAAATCAAATGGAATTCTGGCACACCGTGAGAAAATTGCACTATTGACCAAATGTCAGTATACAGAACTACGCAACTTGTGTAAAAACACACGCAAAATGAGGGTTGAGGACTGTCATGGCCACCATCCTATGACATCCACACGATGAACGAATCAAGCCTTCTACAACAACAATATAAATAAACAAATAAATTAATAAATTAATAAATTAATAATAATAATAATAATAATAATAAAAATAATAATAACAATAACCACAAACATGGTTATTATTGGGGAAAATGGGAAAGATCTCCCCCGGTACCATATTCCGGGGCCCCGTCGCAGGTCAGCAGATGCAGCATAATGAAATATTTTTGGGGCGAGAGATGAATCTGCTTTCAGATTGAGCATTACAGCACGGGTGGATGACAGAGATCACCCCCCCCACCACCGCCACCACGCGGAAGCAATTTGGGTTCGGGGGGTTATTTAGATTACCATAACCTAACCCAACCCAACTCTAACCCAAAGTCATAACGTGCACCTGAAGGGAGTAGAACCGGGTAGTGCCAGTGATTAACTTTTCACGGGGGGCGGGGGCGTCTTCTCAGGGTTCAGGATCCTTCTCGGGGCCTTGTAATAAAGAGGAGCTCCGCGGCGTGAGTGATGTTCCACCTGCGTGCGGCGGCCGCTCGCTGATTGATTCCAACATCAGACTTCATCTCGCCAGGTTCGCTCTTATTAAGATCCCTCCTTTTCCCTGAAATAACTCTATTCTACCACCACTGCTACCCATAACATCCCCCGCGCTTAATTTCAGTCAGCAAAGGGAACTTGTTTCAAATACACATACATATACACACAAACACACACACACACATATATATATATATAGGTACTCCTCATTTAACGGCCGAGTTCCATTCCTAGGACCAGGTCGTTAAGCAAATTGGTTGACCCGTGTTATTTCACGGTAAGGGGGCGTGGCCAACGCTAGTGTAGTGAATACTGACAGACTGCAGGAACGAGACTGAAAACGGTGATGGAATGAGATGTATACAGTGTATATAGTATATGTAGTGTATATAGTATATATAGTGTAAATAGTGTATATAGTATGTATAGTATATATAGTGTATATAGTTGATATAGTGTATATAGTGTATGTATATAGTGTATATATTATATATAGTGGATACAGGATATAAAGGGTGATGCACAGTGAGATACTTGACGCTGAGACACCACGCACGCAGTTTGCACACCGTGGTATTGTACACAGTGTACAATACAGACTGCTCAGAGAGCTGGTCATAAGTCCGAACAGTCTTTAAACAGGTAGGTCATTAAGTGAGGAGTACCTTTATATACATATATCTAATGTCACGTGCAAAAGGGTGGGATATATCAGGCAGCAAGTGAACAGTTAGTTGTTGAAGTTGATGTGTTGGAAGCAGGAAAAATGGTCAAGCGTAAGGATCTGAGCGACTTTGACGAGGACTAAATTGTGATGGCTAGACGACTGGCTCAGAGAATCTCCAAAACGACGGGTTTTGTGGGGTGTTCCTGGTATGCAGTGGTTAGTACCTACTGTAACCCAAGTTATTTTCTGTAGTTCTTAAGTTACAGTATAATTTTTTGAGACAATCGCTAAGCACTGTAACTTACGAGGCCCCCAAAAGGCATCGCTTGACATGACCCTCTTGTTGCTAGAGTCAGTAATTGTGTGTTGGATTTCCTGAGATGTGTGCGAAACTTAAAAACCAGCCTGCACAAAGGTGTGCAGCGCAGTTATTAAACAGTCTGAATGCTTTTGTTCCACTGTGCATTGCATTAAACTAAATAATCTTTTAACTTATTTCTCCAAACATGTTTAACCATGTTCTAACGTACTGTACATATTGCCTGGAGTTAACACGCTGCCATGGCCATTAACAAGGCACAAACCGCCGCTGCACGTGTAAATTAACCTAGCTTCAAGGCCGCAATACACACATTCATTTCGATGCTAAATGGCTAAACAGTTAACACAATCGGCCGTATTCAGCTCACGTCACATACACACTATATCCTGACTGGTTTTTAAGTTTCACACATATCGGGCAATCCAACACACAATTACTTACTTGAGCAACACCAAGGTCATGTCAAGCGGCTAACCCAGTGCTAATTAGCTAACCAGAGCAGTTAACTCACCAGGATAATCCGTCTATTTACTCGGAAAGCACCCGTCCGGAACTCTCCCCAGAAGTTTTCTCCGAAACCACTACCAGTTTTCCCGTCTCCAATGCAGTGTTTTCCACGTTAGGTATATTATATATATAAAAAAACAAAAACAAACAAAAAATAATAATATATATATATATATATCACTTTCAAACCACCATCGCAGTTGCGTGCGTGTCTCCTAGTTCGTCTATGCTCTGTGCTCTATCGTCTGTCATGCATGCGCTCGCGATGCCTCTTGGGGGCCTCGTCAGTTACAGTGCTATTGATTATCTCAAAAAATTAAACTGTAACTTAAGAACTACAGAAAATAACCTGGGTTACGCTGCCAAAATTGGTACAAGAAAGGACAACCGGTGAACCGGCAACAGGGTCATGGGCGCCCAAGCGCTCATTGATGCGCCCTGGGAGTCTGCCTGGTCCGCAGCACAGCTACTGCAACACGATGATACTGGCACACGGTGCATCACAGCTTGCTGTGTATGGAGCTGTTGATCCCTGTCCACCGCCAAAAGTGACTACAATGAGCACATGAGCGTCAGAACTTGACCATGGATCAATGGAAGAAGGTGCCTGGTCTGATGAATCACCTTTTCTTCTACATCATGTGGATAGCTGAGGTTAGAGTAGGAGCATCTGTGGGATGTGCTGGAACAACAAGCCTGATCCATGGGGGCCTCACCTCACAACCTCCAGGACTTAAATGATCTGCTGCTAACGTCTTGGTGCCAGGTACCACAGGACACCTTCCGAGGTCTTGTGGAGTCCATGCCTCCACGGGTCAGAGCTGTTTTGGGGGCACAAGGGGGAGCTACACAACATTAGTGGCTTTAGTGGTGGTTTTAATGTTGTGGCTGGTGGTTGTATTGTGCAGTATTGTAAAAAAGCCTGTACGGGAACAATTAAACAGAAAGGGAGTGCAAAGAATTGTTTTTTAAAGACGCTCATAAACACGGTCCTCTCTCTTATTGAAGGGTGACCAATTTAAATGAAATCATCCATCTCCTTCGACACACCACACGAGTGCTTTCCCAACTGTCCAGTTCCGCCATTCTGATTCTTTATTTTTCCCCCTAAAAGCTCAATTGAATAGAATGCTTTTGACATACAGCTCACTAAAACGCACAGGTAGAATTTGGCACAGTGGGCTAACAGTGGTATTTACACCTGGTGACATGCGCACAAGAAGTCAGAAGAAGTCACACGCTGTTCTCAACATTTATTTGAGAATCGCACTGTTCCCAAACACACTGAAGGAGAAATGTGGGATTAACGTGGTCACTCAAGAAGCCATGTTCAATGTTTAGTCCACATTCAAAGACTCATTATTACAATGACCTTCTCCATATTTTTAGGGGAGGGGGCCGTAGACCGGTCAGAGTGCTCATGCTGACCCCTGTCTACCACCGAAAGCACCTACAATGGTCATGTGAGCGTCTGAGCATGTGAACTGGACCATGGAGCAATGGAAGAAGGTGGCCTGGTCTGATGAATCACGTTTTCTTCTACATCATGTGGATGGCTGTGATTAGGGTCTGATCCGATCGAGCATCTGTGGGATGTACTGGAACAACAAGCCCGATCCATAGGGGCCTCACGTCGCAACTTACAGGACTTAGAGGATCTGCTGCTAATGTCTTGGTGCCAGATACCACAGGACACCTTCAGAGGTCTTGTGGAGTCCATGGCTCCATGACTTTAGTGGTGGTTTTAATGTTGTGTCTGATCGGTGTGTGTATATATATATATATATATATACACATATATATATATATATATATATATATATGTGTATATATATATATATATATATATATATATATATATATATTATTTATTTTTTATTTATTTTTTATTTTTTAATCTATCATGTGTATTTCCTAATCCCCGACAATACAAAAAAATACAATGACATTTGCACAAAGCTTTTTGGACCTCTTCGGGGAGTTGAAGCAAATGAGGTCGCCTCACGAGTTGTGTGGATTTTTCTGTAATGATGGCATCAGGTTAGGGCTCTCTTCCCGCGGGAACGCTTCTCTCCGGTGCGATTAAGAGGAATGCCATCTGGGTCGCGTAACCGAATGTTCCAAAACATGCACCGATGACGAAAAATTGCGGGTAATCACACAAACTCAAATTGTCCTCTGAAACAACTGGCACAATGTGGCTCCGTTCAACTCTTTCCGTACATTATGGACATCTGGGGGCGGAAAGCCGCGGAACCGGTATCGGTATCTGACCCAATCGACCGTAAGTCAAACATTTTGAGGGCTGGAAGGGAGGAGGAGGAATTTGAAAAATGTTTGGGAAACAAAAGGGAAGACAGTAGATGAGGCCTGGGTCAGCTCTCGCATCAACGTGGAGACTGAAAAGATCACAATAACTCAAACGCCATCGTCATATGCCTCCCCTCCACCGTGTCACGGGAAATTATAGGCGACCGGGTCCCAACGCGAGGCTCCTCTCTCAAATTTGCCACCCGCCACGGTCCTTTCATCGACGTCGTTACGTGGGCCCGGTTCTCCGTCCTCGCTGTACACCAAAGCGGCGGTGATGCATTAATCGCTCGCATTTTAGCTGTAAAATAGGTCCTTATTCCGCCGCGACTTGAAGCTCCCTGGCAGTCGACGCGTGAGGAATTTAAATATCAATTCCCCGCCCGTGGCGGCAGTCGCCCAATTTTTGATATTTGATATTTCCAAACCTGCTGCTGGATTCCCTCGCTCTCTCCCTACGTACCTGCCTTCCCCCACACTGATCAGTGAAGGAGTGCATTTTGAAAACAGCCCTCAGCAAAGTTGAATGGGAAACCGAGAAGAGTGAGTCTGTGAGTGTGTGGTGGTGGCGTGGGGGTGGGGGTATCAAAATGGCTAACAGAAGATGACAAGCCCCTCTAAGCCTTATCCTTTGTGATTCTCTTCCCTTTCCACCCCCCCCCCCCCCCCCCATACACACCCAAACCCCACCCAAATGGATGAGAGTGAGAGAGGAGAGACAGCTCCCTCCATTAGCTCCCCAGTGGAACTGCCTGATGAGAGAAGTGACTCCGGCTAATCTCTCGCTAAGTTTGTGTGTTGTATGCCTCGGCGCGGGTTTGACTCAAGTTTTTCCGCGCCCCCCCAACACAACCCCTTCAAGTCGAGTTGTCGTGCAGTGGCGCTGCGAGATGTAAAATTTTGTGTGTGTGTGTGTGTGTGTGTTGAGAGTGGTTGGGACGATGCGGGGAACCTCACACAGACTGGGTAATTCAGTCAGCGCTATGAGTCCGGCCGCGGTTTTTTAAAACTGCTTATCCGAGCCGAATTCTGATGGGAAATCATTTCCAAACACTCTTCCTTTCATAAGCGGCCGTCGGGCGGGGAGCGGGCGGGGGGGGGGGGGCGGTGGCGGCGGGGGGGCTTAGCTCCGCCTGTGTTTATCCCGGTGGAGCCAGGGCACAAATCACTTTTCAAAAATTGTCCGAAGAGCAAATAAATGATGGGGCTGGCGACCCTGCGACTACCGCCACTGCTGCGAGGGCGGTCATGGTTCCAAATGTAGTTTCCCCCCCACCATCTATACCAAATTACAGGGAAGATAGGGCAATAATGGGGGCCAATAAGTGACCTTGCCTTCCCGCCATGCATAAAAACGCACGGTCCCCGAGGTTGAGCGACGTTTAGCTGGCTTCCGGACATCAGTCTAAGTCCGCTTGACACGAAGAGCAGCATCCAATAGCTCAGGGAGAGTGATTTTGAAAAGCACCGAGGTGAGCGGCCTGCCGCCAAAGCTGCCTTTCCCCTCCCCGAGATTCATAACACAGGAACTCTGCCGTGCCGAGGGGGGGGCCGTGGGCGCCCGACTCCGGCCTCACCCGTGGGATCGCGTCATAGCCCGCACCGCACGCACACACACACACACACACACACACCGCCGTAGAATGTGGAATGATCTAAGAGCGACTCGCCGCGTCGGCTCGCCCCCCTCCGAGGACGGGGACGGGGATGAGGTTGGGGTGCGCTCATCGCGGGGGGATTGGAGTGTAGAGTATTCGACGGGGGTCCCCTGGCGCTCGGAGACGGGAGACGAGCCAATTAAAGCCTGAAGAAATAAAAGGTAGGGTGGAGGGGGAGGTGGCGAAGAAAAAGAAAAAAAAGCCCAGGTGAGATGTAACGAATCACAGTTTTCCTGCACGTCAACCGCCTTGTTTTGCGCTGTGCATCGGTCCTGGGGGGTGGGGGCTTGCGAGGGGGGAGTCTTTGAACCCCAGAGACATGTGAACTAGACGCCTAATTTGAGGCTTTACGCGGCAGATTCCCATCTCCCATCAAGCCCACAGAGGTGATGAAAAGGCCACAAAGTGACAATTGCGTTTCGATGGTGTCGCGTTTACCCCGGTTTGTTCGTCATCCCTAAGTTTAGCCGCGCGAACTGCGTGTGCGTCTGCGTGGGGGGGGCACGTGCACTAGCATGCGACGAGCGGCAATGTTGGGTCGGCCCACCTTTGGTCCAAATACCACGTGGCCTACTCAACGCGTTGTAGTGACTTTTCTTTCCTAACCCTTACCGAACCCCAAACACCCCCTAACCCTGACCCTAACCCTAACATTTTTTGAAGTATACTTTCCGCCTCACCTTTAGAGGCTAAACGCGGCTGATGAGCGCGGGCTCCGTTCGTGGCACATCACTTCATCGTGACACCACTTAGCACACATGTCGCCTTCTAGGGCAGGGCTGTCAGAGGGCATTAGATAACAAGCCGGCCCCATTAGCGTTGCTTAACCGCTCATTAGAGGCGAGACCTGAGGAATTCAAGAGGCCTGTGCTTACCCTACCCAAGCACCACCACCACCACCAGCACCACCACCACACCCACTTCTGTTTTCTAAATGCCAGTCGGACGCCTCTTCAACTCCAACCCCCCCAAACAAAATAAATACATACAACCACCCGGACCCTGCCTGTTTCGGCAGGAGGACGAACGGGCAGCGGGGTGTTACGATAGAAACCAAATTTTTTCAAATGTTATTTTTAACGATGTCACAGAAATCAAAACTCCAAGGTGCCGTGGGAGGAGAGTGACAGTGGCTGCGCGCGCGGTGAAACGAAGTGATTAGCCATCTTAATTAGCTGTCGTCTTTGGCCCCGGATGATGGAAAGTTGCGCTCCTGGGATCGATTGGGAGAAAAAACAACCGGCCACCGCAACCAGCAAGCCTCCTCGCCATCGATGCTTCTGCAGCCTCGATGGAGGGGGAGGAGGAGGAGGCTGGGAAGAGGGGGAGGCTGGGAAAGGCCATTTGGGGCAGAGGACACCGCGCCCTTTCATATTGGCATCTGCTTATCCTGTTAAATCATGGAATGGAAAAGGTTGGCAGGGGGGGTCTTTCTTTGAGATCAACTATTGTTGAAGTCAACACCTCTGACACCCTCGGTGAACTGATGTTAATGGAAGGCATGCCGCAGCATTTAATTAGATAAATAGAGAGTGGCAGATTTTCAGCTTCTCCTAGCAACACCGAGGTATTGAAGCAGTTTCAAAACTCTCCACTTTCACCTCGGTTGCAGGCTTTTCAAAAGATGTTTCCTACCACCGACGTCGCGCTAATGCCACTTGGCGCCCACTATGATTCGCTCTAGCGATGGCGCACGAGTGAGGCATGTGCCATTCATTTTCTGAAATTTGGGTTTGCCTGGATATCATACTTCAAATAGCGGATAAATTACGATGCAGATTGCAGGTTTACCTTCATAAAGTCCAAAAAAAACAAAAAAACTTGTCTGATTTTCTGTTTTTCCCATAAATCTCCAACTTCAATCTTAGGTATTTCCAGTGGCATATCCGATATGTGTTCAACATATCTCGCTGCGCTTGGAGGTGGGCAGTGATGTATGGCCCAGGTTTAAATTAGAAGTCCTGTGATGAGTGACATGAGTAGGAGTCAAGAGCTTTTTTAAAGCGTAACGCACAGAGCACAGTCGCTTCATCCGTGGTGTCACCCGGTTTATGGGTGTATTAAACTTAAGCAAGTAAAGGCACGGCACAGTCGTTAAAACTCTATTTCAATAGTTACAATTTCCAAATAGATCTTTCATCACGCAGGTAAGATGGGGTGTCATGTTAACACACACACACACACACACACACACACACACACACACTTTCACGTGGTCACCCACTTGCAAAAACGCGCCAGCCCCAGCGGTAGTTACGGTGTTATTACACGTAGCAGACATGTGGCGGATTTTCAGCTCCTTAAATCAGCTCGGGGCGGTGAGCTGTCGCCCAGCTCACGCTCAGTCGCCGTGCCGCCTGCGTTGCGCCATATGACCGTGGCTCAGCTGTGGTTCCCTCGGGGGGAGGGGGGGGGGGGCCGGGGCTCATTTGTAGTTCTCCCTCCGTGTGCGCTACTCACTCCAAAGCGAGAAACAACTTGCTTACATATGGCCCTCAATTAGTTTGGCTACCGCGGGGCGTTGCGATGACTGGAAAACGTACGACCACCGAATGACTGACGCGGTGCTGTTTGCATAGCCAGGGGACACCATGATTGTTGTTCCTGTTCCCTCATTAGTGCCATGTATAGGGGGAATGGAGGTGGCTGACGATGATTAAGATCAGGCGCGGCTAGGTTGCGCAGCCGTGCAGGAAAAAAGGGGCTGAATCCAGCGCTGGACGAAGGTCCGCTGTTGGTTTTAGGGAGCGTTCTTTTGTGAGTCAGTCGTATTGATGAGACCATAGACCAGTGAGAGATCGCAAAAATATGTTTCTAATTCCACTCCGATAAAAGAAAGAATGGAAATTAGCTCTCGTGTCGCAAGATCAAAATAGCAAGGCCGTAATAATCAATCCAATTCATCGGTTCCAGAAAAAATAGCAGTGCCGGCAGAACAAGGTTTCACTCTGAAAGTGTATACTATACATGGTGATGAAAGGTTAGAGTCCTCTTTTGAGATTCGGATCTTGACGAGTCACTCAGTAAAAAGACTCGTTCGGTTTTTCTGCTTCTCGACTCTTTGCTCGAGTGAGGGAGGTCTTCCTGTCTTCTGGCTGAAAGTCGGATCGGCTCTCAGTCGTGAATTAAATTCTCACGAGAATCCTTCAAATCTGTCAAACATATTTATTTTGGTCGAATGGTCGAAACAAGCACAGTTATGCTTGTTTATGATGTTTTAGTTATTATCAGGTTAGTAGTGTGCCGTGGGATTATTGCAAAGTAAAAGGTGTGCTGTGGAAGAAAAGGGGTTGGAAAACCATGTTTTAGACATTCTACCTATAATCCGGCTTTACATCACATTACCTCACATCATCATTTAGCAGGAGCTTTAGTCCAAAGCAACTTACTCTTATGCATCAGGAGCAATCAGAGTCGTGAAGAAGTGCCTTGCTCGAGGACACTTCAGCACACTTGCAACCATAGGTAACCAAAGCACAGTCAGTCCACTGTCTCATGGCTGTGGAGATTTCAAGCTCTCAAAACATGAAGTCCAGTCCAAACCTGTCAGTTCAATCCCCGCCCCATGAAAGACGCCACCCATATCCCCAAACTAGTTTATTTTTTGTTGGCCGCCATGTACTGTATATCCATTTGGCGAAACGCCGTTGAAAGGCCTCTCTGTTACGAAGACCAAAAAGCCTTGCGGAGGAGGAGCATCACCTTTGGCCACTTTGATGTTTGGTGGATTTTCTCTGGCTTCCTTCAGCGGTTGCCATTCGTCTGGCGCTTAGACACCTCACGCTACTTTTGCCCCTTTAAATATCTGGAAAGTGAAGGAGCAGGGGTCGTAGCTCAGGCGGTAGAGCTAGTAATCTAAAGGTTGCTGGTTCGATCCCGGGCTCTTCCTGCTAGCATACTGTAGTGTCCTTGAGCAAGACACTTAGCCCCTAATTGCTCCTGATGGCTGCATCCATCGGTGTTAATTATAATTGTAAGTCGCTTTGGATAAAAGCATCTGCTAAATGTAAATGGATGAACGGTGTGTTCCAGGTAGAGGAGAAGTGTTGGTTTCTCCAAAAACTGAGAATTATTTCCGCGGGAGCATTGTCCATGTTTAACAGAGAGCTGATCCCATCTTCTTTATTGGACAAATCCAACACAGACACCCCTCATATAACAACAGATGGTTCAGCGTCTGAGGTATGAATATTCGAGGGGTTTTCTGAATTATATTAAGAGCCTTGTAGCATAGTAGGATTTGAATGAAAGGGGAGAATATCTTGGCACACACTCTGCCATTTTCTAAATAGGTAATTCTGCCCTATTTCCCCCTCACCATGTGACAAAAAGCGACCGTTTTTGACAACCTATTTTCGCTTTCTTTTTGTCAGTGTCTGGGAGGACGGAATGCGAAATGATTACAGATAAAGATCTCGCGGAATGCAATATCCCATCATGAACAAGGGAAAAATTGTACACAGGTATTAAATTGCGTATTCACTCATGTATATGTTAAAATGGCGACAACAAAATCCAATATAAAGGTTCCATTCTTAGCGGCACAGTTTGACTGTCAACTGATGCTAGGCACAGCAATCAGGGATTGTCGGCAAGAGATTAAAAGATATTTTCCTCTTCAGGCGGAGTAAATTGGTTTTGGATTAAGGCTGATTGATTGCCGCTGAGGTATACAGCAGTCTGTTTGAAATTCTCGGTTCTGAACACACAAGTAATTTCAGCTCGAGCTACTCAAGGAAATCGCACCGGATGGAATCGATAGATATTATGTAGCGGTTACCATCATTGCATTGCTCAAGGTTATCATTAAAGGCTTGGGGAAATATTATTCAAAGACTCATCTGACGGCGCTGACTGAAGGCGGTTGTGCATCTCTTTGTGTCTGTGCGTGTTTGTGTGTGCATGCTTGCATGCTTGCATGGGCGGACCTCTTAGGGATCGTCTGAGAGGGTCAGAGTGAACCGATTATTTCATGTTAATTTCTCGTGCTTATGTTTGGATGCATGTTTTTGTTTGTGGGCATATATATATGTAAGGAGGCATCCTGATATTGCTGAGTTACAACCAACTGTACCTCCGATTTGAGCCTGTTTTCATACCAGATGCTCCCTTTATTTCATTCCAATAAAAGTTGAATGTGTTCTGGGGCATGTTAGCGTTTCGCAAACTTGCTAAATTGAACCTCACTAATTGAACAGCAGGTTTAAGAATTCCACCCGTGCGAGAGGACGGGATTTCTCACGCGGCGAGTGCGAAGCGAAAAAAGCTTATTTTGTGCCCCTCATGATCAATAAGTACGTTTTAATGGCCTCCGATGCCTTGTTGACCTCCACCAACTCAGACATCTCTCACCGTGTCCTTTTGTTACACGTTGATTTCACATTGTTGTTACTGCCCACGGATAAATAAAGGTGCTCACTGGAACCTTGAAGAACATATATTGCACATATATTCTTGATCGCCTAGGCTTTTGTCTCAATAGTCCGTTAACTTCCCGTGTCTTTCAGGAGTATTAAGCTGAGTTTGAGGACTTTTTTCGGGGATGGTACAACCCCGTCCTCTGAAAGTGGACCCTGTGTGACCATTTGAGACTGCGATACAGGGCTGCACAACTTGTTTCACTTGATCCCAAGGCTAAATGAATACAACAATACAACTTTTCCCTCCCGGAATAAATAGATGGCAACGACACTGATCGGAATATCCGTCGTCAAATACTGTTTACAATCGTTTTAAAAGACAGAGTTGTGCAAATTACAAGTGAATGTCGTGCAGTGCCTCCTGACTAAAACACTTCCTTGACATTATACATATTTCATGCGGGCCTCGAGGACGGCGAGACCTCTCCTCTTGTTAGAGAGAGACATCAATCGTCCCTGATCGAAGGAGTTGTGGAAGAAAAAAATAAATGAAACGGGCGGGAGCTTATCGGTGGCTCGGAGAGGAAACGCCAGCTGGGTGTGCAGCCGCTGCTCCACGGCGTTCGGGCGCCAAGCGCGAATCATCGATCATCGGCGATTAGGCGCGATGGTAATGTGACACTCCATGACTACGTTGGTGGTTGTTAGTCTCCATAAAATGCCACCTGACTTTATAAAGGTATACATCAGTGCTTAACCTTGTTAGCGCGGTGGTGAACTTTTTCTGTGGATCAAATCCGTACGTGTAAACGAGAGAAACTTTGTGAAAATAACGTGTTGGATAAGTAACTCGTATATTATGCCCAAGAATTAACGTGTGGCTAATCAAGATGGGCCGCATTGATCACTGAACCAGTGCTTAATGATGGATCAGGTGTTCTGGATCCAAAATGGGAGTCATTAAGGCGCGCCGCTCAATAGGCTATTTTTATATGAAGTTATATTTGATTCATCATATTGGTTTTGGTGTTCAGAGGTACTTTTGGTCAAACCGCACAAGGCTTCTGTCTTTGAAAATGGAGATCGAGATAAGCCGTAGCCTTACCCGTCTATCACTGTTCCCACACTTTGGGTCCGAGGGAATAGGCCTAATGGGGAGAGAAGAAGGCCTAAATATTACCATATGGTCCCAGGTTCTTTGACTGCTTCTGTACTGGTTTTAAATTCTGACTAAATGAATAGGCAGTTGAATTAAGTAATTTGCATTAGCTCTCGGCATAGTAATATGAAGGGGTCAATACTCTTTGGCCCGGCAATTCTTTAGGTGTGACGGCTCCCTTCTGAGCTATTAAGGGAGGTGATTCACCGTGCTTTAGTGCGGCGGCTCTGGAACTTCGCTGTGCCACTTTCCTCTCTGCCAAAAAAGACAAAATTGGCCTGCGGGGGAAGAGGGAAAAAGTTGTCATTAAAAATACGTATCCCTTGACCCCACTTGAAGGTCATATACCAGCAGCAATTACCGAGTATGTCTTTAAGAAGAGGCTCTCTTGGTCATTAGCGCAGGCGGTGGAGTCGAGTCACATGTGTCCCCCGGCTGAATCCCCCCGGGGGGGGGCGGGGGTTGGGGCTGCCGGCGGACCAGAGGGGGAGTCGGGCGGGCGGGGGGAGGGGGCGGTTGGGTGGGGCAAAGTGGAGTATCCAATCCTCAGCTCCTCCATGGCCTCGAGGAGGACTCAGCCGAGAGAATGAAAGCGGTGAGAGGGACGCGGGGGGGGGGGGTTGACCTCGAGGTGGGGGCCCCCCCCCCCCACTCGTAAATGTCAGAACAGCTCAGAGGAGAAGTGGATCCGGAGAAGTGGAGGAGGACGGGGCGGAGATCTGGAACATCCCTTCTCATACAAATGAACCCGCGCCTCAAACAATTTCTTTGTTTTGTTTTTTGTAAGTGTGCCTGTGTGAGAGTGTGTGTGTCACTGTGTTTTTGTCTGCTTAAACAAACCCCCGCTATCTGGGTACTGGTGGAGCCCCAACGCTCTGGACATATTTTTTTGTCATTCAATCTGCGATGAAATGGCCCGGTGTTTAAAGCGTTAAAAGCGCAGCGTGACCATCTCCCAGGGTGCTCGCTGGGTTTTCGCCGCGCCGCTTAATTAGGTGGGTGATAGAAGTGGACGCTGATTGGCATTATGAAAAGCTGCACCATCACTCCTCGCCATGTGGGTTCCCAGAGCCGGGGCCTCTCCGCGTCATCACAGGCTTTATTTAAGATAAAAAAAGATCATCCCCCGACAGATATTATCGTTACAACCTTTTATCGAAAGTGCTAAGTTACTTCCCCTCCGCCCCCCCCCCCCCCCCCCCGTCTCTCCATCTGCGCCTCAATCCATTCCGAGCATTTTCCCAGGGTATTTCTGCAGGGGAGGGGTGGGGTGGGGAAAGCAAATGAGAGAGAGAGAGAGAGAGAGAGAGAGGGAGTAAGAAAGACAGAGAGGGAGACAGAGAGAGAGAGAGAGAGAGAGAGAAGCGAGAGATAAATAGAAGAGTGAGCCCTGTCAATCGGAGTGAGTGCACTAAGTCTGGCTTCACTACAAAGGTTAGCAGATCTGACTGTCAATAGTGTCAGAGGATTGAAAGTCTTGTGGGTGGGAGGAGGGAGGGAGGGAGGGAGAGGGTGGAGACATGGAGGTTAGGTGGTGCTGGTGTGTGTGCGTGTGTGTGTGCGTGTGTGCGTGTGTTGAGGGTGGGGCGGGGGTGGGCTGAGTTTGGAGGGAGCAGGAGGGTTTCGCTTTGAGAGAAAGAGATACTTTGATATTTCGGAATGTTAGAAGGGTGAGCGTAGAGAACTGGAGGTTGGGGATCTAATTACCGGGCCATAATTGGGGGCTGGGGAATAGGTTGCCGTCCTCTCAACTCGCTGCAGATCAATTATGTTAAGAGAACATCTGTAAGTAGAGCTTAATGAGGTCCATTAGAGCAACATGCGCTGCCTTCCCTAACGGTGCTTGTCAAGCTCCTTGGATGAGCTACTGGAGTGTGCTGCTAACTGGGGACCTGGTGGAGGTGCTTAAATAGGAGGGGAGGTGCGCGGGCCGAGCCAGGTCTGCCGCTTCTTCTGCCAGAGGACGGGCGAGGATAGGAGCGGGAGGAGCAGAGGAACCGGATGCCAGAGAGGACCAAGACACCAGCCCGGGGAGCGGCGAGCGAGTGAAGGGGTGGAGGGGTTGAGGACAGAGCAGTGAGGATTTTCACCCCTTTGAAAGACAATAGGGTGTGTGTTTGTGTGTGTGTGTGTGTTTGTGTGTGTGTGTGTGTGTTTGTGTGTTTGTGTGTGTGTGTGTGGGGGGGGGTCACTGGGTCAGACTTCTGCTGATCAACGAACTC